>NC_090251.1:49652851-49827851 GCF_037325665.1 Littorina saxatilis
TCTCATAGCAGGTACTTGTTTCTTATTTTCTTTTTTTCTGTGTTTCATGTGTCCAACTTTAATCAAATATGATGTCAGACGGCCATTATCATAAATGAGAAAAAGATGTATGTCTGGAAGAAACGGGGAAAGCAAAATAACTACGCACAGTAGTCATTAATAGCCTGCAGAGCAATGGAAATGAAGTAAATACCTTTAACAATCCACATTCTTGCATTATCCATTAAAAAAAAAACCACAGCTTTAAACAACCATAAGCTCATAGGGTGAGGAGGAACTTTTCTTTTCTTTTTTTTCTCCCCTACACCTGTTCCTTGTTCCGGTGTACTCTCACGCCGCCCCGTCCCTGCATTCGCTGCTCCATCCACATCTGAATTTCGTTCCGCTGCCAGACCTGTCGATTTTACAGACGCTCCAGGGAGGGAAGTCGGGTCGTTGCGGTAGGCTACCCTCGGAAGTTGACCCTGCACTTCTGCTGAGTCATTTCGACGGTGTTCAGTAGTGGGTCTGTATCCCGAGCTAACGGACTCAACCCACTACCTACTATGCCCCCTACTAACGACATTGACTGCTTAGTCGCGGAGCCAGACTGAGTGAGCGTCCCCTCCAGAGAGCAGACCGCCACCACGTCCCTCCGTCGACCCCCCAGAACGTCACACGTTGAAGACTGACAGCAGAAGTACTATTCAGGGAAGGATGGAACAGGAACAATGAGACCAAGGTCACCATGAGAGCTCCGGGCATGAAGGAACTTACAAACACAAGAATGGACAAACACGAAGACACAATTCTACACAAACGCTAACGAATGACACCAAAATAATACTAAGAACAAATAGGACTGTACAAAATAGTCATAACACGAACCCCACTAAGCGACTGACTCAACTGGCTGGTTTACTGACTGACTGACTGACTCAGACCTGTTTACCCTCCCGGATTGTCCGGAATTATTACAGATTTGGGGTCGTAATTCCGGTATTACGGAAATCTACCGAAAATTCCGGAAATTCTGGTCGAGAGAACCTTTTCCGTGCGCGAAAATTCGAAGTCGAAATTGTGGTAGTCACCAGGACTGTGATTTCAAGGCTGACCAGAACAGCCTTGTCTGCGCATGTGCGCAGCAAGGTATTTGTCGGATTCCGCGCGGTTTTGCGATCGACATTGGTCCGAAGTGTAAAGGCCGATCTCTGTGGGGACGAAATGCCAACCAAAAAAGCCAAAGTTGTACAGAAATATCGGCAAAACTATCACGTCAAGTGGCGGTGTCTGGCGAAATCTAAGAAGAGCGAATCACATGTATTTTGGTGATCGAATTGAGATCAGTGCAACAACAAAGCTAGCCAGTCACGAGTCACGTCACGACGTGTCCCTAGGTTAGACGCAGCATTAGTTTAACAAAATGCAGTACACAAATGAACATGGAAACAACAAAAACACCAAATTATGTTTGGCAAAACATGAGCCTGCTTCGCATCGAGTTTATTTGACCGAGGTCTCTACTTCGACAGAATCTCTCAGATCTGCGAACCGATCTCTCGCTACGTACGGTCAGTCGCACCAGACATAGATGTAGGTCTATGGTCGCGCTCATCAGTGACGTGCGCAGTCTTTCTGAGTCTAAAACTGATATCCATTAATATTTCTCCAATATAGCAAAGATCACAGTTCTTTGCATCGAAAAACTTAAAAGAAAATGTTTAAATGAAATAAACGAATCGGTCCTCTAAATTTAAAGGTAGCTTCTGAAGAGTGTTGTTATGACTGGTTTTAATGCAGGATGTCTGATGTGACAGAATGTAAGGTGGTTTGTTTCACATGCATCTTGACTGTAAATAGTCCAGGGGCGGATTAGGGGGGGGGGAGTGTTACTGGGGTTCTGCCCCCCCCCCCCCCCCCCCCCCCCAGCCCTTAAAAAAAAAAAATTCTGTCTGTGAAAAAAACCTAAAAACATTTTTTGTCTGTGAATTGTGTGTTGTTGTCGGGAGCAGATATCAATGAAGATAAATTGCCAGTTGATCATGTTTAAAATCAAGGATAAGCCACAAATTGGTTATAAGATAGCTACAGTTCTTCCGTTTCAGGGGGGCATCGCCCCCCAGACCCCCCGAGCCCTGGACCCCATGTTGTATCCCCCCCTCTGGCTTTCTTGCTCCGCCCCTGCTGAATACTGTTTTTTTTTTTTAACTCGCATTATTATATATCAGGTGTTGTGGGTTTGTGTGTGTGTGTGTGTAGTACAATACTGTTAACCATGGTTATCATCAATTGTGTACTTGTTTTGCATGGTAGCGCGCGTTCAAACGTGTCGTTTAATCGTTTTCGACCTGGTTTATGGTTGAAAGATTACTGAAAGATATCTCAACTTACTGAAAAGTGCCAGTTGCATTCCTGATTTCCATTGGGGGGGGGGGGGAGGTAAACAAGTCTGCTGACTGATAGATTGACTATCTGACTGACAGAATCAAAAAACAAGAAAAGTAAATTGTTGGAACGTTTAATTATTGACAAAACAAAACAAAACGTTCACAGATATATCGATATATCAAATTATTTCTAAATTTTGGAACGTTGGCAGTCGATTTGTTTTTGGATTTCAGTATCTGACTGACACACAAGCTCACTGCTCGACTCACTGACCATTCATTTTTAGATAATATTGACCGTAACCTATCAGTGTGCACATGACAACACGACACATTAGATACATCGCAGTCTTACACAATCGCTGGTGTTTTTATTTTATTTTGATTTATTTATTTTATTTCATTTTTTGTCTTTGAAGCTCATGGTCAGGTACAGCTCTTCCAAACAGCATCACAGGTCAATTCTGGCGACAGCAGTATCCAGGCTCCTCAGGGGGCTCCTGCAGTCCACGGGAACCCCGGGGACTTGTCACAACGACTGGGGTTCTACACAGGGAACCCAGCTAACATGGCGGCCATATTACGCCAGAGCGCTGACAGAGAATCCAGCATTCAACAGCAAACGCGGGTAAGAGAAATACCGGTAGCATGTCCACACTATTGTACACATATGTTATTACCCAGAAAACAAGGGATTTGCTTTTTTTGCGATAACAACAAAACTTAAACATCGGTAAAATATGCTTACCCGGGGATTGCAGTAACTTTTTTCTGTTATTTTTTTATAACAGTAAACTACCAGAAGATAAACTTGCAGTCAGTCGAGCCTACCGCCTGACATTTTGATCAATTTGTGTTTCTTACAAGCTATCAACATTGCGTGTAAAGCCCTTAAAATCAAATGTTTTAGTTTCAAGCCGATATATTGATTAAATGTTTTAATATCGCTTTACGCCAGTAGTTTCTCTGCTTTGATTTTGTCTTTGTTTGTTTCTGTGTTTTGTATTTACTCAAAATATTTGAACAGCCCTGGACATATTGGTCTTTATATCGCTCTACGCGACTTGTCTTCTTTGTTGATGTGAGCTTGGGAACGACAGTTACGGTACACATGCACTGTTGTGCATCCGTGTGAACTCGTGGTACCTCTGTGCTATCGAGGATTTAAACCTGTACTATCGGGGATCCATTAAGGTTTCCGAGACTGTGTTTCGTTTTTACATTTAGTCAAGTTTTGACTAAATGTTTTAACATCGAGGGGGAATCGAAACGAGGGTCGTGGTGTATGTGCGTGTGTGTGTCTGTGTGTGTGTGTAGAGCGATTCAGACTAAACTACTGGACCGATCTTTATGAAATTTGACATGAGAGTTCCTGAGTATGAAATCCCCGAATATTTGTTTTCATTTTTTTGATAAATGTCTTTGATGACGTCATATCCGGCTTTTCGTGAAAGTTGAGGCGGCACTGTCACGCCCTCATTGTTCAACCAAATTGGTTGAAATTTTGGTCAAGTAATCTTCGACGAAGCCCGGACTTCGGTATTGTATTTCAGCTTGGTGGCTTAAAAATTAATTGATGACTTTGGTCATTAAAAATCTGAAAATTGTAAAAAAAAATAAAAATTTATAAAACGATCCAAATTTACGTTCATCTTATTCTCCATCATTTTTTTATTCCAAAAACATATAAATATGTTATATTTGGATTAAAAACAAGCTCTGACAATTAAATATATAAAAATTATTATCAAAATTAAATTTTCGAAATCAATTTAACAACACTTTCATCTTATTCCTTGTCGGTTCCTGATTCCAAAAACATATAGATATGATATGTTTGGATTAATAACACGCTCAGAAAGTTAAAACAAAGAGAGGTACAGAAAAGCGTGCTATCCTTCTTAGCGCAACTACTACCCCGCTCTTCTTGTCAATTTCACTGCCTTTGCCATGAGCGGTGGACTGACGATGCTACGAGTATACGGTCTTGCTGAAAAATGGCATTGCGTTCAGTTTCATTTTGTGAGTTCGACAGCTACTTGACTAAATGTTGTATTTTCGCCTTACGCGACTTGTTATTGAATTGGTCTCGCGGAAGAGCCGATTCTAAAATTTGCATAGTTTTTGCATAATCCTGTGGTTTGCAGGATGGCGGAGCGTGCGACGGGGTTCTTTCTAGAGGGGTGTAGTTAGATTCAGGTCTTTTCTTTTTTAGTGGGGTGTAGATTTGTTTTCGTAGACTAGGTTTCGTTAGTGAAGTGCAGTTAGTTTTAGTGGAGGGATTTTGGTCAGGTTTTGTTAGAGTTTTTGTAGATTTGGTTTTTTTTTTTGAAGAATTGTTTTTAGGTTGTTTTTTTAGATTTCGTTTGTTTTAGATTAGAGTCTCATTGTGGTTTTTTTGGATTAAAGTTGAGAGTGAGGATTTAGAGTAGAGTGTAGTTTGGGGGAAGGATTTAGTGTGTTTTTAAAGGGTAGCTTTAGAGGGAGAATTTAGAATGTAGTTTTAGGGTGAAGAGTTGAGAGCGTTTTTTTTTGGGGGGGGGAGTTGTTTAGTCCTATAGTAATACATTGAAAGTTTTGTATTTGAAAGTAAACCCCCGTTATCCCACACATTCCCCATTTCATCGTATGGAATAAAAGAACCTGGTAATATAACTTGTGTCGTTTGCTTGAGTGTTTGAGCTCGGTAAGAAAGAGTAAAGTAAATTGGCACACGGTTACATTAACAAAATGAAAAGGGGGAGAAATTAGGACATTAATGACTCGAGCAACTGCTGTTTATGATTGGCCAGTGAGTCGGTCGGTCGGTGGGTTACTTGGTTCATATGTAATACGAATTTAACAGTTACATGTTTATTTTTCCTACTTTGCAACTGTTTCGATCGGGTAGTGGGTTACTTGGTTCATATGATAAGAATAAGAATAAGATTAATATAGTCCTGTGAGGTTACCCTCATGGAAATTCGGGCTGCTTTCTCCCTGGGGAAAGCGAGCTGCCATACAGTAAACGGCGCTACCCATTTTTTGTGGTGTTTTTCTCTGCACGCTTGAACTCATGTTTTACAAGCCCTGAGACTTTCGCTGTGAACTTAGGTTCTTTATTGTGCGCATGCGTGCACACGGGGGTGTTCGGACATCGAAGAGAGTCTGCACAAAGTTGACTCTGGGAAATAAATCCCACGCCGAACGAGGGGATTGAACCCACGCCGATTGCTTTGCAGCCTGTTCTTATTTCCAAACAGCAAAACAAACCGGAGCCAGACACACAGCACCAACGCTTCTTCATAGCCCCTGCCAGCCAGATTAGTACAAACCAAGAAGAAGAAGAACAACAACAGCAGACAAGTCAGACACAAAACGTTCTGCAGGGACCACAGAATCAACAAACCAAAGTGCACAACCTCGTCCAGAACTTGCCCAACCAGGAACAGCAGGTGCAGAACGTGCTGAAGGGCCAGGAGAACCAGCAGCCTGTTCAGAGTGTGCCCCAAGGTCCCAGCGACCAGCAGCAGCAAGTTCAGAGCTTGCTGATATCGCCCAACAGCCAGAGCCCAGTGCAGACAAGGCCTCAAGGCCCTCAGGATCAACAGACGACACTGGTTAACACTTTCTACCCCACCTATGTTGATCTGACCGAGTATTTTTTCAGCGGAGACCAGCTGTGCTGCAGCAGGTCACTCTGAATTGTTGTAACTGTGTAGTAACTGTGTATCAACACGCTGGAATGCAGGCGTTAGATGGACGTTACAGGAAGCGACTGAAGCTAACAGTCTGATCAGATAGAGCCATATGAGTGGGTACGGATATATCCGTACCTGGGAGACAATGAGTTAATGACGTTGGTTTTCTGCTAGACACATTTTAAAACATGCACATATTATATTCTCCTTAAAAATAATCATCGACATTTTAAACGATAGTGCACTGTAAACTGCAGTGTTCCACTTTTGATCACACTTTTTGTAACTAGTTGTGAACTCTGTGTGAACTGCTATATAATTCTACCAGCGAAAGCAGCACACATGGCAAAAACAATTTAAAAATGGTACACTTCAATTTGGAGTGTGCTCTCACATTCCCTTCTTGTTTTAGTTGTATGACTCTTTCTCACGTTGCCTCTCACATTAATGTTATAACTTTCAGAAATCTCATTCCCTTCACAAAAGGTGAGGAGGCATCCACTTTCAAACATTTCAACGCGCAGCAACAACAACAAAAACTGCGTAAACAGGCAAATAAATTGAGGTTATTAGTTCCGGTAGCATGTATATTGGCATGATGTTTTGAGGCTGGAAATTGTTTTCGCCCTCTAAATTACCCGCTTCAATTAAGTTAGATGGTTGGATGTTGATTTTGTATGTCGCTTGGCCCTACTAATTAGGCTATTCAGAAGAAGGATGCTCCCCGCCAACAACAACAAAACAAACAAAAAAAGAAAACAAAAAGAAAGAGGCAAAACAGAAAGGGTTGAAGCAGCCTACATGCAACTGAGATCAACAAAGCAAAACAGGTTTTTTATGCTATTCGGGTTTGAGAGTTATATACTACTGCATGTTGTGCAGCGCAAATAAGGATTGGGTCCAGGAGTTCTTTAAACAATAACAAAACAAAGATATCTCGCTTCACTACGGTATCCTTCCAGGTCCAAACCCTGCTGCAGAGCGCGCAGAACCAGTCCCCAGTACAGGGGGTCCCACAGGGTCCAGCCAGCCAGCAGCAGCAGGTCCAGACCTTTCTACAGGGACCTCAGACGCAGGCAAACCCGGCACAGAGTCTTCTCCAAGGTCCACAAAACCAGCAGGAGCAGCTCCAGGCCATGCTCGGAAACCAACAGCAGCCAGGACAGAAACAGTCAGCCACAAAGCAGCAGATGACGCCACCCCAGCAACAGTTCCAAACGCCGGGCACAACAGGGAAACTCACCAGCAGCAACCAGCAACTAACACTGCAGCAGAATCCGCAGACTAATATCCAGCAACAACAACAACCCCAAAAGCAGAACACGGCAGCGCAACTCAGCAACAGCTATCAGCAACTGTCACTGCAGCAGCGGCCTCAGACGTTCCTCCAGCAGCAACAGACGCTGCAGGAGCTCCAAATTCAGATGCAAGGCCCGCAACAAGTTCAACAAAACATGTTCGCCATTCAGCAAGCAGCCACCAATCAGCAACAAGGGTCTAACTTCGTGCAGCAGACCACCAACCAACAGGTAGGAAGCAACGTTCAACAGTAAGTAAGTAGCCAGCAAGCTGGGGGCACTTCCCAACAAACGACCGGCAATCAAGGCGGCAGCAATTCCCAACAACAAACGACCAATAATCAACAAACTCGTGGCAACTTCCAGCAAACGTCGGCCAAACAGCAAGAAACCAATAACCAACAAGCTGGTAGTAATTTTCAACAGCAAGCCACCAATCACCAGACCGGAAGCAACTTCCAGCAAACGTCGACAAATCAACAAACCAGCAGTCATATCCTTGGCGGATTATGACTTTATTCAGTTATTCTGCAGAAAAGAAAAATGCTGGAGAAAAACCGTTCTTTTCTGCAGCATTTCTGCATAATGTCATCTTTCGCCGAAGCAGCGTTTTTTTTCTTCAGCAAAACATTTTACTGCATTAAAATTGAAATCAAGAATGCTGCAGTAAAACGGTGCTGTTGTTTTACTGCAGAAAACCTGTTTACATTTTTTCTGCAGCATTTTGTACTGGCTCTTGGCGGATTAGGACATTATTCAGTTATTCTGGAGAAAAACCGAAATGCTGGAGAAAAACTGTCTTTTCTGCAGCATTTCTGCATAATGTCATCATTCGCCGAAGCAACGTTTTTTACTGCAGTGAAACAGTTTTTCTGAAGCATCATGTTTACTTGGTTTTCTGCAGCATTATTGCGATTAACTTTTTCTTCAGAATAGTCTGTGACAGTTTTTCTGGAGAAAAACGAACGACCTTGTAAAGTAGCGTTTGTATTCGTCGCCCCCTGGGATAGTATAATAGTTTGTTTCGCAGTGTACCAATCAGAAGGCGTGTAGCATAAGGGCATTATATTCAACTTCACAATGGCGGCCGAACGTGAACAATTTCAAATTTGAAACTTTGAACTTCCGGCGGAAAGGAAGTCAGACAGACAAAATACATTCGTGTCACGCACAACTATTGGTAATTCTGGATGAGTCCATCTCTGGACTGAGGGGGGCTCGCGTGCTCCAACATTATAATGAGCTAAATACCGCAGAAAAAGTGTAAACAGGTTTCCTGCAGTAAAACAACAGCACCGTTTTACTGCAGCATTCTTGATTTCAATTTTACTGCAGTAAAATGTTTTTCTCCAGAAAAACCCGTTGCTTCGGCGAACGATGACATTATGCAGAAATGCTGCAGAAAAGACAGTTTTTCTCCAGCATTTCTGTTTTTCTGCAGAATAACTGAATAATGCCAAAATGCTGAAGAAAAAGTGTAAACAGTTTTTCTCCAGTAAAACAACATCATCGTTTTACTGCAGCATTCGTTATTTCAATTTTACTGCAGAAAAAAACGTTGCTCTCGTGAAAGATGACATTATGCAGAAATGCTGCAGAAACAAACAGTTTTTCTCCAGCATTTCTGTTTTTCTGCAGAATAACTGAATAAAGTCATAATCCGCTAAGGATACAGTCACAATCAGCAAACAAGCAATCAGCAAGTGGTTAGCAATTCTGGCTTCACGACGAACCAGCAAGCGTCCAATAATCACCAACAGACGACGAACCAGCAAGCGTCGAATAATCATCAGCAGACGACGAATCAGCAGACCAGTAACGCCAGGAACACGACTAACGGTTCCACGTTCACATCGTCAGGAGGCAGCGGTTACCAGGTAAACGGTAACACAGGGCGTTACACGGGGGCCGTTACGACGGGAGGAGCGGCGACTTTCGGCACAGGTTCTATCACAGGTAAGGATAAGTTCTATTTTACCAGTACTGGAGTAATTTTGTAAGAATAAACAAAGTTACATACTAATGACAAAACCTCTCCTTAAATTCCCACATTTGTGTGTAAGCAATTATGCTCAGCACCAAATATGTTTAAAACAATGTCTCGTTGGAAATGTAAATATTGCTCTCATAACATGCACGCACTCGACCCGAGCTAACCATGAACTGCTGTATCAAAGAAGTATCCATACATGTATGATGCAGCATACTTGTTTTGTTTTACTCGCTTTTGACAAGCCCTCATTGCACACATCATTGATTTCAGCAAACAAAGGCAATCCTGCTGTATCGACTGGTCAGACCACGTTAACCAACAGCGGTGTTGCCAATGGCAACCAAAACACAGCCAATGGAAATGGAGGTAAACGTAACATGTCTGCTACATTATTTTACACATGCAATCAAAAATGCAAGTTTACAGTATCTGCTTTGGACCTGAATATGCATAACGGTTACAGTACGAGCTAGAAATAGTCATCTTAAATTTAGCAATTGCGTGTTCTTGATAAGCAAGCAATTAACTGACATAGACCCATGTGTGGTGGTGGTGGTGATGCCAGTGGTGGTGGTACCGCTGCTGTGCGTCTGGTGGGACTTTAGAGATAGCTGTCCTTTATTGCTGCCGCATTCTTTACATTTTGTAACTATTAACACCATAGCAGTCACGCACAAAAATGAAACAAAGGCATAACAAATAACTTATTCCAGTGTTCCTAGGATCAATGAACTTTATCCCGGGCGGAGCAGGACCAAGCACCGGAAGTGGAACCGTTACTTTCGTCCCCGGCGCCACTGGGGGAACGGGCAGCGTTAACTTCATCCCTGGCACTTCCGGGAGTGTGTCTTCAACCAACACGGTCAACTCCCTTGGCGGATCCTCCAACAGTGGCAAAACCCAAAGCAATTCCACAGGTAACTAAACTGATCCAGAAATGCTAAAGGCCCATGCAGTCCTTCCCCTGACACAGTTTAGCTCGCTCTCTCAGATTGAATAAGGCTGTAACTCATTGTCTCCCAGGTACGGATATATCCGTATCCACTCATATGGCTCTATCTGACCAGGTACGGATATATCTGCTCAGACGTAGACTGTTAGCTTCAGTCGCTTCCTGTAACGTCCATATAACGCCTGCATTCCAGCGTGTTGATGCACAGTTTTTACACAGTTACTACAGTTCAGAGTGACCTGCTGCAGCACAGCTGGTCTCGGCTAAAAAAAACTTGGTCAACATCGGTGGGGTAGAAAGTGTTAACATGGGATAAGACCATCCGTCCACTTGGACACCAACAAACAACCACACAACCACTTGGACACCAACAAACAACCACCCAACCACTTGGACACCAACAAACAACCACCCAACCACTTGGACACCAACAAACAACCACCCAACCACTTGGACACCAACAAACAACCACCCAACCACTTGGACACCAACAAACAACCACTCAACCACTTGGACACCAACAAACAGCCACCCAACCACTTGGACACCAACAAACAACCACCCGTCCACTTGGACACCAACAAACAGCCACCCAACCACTTGGACACCAACAAACAACCACCCGTCCACTTGGACACCAACAAACAACCACCCA
Organism: Littorina saxatilis; assembly: GCF_037325665.1. Classification (NCBI taxonomy): domain Eukaryota; kingdom Metazoa; phylum Mollusca; class Gastropoda; order Littorinimorpha; family Littorinidae; genus Littorina; species Littorina saxatilis. The sequence continues at coordinate 49,663,796 of NC_090251.1, forward strand.
ACCACTTGGACACCAACAAACAACCACCCAACCACTTGGACACCAACAAACAACCACTCAACCACTTGGACACCAACAAACAACCACCCAACCACTTGGACACTAACAAACAACCACCCAACCACTTGGACACCAACAAACAACCACCCAACCACTTGGACACTAACAAACAACCACCCAACCACTTGGACACCAACAAACAACCATCCAACCACTTGGACACCAACAAACAGCCACCCAACCACTTGGACACCAACAAACAACCATCCAACCACTTGGACACCAACAAACAACCATCCAACCACTTGGACACCAACAAACAACCACCCAACCACTTGGACACCAACAAACAACCACTCAACCACTTGGACACCAACAAACAGCCACCCAACCACTTGGACACCAACAAACAACCACTCAACCACTTGGACACCAACAAACAGCCACCCAACCACTTGGACACCAACAAACAACCACCCAACCACTTGGACACCAACAGCCACCCAACCACTTGGACACCAACAAACAACCACCCAACCACTTGGACACCAACAAACAACCACTCAACCACTTGGACACCAACAAACAACCACCCAACCACTTGGACACCAACAGCCACCCAACCACTTGGACACCAACAAACAACCACCCAACCACTTGGACACCAACAAACAACCACCCAACCACTTGGACACCAACAAACAACCACCCAACCAATTGGACACCAACAAACAACCACCCAACCACTTGGACACCAACAAACAACCACCCAACCACTTGGACACCAACAAACAACCACCCAACCACTTGGACACCAACCAACAACCACCCAACCACTTGGACACCAACCAACAACCACCCAACCACTTGGACACAAACCAACAACCACCCAACCACTTGGACACCAACAAACAACCACTCAACCAATTGGACACCAACAAACAACCATCCAACCACTTGGACATCAACAAACAACCACCCAACCACTTGGACACCAACAAACAACCACCCAACCACTTGGACACCAACAAACAACCACCCAACCACTTGGACACCAACAAACAACCACCCAACCACTTGGACACCAACAAACAACCACCCAACCACTTGGACACCAACAAACAACCACTCAACCACTTGGACACCAACAAACAGCCACCCAACCACTTGGACACCAACAAACAACCACCCAACCACTTGGACACCAACAGCCACCCAACCACTTGGACACCAACAAACAACCACCCAACCACTTGGACACCAACAAACAACCACCCAACCACTTGGACACCAACAGCCACCCAACCACTTGGACACCAACAAACAACCACCCAACCACTTGGACACCAACAAACAACCACCCAACCACTTGGACACCAACAAACAACCACCCAACCACTTGGACACCAACAAACAACCACCCACTTGGACACCAACAAACAACCACCCAACCACTTGGACACCAACAAACAACCACCCAACCACTTGGACACCAACAGCCACCCAACCACTTGGACACCAACAAACAACCACCCAACCACTTGGACACCAACAAACAACCACCCAACCACTTGGACACCAACAGCCACCCAACCACTTGGACACCAACAACCACCCAACCACTTGGACACCAACAAACAACCACCCAACCACTTGGACACCAACAAACAACCACCCAACCACTTGGACACCAACAAACAACCACCCAACCACTTGGACACCAACAAACAACCACCCAACCACTTGGACACCAACAAACAACCACCCAACCACCTGGACACCAACAAACAACCACCCAACCACTTGGACACCAACAAACAACCACCCAACCACTTGGACACCAACAAACAACCACCCAACCACTTGGACACCAACAAACAACCACCCAACCACCTGGACACCAACAAACAACCACTCAACCACTTGGACACCAACAAACAACCACCCAACCACTTGGACACTAACAAACAACCACCCAACCACTTGGACACCAACAAACAACCACCCAACCACTTGGACACCAACAAACAACCACCCGTCCACTTGGACACCAACAAACAACCATCCAACCACATGGACACCAACAAACAGCCACCCAACCACTTGGACACCAACAAACAACCATCCAACCACATGGACACCAACAAACAGCCACCCAACCACTTGGACACCAACAAACAACCATCCAACCACTTGGACAACAACAAACAACCACCCAACCACTTGGACACATACCAAAACTCAACAACGAGAATACGTCCCCTTGCAGAGTTGGATTTCTTTCATGCAGCACCCTCAGGGATACTTGTTTGTTTGTTTGTTTGCTTAACGCCCAGCCGACCAGGGCGGTGCTGCTTTGACATTTAACGTGCGCCACACACAAGACAGAAGTCGCAGCACAGGCTTCATGTCTCACCCAGTCACATTATTCTGACACCGGACCAACCAGTCCTAGCACTAACCCCATAATGCCAGACGCCAGGCGGAGCAGCCACTAGATTGCCAATTTTAAAGTCTTAGGTATGACCCGGCCGGGGTTTGGACCCACGACCTCCCGATCACGGGGCGGACGCCTTACCACTAGGCCAACCGTGCCGGTCTCAGGGATACTACTGCAATAAATTCATCAAGACATTCTCACTGTGCACACACAGCAGACAGGATGTTTCTTTCTGGAATGGGTCTAAGTGAAGGAATGTTCTTTTCCCATGAAAGCCTGACCAGATCTGAGATTGTGAATTTGAATCAATCTGTTTCACGTGTGCATGTGGCGTCAAGGATATTTGTTCGAGGGTAAGGCTCAAATGTTCAAAGCAATACTTTGATGAGACACAGATGTGGTTGCAAAGATCATGTTGCATAGATCAGTTTATTTTCTGCTCCGAAATGGAAACATTTTGCTTACCCATTAACGCGAGATTGCGCAATAATACAGCTTAACACGTTTATCTGATCCACAGGCACTGCTTCTCAAACCTTCACCGGGAATTCAGGCTACACCGGAACCTCAACGTACACAAGGAACTCTGGGACCCAGACGTCAGCAGGAAGTAGCTCCACCGGAAGCGTCAGCCAGACCGGAAGCGGAAGTGGCGCGACGGGACAGACGCAGATGAGCGGCGGAAGTTACATGCCGGGAAAGTGCGGAGTGAGGGATGGAGACTGTTCCACACACTGTCTGAACGTGGACTCCTTCACTGGATGCACCAAATGCCGCTCTGCTCCCTGCTGTGGTCAGTGCTTTCTTTTCTTTCACAGTGACAGCTGTTTTGCTTCTTCTTCTCCTTCTTCTGTGTCCGTAGACTACAACTCACACGTGCACTCGTTATTGTTTCATCGGCTTTTATTTCCCTTCTCGTGGGGTGAATTGTTGTTGTTGTTGTTGTTGTTGTTGTTGTTGTTGTTGTTGATGTTGTTGTTGTTGTTGTTGGCGGTGGTGGTGGTGGTGGTGATGGTGGAGGTGCTGGTGATAGTTGTGGTGGTGTTAGTAGTCTTTCTATGTTGGATTTGTTGTTGTTGATGTTGTTGTTGTTGTTTTCGTCGTTTTCGACATTGGAGAAAGTGCGTGCAAACATTCTTAGGTAATAGTCTTTACAATGCAAAATACATTCTGTGCGTGGCACAATAATGTTTGGTTTATTCTGTCGTTCCGGATCTCCTCACTGGTTACACATTGAGGTCATGTTTTGTTCTGTACCACTAACATTGGGGGTGTTTTTCTTTTTATTCTGTGTTATTTACACTGATGTATTGTTTCATTCTGTATCACTAACTTGGAGGGGGGGGGGTGTGTTTCGTTCTGTGTTAGCTGACATTGGGGTGTTGTTTTATCTGGTATCAGTTACATTGTTTGTTTGTTTGTTCGCTCATAGGCTGAAACTCCCACGGCTTTTACGTGTATGACCGTTTTTACCCCGCCATTTAGGCAGCCATACGCCGCTTTCGGAGGAAGCATGCTGGGTATTTTTGTGTTTCTATAACCCACCGAACTCTGACATGGATTAAAGGATCTTTTTCGTGCGCACTTGGTCTTGTGCTTGCGTGTACACACGGGGGTGTTCGGACACCGAGGAGAGTCTGCACACAAAGTTGACTCTGAGAAATAAATCTCTCGCCGAACGTGGGGACGAACTCACGCTGACAGCGGCCAACTGGATACAAATCCAGCGCGCTACCGACTGAGCTACATCCCCGCCCTGACTGCGCTACATCCCCGCCCTGACTGAGCTACATCCCCGCCCTGACTGAGCTACATCCCCGCCCTGACTGAGCTACATCCCCGCCCTGACTTAGCTACATCCCCGCCCTGACTGAGCTACATTCCCGCCCTGACTGAGCTACATCCTCGCCCTGACTGATCTACATCCCCGCCCTGACTGAGCTACATCCCCGCCCTGACTGAGCTACATCCCCGCCCTGACTGAGCTACATCCCCGCCCTGACTGAGCTACATCCCCGCCCTGACTGAGCTACATCCCCGCCCTGACTGAGCTACATCCCCGCCCTGACTGAGCTACATCCCCGCCCTGACTGAGCTACATCCCCGCCCTGACTGAGCTACATCCCCGCCCACATCAGTTACATTGAAGTGTTGATTCATTGTGTAAATGCTTCATTTAGGTGTTGTTTCATATTATGTTAGTAACATTCAGGTATTGTTTCATTCTGTGTTAGTTACATTAACTTGTCGTTTCGTCATTCTATGCCAGTAACGGTGGGTCGTTTCATTTTGTATCAGTTACATTTATAAGCTGTTTTATTATATACCAATAACATTGAGGTTTGGCTTCATTCTGTCTAAGAACTGTACATTTAAGTGTTGTTCCGTTCTGTACCACTTACACGAAGGGTTTGTTTATGTATCAGTTACAGTGAGGTGTGTTTTCAATCGTGTGCTTGTCGAACCAGCCCGTTCGGGGTTTTCGTTCGATGGATTCTCTCAATTTGTCACAACCCCTATGTGTTGCAGGTTCAAGTCTGTACAACACTAAACCAGGGAACTACCAGCAGCAAGGAAGTACAGCTAATTCCTACATCACGTCATCCTCGTCCTCATCCTCAAATAACTCCTCTGTGACGTCACATACCTCAAGCAACGGAAATAGTGTCACCACAGGTTCCACTTCCGGTTCTCAAACGCTGGCTCAAGGGATTATCGTTGAAGGGAAAGCATTCATTGTACTTCCGGATTCCTGTAACCCACACAGCCCTTTTTGTTTGTCGTCTTGCACCGTGCAAGCGGTAACTTAAGCAGTCTACAGGCTTTTGTCTTTTGTGTGCATGTGAATAATTCTTTACCATTTTAAATGCAACCATGGTGCGAACAAACACTTGAAACAGACATTTGTAAAACATGGGTGGATTCATTAAAGGTATAACATACTACTGTTGAATGCTGGGTGTTTGTTTTGTTTTGTTTTATGCGTTTGATGTTGTCAAGGCGACATGTGCACACACACACACACACACACGTACACACACACACACACACACACACACACACACACACACACACACACACACACACAGGGGTCCTGATTTGGCCTATTATGGTCCGCTGGACCCGAAAAGCAACAGCTAAAAAAAAAATTTAAAAAAATAAAAAAATACACACACACACACACACACACACACACACACACACACACACACACACACACACACACACACACACAGAGCGATGAAGCGAGAAGCGTGTGCGCGCACGAACTAAACACAAGCAGTAAATAGTTGAAACGCTTATTTCATGACAATGTGCACATTTATTATTTGAAAAAAAATCACGACATAGTATTACTTTCTCGTGTAAATCATAACCATTATATATATTTAGAGAAACATTTATAAGCGTCACCTGGACATGAAAATGAAGGCAAACAAACGCGAAGCTGTTTTTAGTTCAGTTGATGTGACACTGAATTTCACACACATGGACCCCAAAAGGACGTTTTGGCCTAGTGGATAAGACAATTGCCTCCAAATCGGAAGATCGTGGGTTCGAATCCCGGCCCAGTCTGGTGGGTTAGGGTGTAGATTTGTCCAATCTCCCAGGTCAACTTATGTGCAGATCTGCTAGTGCCTTCGTATGTACACGCAAGCACAAGACCAAGTGCGCACGGAAAAGATCCTGTAATCCATGTAAGAGTGCGGTGGGTTACAGAAACACAAAAATACCCAGCATGCTTACCCCAAAAGCGGCGTATGGGTGCCTAAATGGCGGAGTAAAAACGGTCATACACATAACAACCCACTCGTGCAAAATAACGCCAGTGTACGTGAGAGTGTGAGACCATGAACGCAGAAGAAGAAGGATCCCCAATGTCTCATGCGGTCAGTGTCAAACTAAGACTAGGTTCAACAAGAGACAATTATAATATTTCATTGTGCAAGTAGACATAATGTCATCAGTCTATTGTGATGTGCATGTTCATTTACAAAAAGCGAAATACTGATTCTGAATACTTGTAAAAACTACACAAGTAGTAATTATAATATCCGTCAGTGTAAACCTAGTGTTACACGATGAAACGAAAGCATTGCATTGGGTAGAGCGAGTGCGCTTCATCTGTTAGTGCATTGCACGATTGCGCGATATCTGTTAGCGTATTCCAGGATTGCGCTAATATACTCTATGTATATTCATGCGCATTTGCCCTTTGTTTGGATTAGAAAAGATTCTTCTCATCCTTCATTGAAAATGCAATGTAGCCCATCATCTCCACATTACTGAATGATGGTTAGGCCGAAAATGACTGGTTAAACTCAATTGATCAAGCCATTTGCATTCCTACACATTTGGGTCAGTCTCAGCTGATTTCCAGCATAATGACAGGTCCAGTTTCATTGACATTGCCGTAACAGACAACAGAGACATTGATTTTGCAAAAGCGCAGTAAATGAACGGTTTGCGCATATTTCCAGGAAGCAACCACAGGAAGGGAAAACAAGTGGGGTTCAGATGGAACATGCCAAAATTATGTTGAAACCGAGCATGGAATCCCGTCGAAAAAGACGTCACTTGTGGCTTACGGACGAGTTCACTATATAATTGTAAGGTGAAAGAGTTCACTATATAATTGTGAGGTGAAAGAGTTCACTATATAATTGTGAGGTGAAAGAGTTCACTATCAAATTGTGAGGTGAAAGAGTTCACGATATAATTGTAAGATGAAAGAGTTCACTATATAATTGTGAGGTGAAAGACTTCACTATAAAATTGTGAGGTGAAAGAGTTCACTATATAATTGTGAGGTGAAAGAGTTCACTATATAATTGTGAGGTGAAAGAGTTCACTATAAAATTGTGAGGTGAAAGTTCACTATAAAATTGTGAGGTGAAAGAGTTCACTATAAAATTGTGAGGTGAAAGAGTTCACTATATAATTGTGAGGTGAAAGAGTTCACTATATAATTGTGAGGTGAAAGAGTTCGCTATATAATTGTGTGGTGAAAGAGTTCACTATATAATTGTGAGGTGAAAAGGCCGTATTGTACGTGTTTTGCGATGAAGAATTAATGACAAACGCCTTCGACTAAACAAATCAAGACTTCTCTTCTTGACCCTGTATTCCACAGTGACGTATCTCACGTCATATGTGAAAAAGGCAGAGAAGACGTCATATTGCGAAGCATCACGTGACGTAAAACAGTGTGTCGCATCTCCCAGGAAATGACAAAGAATTTCGAAAAAGAAGTCTGTCTCGATGACTTCGTCATATCAGCAGAAGAAAATCCATCGTGAGGTCATCGCTAGGCTGTGCAGGAATCGGTGTCGGATCTCATTAACTGTATTTAAAGTAAAACTGTGAGCTTGCACGTAAGTTGAGCATAATTGCAACTCATATTGTTGCCTGCTAATAGATAAAACTGGTACATGATCTCCAATTCGCAAACAACTGAACACCCCTGAATAATGTGGATCTACAGCGAAAAGTTACAACTTGACACAACCCGACCAGTCGTCCGAACTGCTAAAGTTTAGAAGCGCCAGTAACTCAGCGCACAGTGTTTTCCTGAAAATACTGCACATTTTAATTTCAGGCTACACTGGAGTTCACCTAAAGAAACGAAGATAAGGTCGGAGTATTGTCTTAGAGTGCAAAACACAGTAAATCGAGCAAGCAAAATATAGTAGGTAGATCTAACGCGACCTGCCCACGAGTAACCCAACCACGCGCTTCTTTCAATAATTGTTTTTCTCGAGTTACTCTATAAATGTGTAAGTGCACTGTGATGTTTCAATCATAATCCAACATTTACAAAAAACATTTAGGACCATTATCTATCAAACAGATAAAGGCAAAATAATGAAATACTTGCATTTCTTTATTTGGTGTTTTCAAGGGCGGGGATATAGCTCAGTTGGTAGCGCGCTGGATTTGTATTCAGTTGGCCGCTGTCAGCGTGAGTTCGATCCCAGGTTCGGCGGAAATTTATTTCACAGAGTCAACTTTGTGTGCAGACTCTCTTCGGTGTCCGAACCTCCCCCCGTGTACACTACATTGGGTGTGCACGTTAAAGATCCCACGATTGACAAAAGGGTCTTTCCTGGCAAAATTGCTTTGGCACAGTTAATAATTGTCTACCCATACCCGTGTCACTTGGAATAATAGGCCGTGAAAGGTAAATATGCGCCGAAATGGCTGCAATCTACTGGCCGTATAAAATTTCATCTCACACGGCATCACTGCAGAGCGCCTAGAACTGTACCCACGGAATATGCGCGATATAAGACTCATTGATTGATTGATTGATTGATATCGCGACGGGGAAAGGGGGGAGATGGGATAGAGCCACTTTTCAATTGTTTCTTGTTCACAAAAGCACTAATCAAAAATTTGCTCCAGGGGCTTGCAACGTAGTACAATATATTACCTTACTGGGAGAATGCAAGTTTCCAGTACAAAGGACTTAACATTTCTTACATACTGCTTGACTAAAATCTTTACAAAAAAAGTGACTATATTCTATACAAGAAACACTTAACAAGGGTAAAAGGAGAAACAGAATCCGTTAGTCGCCTCTTACGACATACTGGGGAGCATCGGGTAAATTCTTCCCCCAAACCCGCGGGGGGCAAAAAAAATAAAATATACCGGTACTTGTAGGCAACGAAGGCAGAAGAAGAATAAGAACTAGAAGGAAGAAGAAGACGAAAAAGAGCTAGAAGAAAGAAGAACAAGTCGCGTAAGGCGAAATTACTACATTTAGTCAAGCTGTGGAACTCACAGAATGAAACTGAACGCATTGCATTTTTCACAATGACCGTAGTCCGCAGCTCGTGCAAAACGCAGTGAAATTGACGAGCCTGTTTAGCGCGGTAGTGGTTGGGCTGTGCTGCATAGCACGCTTTTCTGTACCTCTCTTCGTTTTAACTTTCTGAGCGTGTTTTAAATCCAAACATATCATATCTATATGTTTTTGGAATCAGGAACCGACAAGGAATCAAATGAAATTGTTTTTAAATCGATTTCGGAAATTTAATTTTAATCATAGTTTTTATATTTTTAATTTTCAGAGCTTGTTTTTAATCCGAATATAACATATTTATATGTTTTTGGAATCAGAAAATGATGAAGAATAAGATGAACGTAAATTTGGAACGTTTGTTAAAACATTTAGTGAAAACTTGACTAAATGTAAAAAAACAGAATTAAAAGGAAGGAGAAAAAGAACTAGAAGAAAAAAACAAGAAGAAAAAGAATTAGAAAGAAGAAGAATCTTTCTTCCTTTATTTGGTGTTTAACGTCGTTTTCAACCACGAAGGTTATATCGCGACGAGGGAAAGGGGGAGATGGGATAGAGCCACTTGTCAATTGTTTCTTGTTCACAAAAGCACTAATCAAAAAATTGCTCCAGGGGCTTGCAACGTAGTACAATATATGACCTTACTGGGAGAATGCAAGTTTCCAGTACAAAGGACTAAACATTTCTTACATACTGCTTGACTAAAATCTTTACAAACATTGACACTATTCTATACAAGAACCACTTAACAAGGGTAAAAGGAGAAACATAATCCGTTAGTCGCCTCATACGACATGCGGGGTGCAGAGAAATAAGGATGTGGAAAAGAAGACTTTTGGTAAGTGAAATAAAGGTGATGGATCCAGTCAGGTAGAAATAAGACAACAAGAAAATAATTGGAAAACTGCAGGGAATAGCAGGGAGAGTTGTCTTGGAAGGAAATATAGGTGAAAGGACTGGTAAAGACAAAAGAAGAGAAGAAACAGAACCGTTAGTCGCCTCTTACGACATGCTGGGTAGCATCGGGTAAATTCTTTCTAGTCCCAACCAATATGGGACTCCCCCTAACCCGCGGGGGGTAAGGAATAAGAAGAAGAAGAAAGAAGAAGAAGAAGAAGAAGAAGAAGAAGAAGAAGAAGAAGAAGAAGAAGAAGAAGAAGAAGAAGAAGAAGAAGAAGAAGAAGAAGAAGAAGAAAAAACACTAGAAGAAAGAAGAAGAAGAATTAGAAGGAATAAGAAGAAGAAGAAGAAGAAGAAGAAGAAAAAAAGAACTAGAAGGAAAAAACAAGAAGAAAAAACACTAGAAGAAAGAAGAAGAAGAACTAGAAAGAAGAAGAAAGAAAACTAGAAGCAAGAAGAAGAAGAACTAGAAAGAAGAAGAAAGAAAACTAGAAGCAAGAAGAAGAAGAACTAGAAAGAAGAAGAAAGAAAACTAGAAGCAAGAAGAAGAAGAACTAGAAAGAAGAAGAAAGAAAACTAGAAGCAAGAAGAAGAAGAACTAGAAGGAAGAAGAAGAAGAACTAGAAGCAAGAAGAAGAAGAACTAGAAAGAAGAAGAACTAGAAGCAAGAAGAAGAAAAACTAGAATGAAAAACAAGAAGAATCAAAGGCACGATCTCTGATAATGACATTTCGATGACACGTCATCGGACCAGGTGCCGGGATGATCTCTTGCGGCAGCGTCCTGAAGGTAGCAAGTTCCACTGCTAACAGAAATATCCACGCTGCGGCACACATCCCTTTCAGCACACGTCTTCAGGCACTCTTCCAAGGTAAGATCTCGAATATCGTCTATATTGTATCCTTCGATATTACCATCTGGATACTTGAGGAACGTTTCTGCGAGGTCTTCATTCGAGCATGCTGTCAGGGAAATAAAAGAAAATTAAAATCAAATAGAATAAATGTATGCTTAAATGAAGATTGATGCGATAAAGCAATCCGACGCAAGAGAAAGAAAACAAAATGCGATACGACATTGGCTACAAGAGGTATACTTCAAGTAAATTTTCAAGTATTTGTTCAGATGTGCTGCACCCTTCCGAAATCGTCACAGGTTTAGGGACTTAATCCAAAAAAAATCATCACTTACCATACCCACGGACTGAATTTCATGCAATTAATATATCAAAGTTTGTGTCAATAAAATCACAACCGTTAACTTGCTGGTCGCGTTACCAAGACCGAACATTTTGTGTGTGATTGCTGTGTTACAGCGATGTTTATAGCCATGTGTAACCGCAGAGAGTTTTGAGCGTGAACTTAGCGACAAATGCTGCGTTTGTAGTTACCAAGAAATGTATATGATTTATTTTGGTTTTCTCAAAATGCTTTCATAATCGAGATGTGGGTGATGGTGGTGCGCGCGCGCGCGCGCGCGCGCGCGCGTGTGTGTGTGTGTGTGTGTGTGTGTGTGTGTGTGTGTGTATGTGTGTGTGTGTGTGTGTGTGTGTGTGTGTGTGTGTGTGTGTGTGTGCGAGTGTGAGTGTGGGTGTGTGTGTATGTGTGTGTGTGCACAGCGATTCCTAGAAAACTAATTAACCAATCGATGTTTTTGAATTTTTGCATTTGGGTTCTTTCTGACAATATCCCCAGACTTTTGGTTTTTTCATTGTATTGATTAAATGTCAGATGACGTCATATCCACTTTTTTTGCAAACGTTGGTAAAACCCTTGTCACACTAAGGCTGCGTCCTCACGGAGTTGGTACGGCGTTGTACATTTCTCAGAACGCCGTGGGATCGCAGGACAATTCTGCGATTGACTGCGCTCTCACGGCGTGCTAGGAGTTGTCACTGCGCGTCCACGTCGTGTCGATCAAGCGGAAGTGTATGTATACGACAGGGGAGTGTACTCTGCGTTATTGGGTTGTCTCACAACGCACTGGCAACTTTCTGCAAACACCCTGCCAACGCTGACGGACGCGGTAGAAGCGCAGTGACATCTCCCGTGAGGTCTCCGTGCAAGCGCCGCCGGCTTCCACTGCGCTCGGACTGCGCGCCAACGGAGCTCTTGTGGCGCTGTAGGAGACCTTACTGGGCTGTTACGGCGACCCTACGGCGTGCCTTCCACGCGCATATCAGCGCCGAGCGACGGCGCATACTTGTGCATGCTCAAAGTGCGCGCCGTTGCATGGTGTTTTTGGCGAAATGGAGATGCTCCGGCGCTGTAGAAGAGCCTACTGCGCGCACCTCGGCGTTCTTCGTTTTTCTTGGACGCCGCGGGAACGCCGTGAGACGCAGCCCTAGTGTGACAGGGGTTTTAAAGGACTGGCTAATTATTGACCAATGATCACACTCAGATGAAACGTTGGTAGTACTTTGGTAGTACTTGTGAACAATTTTTCTCTCTCCATGCTGAATTATGAATTATTTTGGATGTAAATCCGGTTAAAAACCCCCACACCATATGCTTCTGATACCCCGAAATGAGACAAGCATCGTTGAAGTTATCACTTACAATCAAGGCAATTGTTCTGACTGACAGAGTAGAAGTAGCCCGGGGTACACAGACAGTGTCCTTTGTAACATTCCGCGAAGACGAGACTGGAATCGAGTGCAGCACAGTCTGCTGCTACAGTGCAAGGGACGTTTAGCCAATCTGAAGAAAACAAAATGGAGTAAACAGCACTCATGCAAAACCAATGACTGGATTAAAGCAGGCGTTTGTCGAGTAAAGGATGTATCTGTTGGTAATGAGTTTTTGCCCTTTAATGTTATGCAGCAGAAGGTTGGATGTAAGCCCACAACATTCTTTGAATGTAGGGTGATTTGTACAGCAGCAACACCACGCTCTGCAAATGGAAATGTATGTGGATTCAACGATTTAAAGAATCTGAGTAAGCCTTGTCAATTTCGCAAAGGAAAAATATGTAGAGCCGGTTATAGTTAAATTTTGGGAAAATAAATTTGATTTCAGGCCGGGAAAAGAGCAGTGGTTAATGGTAAACAAAGTAACCACTAAAACAAGATTGCGAATGTTACAATGGAAAATATCGCACAATATTTACCCCACAAATATTTTATTGTATGAAATATCCATTTCCTCGAGTAATTGTTGTGAGAACAAAATTGATTATAGTGAACATTTTTTTTACTTTTGCCCGAAAATTATGTGCATTTGGAAATGCGTTGAAGATAAAGTGAATTGTAAATATAATATGATTATTAAAATTACCGTAAAGGAATTTTTTGCGCGTATTTGAAAATTCACAAAGTTCCAAGGTACTAATAAATTATGTGAATTATTTGATTGTGATAGCCAAAATGTGTGTTGGTATTTATAGATATGGCTACCCTCTGGATATTGTATGCATTTTTGAGGGGGAATTGTTATATAGAAAAGTTGTTTAAAATACATTTAGATATAGTATTGTTAATGATATAGGTATATTTAAAGTAGAAACATTGATATAAAAAGCAGAAAAAAAGATCAATGAAGAAGGATGCTCCCCGCCAACAACAACAACAACAACAACAACAACAACAAAGGCAAAAAAGAAAGGGTTGAAGCAACCTGCATGCAACTGAGATCAAAAAGAAAGAAAAAAAAAGAAAAAGAAAAAAACAAAACACTCATGCAAAACCAATGAGAAACACATTGACAATTGACATGTTTTTAAACCCTTGCTAGACTTCCTGAGGAGACAGCTGGAGGTTTGCTGACTGATTTACTAGCTGACTGACCGACTCACGTGCTTAATGACTGAAACAGTGACTGCCTTACGCACACACTTAACCAATCAACAACAAAGTAAACAAGTCGTGTGAGGCGAAATTACAACATTTAGTCAAGCTATCGAACTCACAGAATGAAACTGAACGCACTGCATTTTTTTTTACCAAGACCGTATAACATCGTCAGTCTTCCGCTCGTGAAAAAGGCAGTGAAAGTGGCAAGCCAGTTTAGCGCGGTAGTGGTTGCGCTGAGCAGGATAGCACGCTTTTCTTTATCTCTATTCTTTTTAACTTTCTGAGCTTGTTTTTAATCCAAACATAACATATCTATATACTTTTTGGAATCAAAAACCGACACGGGGTAAGTTGAAATTGTTTTTAAATCGATATTCGAAAATTCAATTCTAATCATAATATTTTCATATTTTTGATTTTGAGAGCTTGTTTTAATCCGAATATAATATATTTATATGTTTCTGGAATCAGAAAATAATGAAGAAGAAGATGAAAAATATTTGGATCGATATCTAAATAAATAATTTTAATTACAATTTTCAGATTTTTAATGACCCAAATCATTAATTAATGTGTAAGCGTCCAAGGAGAAATGCAATACCAAAGTCTGGCGTTTGTCGAAGATAGCTTAACTAAAATGTCAATCAATTCAGTTACAACAATGGGGGCATGACAGTGTTGCCTCAAATTTCACTAAAAGCCGGATATGACGTCATCAAAGACATATACCAACAAACAAAAAATGGTCCGGGGATATCATCTGGAAAAATGTGTATGTAAAGTTTCATAAAGATCAGCCCAGCAGTTTCCTCGGAATCGATTTACACGCACACACACACACACACACACACATACACATACACACACACGCACAAATAGATCCCTGCGCCTTGAGTCCGAGTTTGGAGATACGCGCGCTATATAAGCTTCATATCCCATGACCTCCCTTCTTTGTCTCTGTTACTTCAGTATGGGTATATATGTTGTATTTTTATAGCTCAATAAATACATCATGGACTCAAAAAAATATATGATAGTGCAGATTCCGATTTGGGCGAAGAACTACTTTGCTCCCGACCTTTGACCTCGCGCCGAACAATGTGACACATTTGTATGAAGTTCCAAAATCGTATTGCACGGCTCAGAAAACCATATCAGTTGCACGCAAAAATGAATCTCAGAACTGATCTGATGTATGAGATGCAATAAGCAAACGTTTCTTTCATTGTGAAAGCAATGCAGGTGGGAAAAAACGAACATTCAACTTACAAGATAACCAGATGCTAGCGAACCAAAACAAAAACACGAGTACCCTCCCCTTGCTTCGTTAGCAGACGACTTTTGAGAATCTGTCAGACCGTCCTTACCTGGCACGGTTGGGCTTCGCTATCATCAGCTGTTTCACGTGTTTTGCGAGCAAGTCTACTCTTTTGCCTGGCTCTGCAGTAAGTCCACATTGGCGATGAAGGTATCTAAGAACTTAACATGTGTGTATTTTTCCGTAATCCAGTCATATTCTTTCAAAATGCAATCAAGCGGCGGTGACAGACTTGGGTCCTGTTTTCCTCGCACCCATACCAGTTTAGGTTCATGCAAACACACTCGCAAAACATGTAGATACATTTCAAATAGGGAGCAAATGGTTAAATCTACATATGTGTTCCCTAAAATTTGCTTCTCTGTCAATAAGACTAATTGTATAATAATGCGTTCGAAAAAAACAACGTGGAATCGATTCTGAATCGAGTCGAGTAAGCCAAATGGGGGCCAAACCGGTTTCCCCGTTCCGCCGACCTGAAACGCAAAAGAATTGTGCGCTTCAACTAAATGGATTTCTATACGACTTCATTACTTTCTTGCAACTTATGAACCTTTACTTAAAGCTTTTAAACGGTCTGAAAGTAGTGTTACCGCGTACTTATAGATGCACTCATTCGTTTTATTTTTTCAGCGACGGTCACTTAGTTTAAGGTTGCAAAAAGGCCAAGTCTCGCTGAAAACACTGTTTCACACTCCACAGATCGCAACAGTGCCGCTAGTAGTCTACACTTTGTGTTTGATGGTAGAATGGGATATACAGATTACAACACTCGTGGTTTTTTATATGGCTTGTATTTCAGTCAAGACCCAGCGGGAATATCAATCGAGAGCCACTCGCCAAAGGCTCGTGTCTCCCGATGATATTCATCCGCTGGGTCTTGACTGAAATACAAGCCATATAAAAAACCACTCGTGTTGTAACCTATACATATAACATATAACATATAACACATACAAACACAACACCCTCATCTCGATTCCCAGTCAACGTTAAAACATTTAGTCATAACTTGACTAAATGTAAAAAAGGAATTAAAAAACACACGCACACAGAAAACATAGTCCATCGTTAAACTTCCGAAAATTGAAAAGCAACGAACAACAAATAACCAGGGGCACCTTTGTTTGTTTGTTTAACGCCCAGCCGACCACGAAGGGCCATCAGGGCGGTGCTGCTTTGACATATAACGTGCGCCACACACAAGACAGAAGTCGCAGCACAGGCTTCATGTCTCACCCAGTCACATTATTCTGACACCGGACCAACCAGTCCTAGCACTAACCCCATAATACCAGACGCCAGGCGGAGCAGCCACTACATTGCCAATTTTAAAGTCTTAGGTATGACCCGGCCAGGGTTCGAACCCACGACCTCCCGATCACGGGGCGGACGCCTTACTACTAGGCCACTGTGCCGGTCCCAGAGGCACCTCAAAATCCCTGGAGTAACATACTTACGGAAAAAGTAACATCAAACGACTAACAGCGAGCTCTGAACACTCAGTCTGCAAATCGGTTCGTTATTCACTCACTCAATCACGCATTCAATCACTTTTCAAATCACTATTCTATTTACTCACTCACCCAGTCACTCAATCAGTCAACAAATACATCAATTAATTGATCACTCACTTTGTCAATCATGTAGTCAACCAATAAATCAATTAATTGATCACTCACTTTGTCAATCATGTAGTCAACCAATAAATCAATTAATTGATCACTCACTTTGTCAATCATGTAGTCAACCAATAAATCAATTAATTGATCACTCACTTTATCAACCATGTAGTAAGCAAAAGAGAAGACACAAAATTCGAAACCCAAGACCAAGGCATTCGAGAAATAAAAGAAAAGAAAGAACAAAAAGAGAACTGCAATGGTTCGCATTTAAAGACAGGAACATTTAGGAAAGAACTTCAAGACAAACTTCAGCCAGCCCCACCAATTGTCTCCGGTGTCAGTGTGTGGCCTTGGTTGTCTGTCATTGCGTACGTTGTTGCTGCTTCGAAAAAAAGCGAAGGACCTTGTGACGTCCCATCCGTTGAATGCACACGACAATACCCCCGTGATCGTGTGTCCGAGCTAGGGATGAAGGTGAAGGTCACACAAAGGTCATGGCCGAAGCATTGACGCGAACAGTCTAGTTTGGATCTAGCGCTCGATTCAAATACTAAATTTTCTGTGAAAGCTTTACCTCTTTCTCCATTTTGGTAAAACGTTACGTTTGCTAACAGGTCAGCCGTTGCTATGGCGACGCGAGAAGATACAAGGAAGCTTTTCAGCATGATCAACGTCAAAAGGATCATGGTCAAATCGGATTAGAAATTATTTTTATTTTAAAATATAATTATTTTCTGCCACGGAAGACCTTCGGCAACTGTTTACAAATTCTTAAATATCAAGACAGCACTCACTTCTTGTACTTTTTCTTCTCTTCTTCTTCTTCTTCTATTTGTTTAATATCTACCTTCCAGTACTAGTCTCTTAGTATCACACGCGACACATAATGCCAGGTATCTCACCGAGTTCTTCCAGCGACTTCGAGCCTTCCACCGTTGCTATGAACTAAAAATATGTCAATAAAATCAGTTGTGTTGATACTGGTAATAGGCCTTAAAAAAACAAGTGTGGTTACGGTAACCCGACCTACCCTATTTTTAGGGGCCGACCCTAACTTTTTATTACATTTGTAAAAAAATTTAAAAAAATAAAAAACCAATGAGTGCAGAAAACGCAATGAAAGCGACAGCGCTCGAGTCGCACACTTATTTCCCTGTCAAGTAGGTTTAATTTGTACACATTAGAAAAAAAAAGTTTAAAAAAAAAGTGATTGCCTACCTTCCTACCCTATTTTTTTTGGCTATGTTACCTTAACCACACCTATTTTTGTTTTGGCCTAATAATTATGCGAGCGAGCTTGTCCGAATATAACTAACTTAAGCGTTGAAAGAAAAAAGGCCAAAGAAGAAGATAGTACGGAGGAAGGGACTGAGATTTATCGATCCAGATCTTAATATCTATTCTGAAACAACCCACACCAAACACAAACACAACAAAAATCCACTCTACGTAGTTTGCAAGTGGAAGTGTAAAGAAAAGTTGTACCAGTGCATACCACTTCTCCTTCTGTTCTCTCTGTATCTTTGTCCTACATATTGTGCAGCTACTGCTGGCAGCTGAGAAAGCAATACCACAATGGCTTTTATGCACACCGAGTGGAGATTATCGACCGTTCAAGAAGCCTTAGAGGCATATACCTCCACAGTCCTGAAAGTCCAACAAATGGTGTATTTGCCTTTAGCTAGTGATTCTGAAAATGTACTAGCAAATAGTAAACTTTACTCGCCAAACTAACAATTTGTTTCAGCAACTTTACTCGCATTTGGCGAGTAGATGAACATTTCTACTCGCCAGTTACATGTGTTTACTCGCCATGGCGAGTAACATACTCCCCACTTTCAGACCTGCTCCTTGTAACATCTACCTGACTCAGGGTGGTCTGTTTCCGTTACTATCCGTCCGTGTGTGTGTGTGTGTGTGTGTGTGTGTTTGTGCGTGTGTGTGTGTATGTGTGTGTGTGTGTGTGTGTGTGTGTGCGTGCGTGTGTGTATGTGTGTGTGTGTGTGTGTGTGTGTGTGAGAGTGTGTGTGTGCGTGCGTGCGTGCGTGCGTATATGTGTGTGGGTATGTGTGTGCGTGCGCGCGTGTATGTGTGTGTGAGTGTGTGTGTGTGTGTGTGTGTGCCGCTGGTCCTGTTAATTGCTTAAAGTGACAGCTGGTATAGCGCAGTAGCTATCCGTCCACCCCATGCAGCAGAAAGGATAGGCTACTGGTCATATGCTTGTATATACATAGGATGAATTTAACACTTCCAATTTTGCTCTTCCATGATGCGTGTGTCCATCAATCGCTCAAAGACAGTCCCTTCCACTTTCCACCTCCGCTCTATCGCGTTCCATTGTGAGAGAAGTTGGCAGTAATCTTAGCATAGCACTTCAAATATAACTGCCCGATCGATAAGAAATGTAAATCCGCCCACTTTCAAAAGCATGACATCTGAAGTGGAAAGAAAAAGGGAGGTGTGTTAAAAGTTGATTTTGGACTGATTTTGTTTTTTGCGCAAACTATTCTGTTTTCGCTGCCACAAGTTGTATGCATCACACCAGGCAAATTACTGCTTTTGGTGTATGTAAGTTGTTGTTGTTTTTTGTTTTTGTATTTTTTGTACCTCAGTGGCATGCAGGCTGCTTCAACCCTGAGTTGTTTTGCCTTTTTTTCTTTTCTTTTTTTATATTTAGTCAAGTTTTGACTAAATATTTTAACATCGAGGGGGAATCGAAACGAGGGTCGTGGTGTATGTGCGTGTGTGCGTGCGTGTGTGTGTGTGTGTGTGTGTAGAGCGATTCAGACTAAACTACTGGACCGATCTTTATGAAATTTGACATGAGAGTTCCTGGGTATAAAATCCCCGAACGTTTTTTTCATTTTTTTGATAAATGTCTTTGATGACGTCATATCCGGCTTTTCGTGAAAGTTGAGGCGGCACTGTCACGCCCTCATTTTTCAACCAAATTGATTGAAATTTTGGTCAAGCAAACTTCGACGAAGCCCGGACTTCGGTATTGCATTTCAGCTTGATGGCTTAAAAATTAATTAATGACTTTGGTCATTAAAAATCTGAAAATTGTAAAAAAAAATAAAAATTTATAAAACGATCCAAATTTACGTTCATCTTATTTTCCATCATTTGCTGATTCCAAAAACATATAAATATGTTATATTCGGATTAAAAACAAGCTCTGAAAATTAAATATATAAAAATTATTATCAAAATTAAATTGTCCAAATCAATTTAAAAACACTTTCATCTTATTCCTTGTCGGTTCCTGATTCCAAAAACATATAGATATGATATGTTTGGATTAAAAACACGCTCAGAAAGTTAAAACAAAGAGAGGTACAGAAAAGCGTGCTATCCTTCTTAGCGCAACTACTACCCCGCTCTTCTTGTCAATTTCACTGCCTTTGCCATGAGCGGTGGACTGACGATGCTACGAGTATACGGTCTTGCTGAAAAATGGCATTGCGTTCAGTTTCATTCTGTGAGTTCGACAGCTACTTGACTAAATATTGTATTTTCGCCTTACGCGACTTGTTTTTGTTGTTGGTTAAGGCGGGCGCATCCTTCTTCATTGGTCTTTTTTCAATCACATCAAGTAATCACAAAATATTTCTTAATCTTAATTCAAAATCAAACATACAAATGATATCAATTGGCGCACCATATCGATATTTACCAATACACATTTTAGCGACAATTAACACATGATTTATATAACTGTGTTGCTAGGATTCCAACCAGATGAAAATGTTTCCACTGAAATGGTATGTTATATAAATCAGATGTAGGTGGTGTGGTTATAGACCGAGGATGGCAGATTTGCAAATTTCCCAACCGTAATGGGGCCGTTACATGCGCGATTCAATCGTGCGATTTACCCTGTCACACGGGCGACTGAGTCGTGGAAAATAGCTACGACAAGTCTGCGACTCAGTCTCATGCGATTCCCTCGTAGCTTTGAGCTTTAGAACTTGTTCTATTCCTGCGACCCAGTCGTCAGTCAATCGCAGAGCCAATCAGAACGCGTCGTTGCGGCCTTCACGCCGTGACGTAAAAAATGGCGGACAGTGGCGGACAGCGTCTCTTCGTCGATTCAAAACTTATTGGAAGAACAGTTTCTTACTCAGATATAAAGGTGACGTTTTAGGCGTGTACAGCGGTCGGGAAAAATAAATTGCAACTGTCTGGGAACTTTATTTCTTGCAAAGGCGTAATGCTGAAAGGTATTTTTCAGACAGGTAGAGCGATGTTCGAACATTAGCGTCTGCTCTCGCAAAGCGCGTTTGCCGTGTTCACTCTGACACGTCACTTCCGCCCCGCTCGCGTGGATTATCGTTCGTCAATCGTTAGTAAATCGTTCGTCTATCGTTCATCGTGTGACGGGTCAATGGCCTACGATGTGATGTGCGATCGGCTCAAGATTGAATCGCGCGATTAAATCTCAACGATTGAATCGCGTATGTGACTGAAGCTTAAGCTGGTGTGAGTACTACGTCTATTAACACTAGACGGTTTTACGTGCATAATTTATAAACATAATTATGATGGTGTACAAACTCATGTTACAATTGTAAGTTGATGTACGGGCTAATTTTTAAACACAGTTGTTGAGGACCTCCATACATGACGCACGCTTGGTAAATCCTAGTCAAATTTCCGGTGTCAGCAGGTTAAAAAACAAAACAATTGTCATTGCCGGGGTTTGATAACCTTCAGAACATGACCAGAGTCGGGTTGACCCTCTTCAAATTTCCAGGTCAAAAAAGGGTGAAGTTCTGGTCGTAAAATGAAAAGCATCCCTTTTTCCAACGTTAACCAAGCTAGATCTGTACTATTACACAATCATTCTGGGTTCGATTATCTCTAGACATGACCCACGCTCTCTCTCTCTCTCTCTCTCTCTCTCTCTCTCTCTCTCTCTCTCTCTCTCTCTCTCTCTCTCTCTCTCTCTCTCTCTCTCTCTCTCTCTCTCTCTCTCTCTCTCTCTCTCTCTCTCTCTCTCTCTACTACAACTCGGATAGGTGTACACTTGTGTAATTAGTCAAGTGGAGTGAATTTCATGGGTGTGACGACTATATCTTGATTATTCTTACATGTGTGTGTGTGTGTGTGTGTGTGTGTGTGTGTGTGTATGTGTTTTGTGTGTGTGTGTGTGTGTGTGTGTGTGTGTGTGTGTGTGTGTGAGCGCATGGGAGTGTGAGCGTGTGTGTGTGTGTGTGTGTGTGTGCGTTTGTGTGTGTGTGTGTGTGTTTGTGTGTGCGGTAATAGAAAATACAGCATTATTAGCGTCATCTGCCGTGATGGTAAAACTGTGCATATTTGTGTACGATTGTGCTACTGCACGAACATTACCCTTGTGAGGGTGTGAGCATGATTTCGTGGCCTTTATCCTCCTGATCGATCTTTGTATTACCTTCGTTTTTACTGTGCTGTGCTTCAAGCTGTCACAGCAACTCTTTAACAAAGAAACGAGAAGAAACATTTTCTTGTCTTGCTTGAGAGAGAGACTCGGTGTGTGCTTGCTTCTTTACTGTGCGCCTCTAATTGGACAGGCTTCAGCGACAGCAGTGTGTTCGGACGGTCAAGCTATTCGCCCCATTCATATTATATGCTTTGAAAGCGGCTGCTGTTACTAGGCGACACATGTGTCAACATTGACTCCTATGACAAGTGCTTTGTGTTAGACTTGTTTAGAGTCTATTACATTAGTTTCGTTGTCTTAGTTTGGTTCTTTATTATCATTGTAAACGGTAACATTACCGTTTTCTCTTTATTTTTCTGTTTTCTTGTGCTAATCTGCCATTCGATTTTCTACTTGTTTATTGCTGCTTTCGTTGTTTTACTTAGTTTGTCGTCCGGAATATTTCCTTGTCTCTTTACTAGTTATTCTACGCTTGACGTTGAGTTTCTGCCTTATTTACCTATTGTACCTTATCGATAACGTCATTGTTTGACACGTTGAGTTTCTGCCTTATTTACCTATTGTACCTTATCGATAACGTCATTGTTTGACACGTTGAGTTTCTGCCTTATTTACCTATTGTACCTTATCGATAACGTCATTGTTTGACACGTTGAGTTTCTGCCTTATTTACCTATTGTACCTTATCGATAACGTCATTGTTTGACACGTTGAGTTTCTGCCTTATTTACCTATTGTACCTTATCGATAACGTCATTGTTTGACACGTTGAGTTTCTGCCTTATTTACCTATTGTACCTTATCGATAACGTCATTGTTTGACACGTTGAGTTTCTGCCTTATTTACCTATTGTACCTTATCGATAACGTCATTGTTTGACACGTTGAGTTTCTGCCTTATTTACCTATTGTACCTTATCGATAACGTCATTGTTTGACACGTTGAGTTTCTGCCTTATTTACCTATTGTACCTTATCGATAACGTCATTGTTTGACACGTTGAGTTTCTGCCTTATTTACCTATTGTACCTTATCGATAACGTCATTGTTTGACACGTTGAGTTTCTGCCTTATTTACCTATTGTACCTTATCGATAACGTCATTGTTTGACACGTTGAGTTTCTGCCTTATTTACCTATTGTACCTTATCGATAACGTCATTGTTTGACACTTTGTGTTTCTGCCTTATTTACCTATTGTACCTTATCGATAACGTCATTGTTTGACACTTTGTGTTTCTGCCTTATTTACCTATTGTACCTTATCGATAACGTCATTGTTTGACACTTTGTGTTTCTGCCTTATTTACCTATTGTACCTTATCGATAACGTCATTGTTTGACACTTTGTGTTTCTGCCTTATTTACCTATTGTACCTTATCGATAACGTCATTGTTTGACACTTTGTGTTTCTGCCTTATTTACCTATTGTACCTTATCGATAACGTCATTGTTTGACACTTTGTGTTTCTGCCTTATTTACCTATTGTACCTTCCCAATAAACATGCCAGAACTGGGCCACTGCTGGCTTTTTGCTGGCAAGTTTGGTAAAGCTGGCCATAAAAAAACCAACACTGGGCCAATTATGGTTTGCCAACAAAGGCCCAGTTATGGCTTGCCATCACTGGCCCATCTCTGGCATTCCAGTAATATTGTCGGCCAGTAAAATGCCTTAATTGGCCCACTGTTGGCACGCCATTGGTGGCCCAGTGCTTGTTTGCCAGCATTGGGCCATAGGTGGCGATTTGCTGGCAATTATAGGTGGGTTTTTGCTGGCACGCCAGCAGTGGGCCAATGCTGGATAATTGCTGGCAAGAAGATCTGCGACAGCACAGCGGTATGACTTTCTCACTTGGAGTGACGTAATGTACAAACAAATGTCGAAATATCTTGACGTCACTCGTGATGATGACGCATTGTCAACTAAATCCGGCCCGCGGTGGTTCTGCAGATGTCCGGTTATTTGTTTTGCATTCAACTTCAAGGAATTTCCAAAGCACCTTCTTCGATTTCAGTACGCGTCCGATCTCCTCCGGCTAGAAGCAAGCGTGGTGAGTTTCACAAACAGTTGTGTGAGCAGGTCGTCGCAACGGCGTTAGATCTAGTATCTTCTTGTTCTTTTCCTCCGTTGTCGGTCTTTTTTCAACTTTCTTCTGCTGGACGTTTGAGTCAGTTCGCAAAATATAATAGACTTTAAGAAGTCGTCCTCTCTGTAAGAAAGAATCTGCGCGCGCACGCGCGTGTGTGTGTGTGTGTGTGTGTGTGTGTGTGTGTGTGTGTGTGTGTGCGCCCGCGCGCGCGGTTGTGTGTGTGTGTGTGTGTGTGTGCGCCCGCGCGCGCGGTTGTGTGTGTGTGTGTGTGTGTGTGTGTGTGTGTGTGTGTGTGTGTGTGTGTGCCTTTTTCCTTTCTTTGTGTGATTGAGTTTGTTTTGTCTCTGTCAAAAGAAAAGCACCATAGGCATTACCATAAGCTTACTTGTAACCAAACAAATTGCATCTTGTGAATGTTGACATTGAGTATGTGTCTATTCACTCCAGGACAAAGATTTGTGCAAGTGTCCGACTGCCCAACTGGATAAGATGCAGCTCGCCTGGGTCTCAGTTCCTGAGAGAAACGCAAGAGAGCTGTCCGAGACAACGTAAGCTTCGCAGGTTAGATCAAAATACATATTCCTGTTGACCCCTTACTTCTGCTTGGCATTTTAGTCAGTTCAGAAAATATGATAGATTACAAGAAGTCGTCCTCTCTGTGAGAATGCCTCTGTGTGTGTATGTGTGTGTGTGTGTGTGTGTGTGTGTGTGTGTGTGTGTGTGTGTGTGCGTGTGTGTGTGCGCGTGTGTGTGTGTGAGCGCGCGCGCGTGCGTGCGTGCGTGTGCTGTTTGCTTGCATGCCTGCGTGTATGCTTGCGTTTGTTTGGTTGTTTGGTTGTGTGTGTGTGTGTGTGTGTGTGTGTGTGTGTGTGTGTGTGTGTGTGTGTGTGTGTGTGTGTGTGTGTGTGTGATATGGAATAATGAATTAAAACCAACAAAACTCGTTTGCTTTCATGTTTCAAGAGGTGAACGGCAGGAGGACTTGAGAGTTTCAATGGCTAACCGTAGGCTACGACGTCAGGACAAAGAAAAGAAGCGTTATCTCAACGTTGCGGATGCGAACAGAGAAATGACAGAATCAAGACAATCCTACGGAGGTTTACTGGGAAGTGAACAAGAAACATTCCTGCCTTTGGTCATCATGTCTCGAGTGTGAAATTTAGAACGCTGTACAAATAAAATAAAACAGTGAGCAACTGAAAACAAAGCGTACGTTTCTGTAATGTTTCGGTAATGAGTCGTTGCTGTTTGGAAGCTTTACATTTGTTTTGTTTTTAATATATATTACTGTATTGTTGTTGTGCCCGCTATAACTGCGTTGATGACGATATTCTGTCAAAACCACTGCCTTTACTTGCCAGATAAGTTACACGACAAATGTGATTAGCATTTCAATTGCATTTTACTGATGAATTTGATAATTACGCATATGCATATTGCTAATGTACAGCTTGACAGCATTGCCCTTTGCTTTATTTGCGCACGTCTTGCCGCCAGCATGGGTTGAAAAGTCCATTGATGTGCTGTGTTTTGTTATTGTTATTACATTCACAGTAAAAAATGACAAAACAAAGCATATTTATAGACTTCTAACAACCATCTATGGGCTAACAAGACTGTGCAGATCGAGTACATGAATAGAGCCGTCATTCTATCCGAATCAGTGGTATTGGTATATTTCCTGCAACTTATTGGCATTTTGCTGGCAATGGTAAAGACAGAAATATGGCATTTTGCCGGGCCAGTTGTGGCCCGGTAATTTCAGCAGGTAAAGGGCCATTAACGGAAAATATATGGAAAAAAGTTTTTTTTTATATGGAACTAAAAACCTGCAAAATGCTGGCAAAATGCTGGCGAAATGCTGGCAAAATGCTGGGTTTTTGATGGCAAGCCATCAATAAGCCATCAAATAAATGATGGGTTTTTGCTGGCAAAATTCTGGCAAAATGATGGCAAAATGATGGCAAGCCATCAAAAAGCCATCAAATAAATGATGGGTTTTTGCTGGCAAAATTCTGGCAAAATGATGGCAAAATGATGGCAAGCCATCAAAAAGCCATCAAATAAATGATGGGTTTTTGCTGGCAAATTGCTGGCAAATTGCTGGAAAAATGATGGCAAGCCATCAAAAAGCCAGCAAATAAATGATGGGTTTTTGCTGGCAAAGTGCTGGCTTGCCAGTGATGGCCCATCAATTTGCCAATGTGCATACGGGTAATATGCCAGCATTGGGCCATAGGTGGGCCTTTGATGGCAGTAGTTCTGGCAACTGGCATTGCCATCAAAACGCCAGCAGTGGCCCAGTTCTGGCATGTTTATTGGGTTATCGATAACGTCATTGTTTGACACTTTGTGTTTCTGCCTTATTTACCTATTGTACCTTATCGATAACGTCATTGTTTGACACTTTGTGTTTCTGCCTTATTTACCTATTGTACCTTATCGATAACGTCATTGTTTGACACGTTGAGTTTCTGCCTTATTTACCTATTGTACCTTATCGATAACGTCATTGTTTGACACTTTGTGTTTCTGCCTTATTTACCTATTGTACCTTATCGATAACGTCATTGTTTGACACGTTGAGTTTCTGCCTTATTTACCTATTGTACCTTATCGATAACGTCATTGTTTGACACGTTGAGTTTCTGCCTTATTTACCTATTGTACCTTATCGATAACGTCATTGTTTGACACGTTGAGTTTCTGCCTTATTTACCTATTGTACCTTATCGATAACGTCATTGTTTGACACGTTGAGTTTCTAAATTGTTCTTTCTTGTTTGACACATTTCTTTGTTCCTGCGAGTTTGTTACAGATTGACCAAGAGATTTCAGTTAGATATCTCGGACTATTTAACATTCAAGATTCAGAATACGGTTTATATTCACAATGGATAGCTGTCCAAATTTATGGCCCAGAAAAGAGGGTCTTCGTGTGGGCCACCTTAACATTAACAATGCAACTAACAAAATGAATGACGTATCTGGTATGCTTTTAAATTCTGGTTCAAATTTTCACATTTTCGGATTCTCAAAGTCACGATTATCTCAGCAGATTTCGGATGCCGATGTAGCTATTCCTGGTTACAAAATACTACGCAGAGACCCACAGCAAAGCAAAGAAACTGGCTTGCTTCAGTACTTAAGTGAATCAGTTAGCTATACAAGATTAACACACCTTGAGCAGTTTGTGGAGTCGGTGTGCGTAGAAGTTAAAATGATAAGGAGCACCTCCACTCCTCATAGGTTTCTGTTATAGAAATCCTGTAGAGAGAGCAAATTGGTCGGATAATCTTACGCAGATGTTAGATGCAGTTTTACTCGAATCAAAGGAAATAATGTTATTGGGAGACTTTAATATTGATTTGCTTAAGCAGAACAAGCTATGGCTAGATATGCTTAACCTCTATAATCTCAAACAGATAGTAGACACCCCTACAAGAGTCACAGCATCTACAAGTACTTTGATAGATCATATTTATGTCACTGATCAACGTAACGTTATTGAATGTTGTGTTCCCGCCAATGGTTGCAGCGATCATTTCCCTATCTGTCTGACGTGGTCCAGAAAGGGTGCAAAAATTCCAAAAGCCGATCACAAGACAATAAAATACAGATCCTTTTCTAAATTCAACGAAGACACATTTCTTCACGACCTCTGTAACTCCTCCCTCTCTGATGTTTATAATTGTACGAATCCTGATGCTGCATTAACACACTGGCTCAATGCCTTCACTGACATATAGTCTATATGATAAACATGCTCCATGGAGAATTAAAAGAGTCAGACACATAGTGAAACCGAAATGGTTTGATGATGAATTTCAAGATCCCATAGATAATCGCGACTTCTTAAAGTCAATCAGCAAGGAAGAGGAGTATAGAGAACAAAGAAATAAAGTAAATTCAATAAAACGATTAAAAAAGAGAAAATATTTCCAAGACCTTGCTACTTCAAAACAAAATCCAAAGAACATTTGGAAAGCGATAAATGAACTCACAAAAAAAACTTCTGCATCTCAATCAAGTTGCGTTAGAGACATAACACCTGATGATCTAAATACACATTTTTCCAAAATAGCTGAAAAAGTTATTATAAATGATACAACTAACCTCAATAATTTGGAAGTTTTAGAAGACTTCTGTAAGTCAAAAGAAATTTCATCTCAATTAAATATTCCTTCGCTTACAGTGCCTGAAGTCTTTCAAGCACTCACACATTTAAAGCAAACAGGTACCCGGGGGATAGACGGGTTAGATGGAAGAATTCTTAAGTTATCAGCCCCAGTAATTTCCGAAACTCTCACTTACATTTATAATCTCTGTTTAGACAAACAATATTTTCCAATAGCGCTCAAACAGGCACAAATTATTCCTTTGTTTAAATCTGGTGAGAAGAAAGACCCCTCAAACTATAGACCGATTTCTATATTGTCTGTATTACCAAAGCCACTTGAAAAACATATAAACAAACACCTATTAGCGCACCTTGATCACAATCACTCGTGTCACACTGCCTTAATCTCTCTTGTTGATCATTGGCTGGACAAGATAAACGATAATGAATTTTGTGGTGCTGTTTTTGTAGAATTAAGTAGATTACGTGTTCTGGTGCGGCGTGAAGGAGCATGAAATATCAAGAGAAATAAACAAAATATTCTTCTTGTTTTAGCGAGTACATTTAGGGGTGTGTAGTTATAATTACTGTGTGAAAAGTGTTTGGCGCGAAGCGTTTGTCTGCAACTTTCAGCACGTATACAGGAACGTGTACGGGTAACGTCATCAAATCTAGTTTTTACGTCACGCGTTTGAGCCGAGATCTGCAGTCTTGGTAAACAACGTATGATTTGGAACATTGGAGAAAAAAACTGAGTCACGGGTGACGGAATATCTACACGTACATGCACACGTTCGATCATCTAGAACACTGGATGCACGTACACGCGAACTGAAATCTGAAGTCAGTTTGCCACCAAAATGTGAACTCCAGACTGTGTGCCGGTAAAATTCTGGTTCCACTTTTTGTCGGCACCGGATCCAGTAAAAGGATCGATCCTTTTCATCGATCCTTTTGATCGATCGTTTGACCCTTTCCGCGCGTCGGGCGGAAAGGGTCAAACGCGAAAGGATCGATCCTTTAGATCGATCCTTTTGCTCGATCATTTGACCCTTTTCGCCTTCCATAGTTATGTGCATTTTCAGCGTTCGAGACTTCTCAATCGCGAACAAGTAGTCATTACAAACTATCACCGCTTTTCCGTGATCTATCGATGATTCACGGTGCTTGCTGGGCGGTTAAGCTTATCGTTCGCTTGTTAGTTGATTTACGCGAATAAACATTCCTTCTGGTGAACAAGTCGAAAAGGAGCAGAGGAGTGAATAAGTGGTAGTCTGTGTATACTTTGATTTACATAAGTTTGAAACGCGTCACCGGAAATGACGAAAATCAATTTTGTGTAACATTGTTGCAAACTTCAACAGTCGTCGAGCGTTTCAGACGACGTTTAAAGACTTGCTGGCGTGAAGGCAAAAACTCTCTTCGAATATGATGTTAACCGGTAAGTTTTATCATTGAGAAACTCAGCGGTGAGTAGAACTATTATTAGTATATTATGAGAATGCTTCGTATTAGATGGGATTTGGTGTAGGCTAAACGAAAAAGAAAAACAAAGGTAATCTTGAACTTCAGCGTGTTAAATTCATAGCTCATAATTCAGACTCAGAGGCATTTAAGTCTCCAAATTTGTAGAACCTGCACTTAATCATAACAAGTCATTTTAGATCCCTTTGAAGTTACGGAATGAACTCCGATGAACTGTACGAATGCATTTTGTTTACATGGTGATGGGTCAAAGAAGGAATTATCCGTGTGAGCATTCTTGATTTCAATTTTACTGCAGTAAAATGTTTTGCTCCAGAAAAACCCGTTGCTGAAATCAAGAATGCTGCAGTAAAACAGTGATGTTGTTTTACTGCAGAATAGTCTGTCACAGTTTTTCTGGAGAAAAACGAACGACCTTGTAAAGTAGCGTTTGTATTCGTCGCCCCCTGGGATAGTATAATACATTCGTGTCAGTCACGCACAACTATTGGTAATTCTGGATGAGTCCATCTCTCGACAGAGGGGGTCTCGCGTGCTCCAACATTATAATAATGAGCCAGTACAAAATTCTGCAGAAAAAGTGTAAACAGGTTTTCTGCAGTAAAACAGCACCGTTTCACTGCAGCATTCTTGATTTCAATTTTACTGCAGTAAAATGTTTTTCTCCAGAAAAACCCGTTGCTTCGGCAAAAGATGACATTATGCAGAAATGCTGCAGAAAAGACAGTTTTTCTCCAGCATTTCTGTTTTTCTGCAGAATAACTGAATAATGCCAAAATGCTGAAGAAAAAGTGTAAACAGTTTTTCTGCAGTAAAACAACATCAGCGTTCATTTTCTAGTCAAATCATGCAGTTTGTAAGACAATCAAAAAAAGAGTGCCGAAGGTATTTGTTGCTTTTTAGATGTTTGTTTCTTTTTGTGTGTGTCCTATTTGGAACTAAATTAATAAAACAATGTATGCAACAATGTTCGGTGTATATATACTATATGTGTGAGTGTTAAAGCATGTGTATGTGCACATGATTTTGGAGCTATTCCAAGGACAATGTTTTGCACAAAATTATGTCCTATTGGAATTTCTGAAAGCGGTCAAATGTCCTCCCAGCAAACACACAACGTAAATACGACGTTGCGAAAATGTGAATGTTTCGTGTCATTAGCAACGTTGCGAACTTTACGTGAAATTTACGTTGAGCCAACCAAAAAACGCAACGTAAAACCAACGTTGTGTCATTGTGAGATTTTGGTGTTCTTTCGACGTTGTAATACAACGTAAATTTTACGTGAATTTCACGTTGCATTTTGGTGTCTTACAAATGTTGCGAAGATTACGTGAAATGTACGTGGATCCAACCAAAAAACACAACGTGAAAGCAACGTTGCGTTACAGTTGTGTTTTTTTGTTTTTTACACGTTGGTACATAACGTAAATTTCACGTGGATTCCACCTTAAAAAGCAACGTAAAATCGACGTTGTATTATTGTGATTTTCTGGTGTTCGAACAACGTTGGTATACTCACGTGATTTTCACGTGAAATTCACCTGATTTAAAAACAAAAGTTAGTTTGATACAACAAACGTTCCTACAACGTAGTTTCAACGTAAACACACAACGTTGGGGTTTGATTGATCGCCAACGTGCCCTCAACGTGAAATCCACAACGTAAATCCTACGTCAGTCATTACCAATTTTTCACCTGCACGGTTTCGTATCGTTTATCAAAGAAATGTATATATATATAAAGCCTTTGAAAATTACGTAAGGTGAACAGATTTTCAAATACAGGAGATAGATATGTGCGAAACTATCACCGAATAACAAATGACTCAGTCAGACGTTATGAAATTAAGCGCCGAAGTACCGCGCAATGTATTTGATTGCTTTGGCGTTCCAAATGCGTCCGGTTACATTTTCTGGCATCATTAATGCATCAACGAGAATTGAAAAGTAATGCTAAAAATATAATTGTGTACGTTTAAAGTTGATCTACTGTGCTCATCAAACCTCTTGTTGTATTTTGTAAATTGGCGAGAGGGAGGCAGAATACATGAACCTAATCTCTGTGATTGTCTATACGTGCGTGTGTGTGTGTGTGTTTGTGTGTGTGTGTGTGTGTGTGTGTGTGTGTGTGTGTGTGTGTGTGTGTGTGTGTGTGTGTGATTACACGTACGTGTTAGTGTGTGTGTGCGTGTGTGTGTACACGTGTTATAGTGTGTGTGTGTGTACGTGTGTGTGTGTGTGACATCAGTTTGTGTATGTGTGTGTGTGTGTGTCACATCAGTTTGTGTATGTGTGTTTGTGGGTGGCTGTGTGTGTATGTGTGTGTGTGTGCGTGCGTGCGTGCGTGCGTGTGTGTGTGTGTGTGTGAGTGTGTTTGTGTCCCTCGGCGCGTGACAATATATCTGCCAATAAGTTGAACTAAAACAGGGTTCAAGTGGGAATTACACCTGAAAAAGCAGGAAGGGAGCAGAATACATGTTATGAACTCCGTTATTTATTGTTTGAAATGTTATAACCTTGGAGAAGTCACCCTCGCACCCCGTCCTTAGTTTCTCTTGACCTACCTTTGAAGTATTCTTGAGGACATGACTAGACTACCCGATTGCGCCCATTGCACGGCATAAGAGAGCGCCGTTCCACCCGGCCGATTCCGCTATAGACGTCACGCGTCCAAGGGAGGTAATTTTCGAGCCAGCTGCATTGACTCGGCCAAGAACGCAAACTTTCTTCGATTAAAGGCATTGTAGCATGTCTAAAATCATGGGACTTGTGTTATCAAGCTTTTAAAATCACCAAGTAACTTTTAAGAATAGTTTCAGTTACATGCGAACTCATTCTGCTGAACGGATTTTGAGAGCCAGTACCCAACAGCCTTTAAATGCACCTCTTTCCTTTTTTCATGTTCTTTTATGGTTTGCCGATTTTGTTAACATTTTTGCATTCATGATGAAGATTTTATGGTGACTGTACAGAAATGTACGTCCTCTAGTTTCTAACCTTCCAAAAATTGGGGCTGGGGGTCGGGGGAGAGAGAGAGAGAGAGAAAGAGAGAGAGAGAGAGAGAGAGAGAGAGAGAGAGAGAGAGAGAGAGAGAGAGAGAGAGAGAGAGAGACAGACAGACAGACAGAGAGACAGACAGACAGAGAGACAGACAGAGACAGAGAGGGAGAGAGAGAGATAGAGAGAGACAGAGAGGGAGACAGAGGGGAGAGAGGGAGACAGAGAGAGTCAGAGAGAGACAGAGAGAGACAACGTCGAAACTTTGTCAATCATTTCGGTTTTTTCACCTGCATTTTTAGTTTCGTAATATTCTATTCAATTAATGTTCGGTCAAACATAGAGGTTCACTAATTGTGTAAGACGAAAAGAGTATAAAATAAATGCATATTATTTCAAGGAATTTGCTGAGTTAAATGGATTTGCGAGTGCGAAACTTTCCCTCCCAAAAAAAGACGCGTTACTAACCGATCGTGTTCTCCGGTGATGGCCACGGTCGACTTTGTGTATCCCAAATTTGGTTTTCAACTTTGATGAACACTTTCAGGACTAAAATATTCATCGTAATCAACTCGAAGGTAAGTTGTTTTCAGTTGTTCCACATGAGACGTTATCACTTATTGTACTCCATGTACACATGCACAGATTACTTGATTGTCGAGACCATGATTGGAAACGGACCGGCCAAAGATGGCGGGTCTTTCCAATAGTCACAATGTCAGCCCTAACTCAGTTCAAGGGATACACATTCTTTTAGACTCAACTTTTGAGTCAGTATAGCGAAACAATGGGTCACAAGCAGTGGAACACAAAGGAAAAACACGTTTCACATAGACGGACGCAACCTTTAGAAAGCTGTTTAATCAGACTAGCTCAGTGCATGAGACTGAAAGCGGGGGCGGCCATTGTTATCTCAAGTACTTAATTGGGCATTTTACGATCTTGAGGGAGGACGATGTATCCAGACAAGCTGCTTCAAGTTCAAGTGAATCTGCCCAGCGGACAGTGGTATCAGAAGAATTCAGAACTTGACACATTGGCTCATTACATACTTGACTGTCTTTTGTCGACCTGTTCTGTTACTCACTCAAGTAGGCAGCCGAGATACCCTGCCGGTGTCACGATTTCATCTTTCGTCTGTGTACATATTTCCCCTTCGACATATACTCAAGACTGAAATGTTGTTTCCTGGTAAAATTAAGAAGTGAAATTATTTAAGGACGAAAAGCATGTCAGTTTCTTGCATGTGAAGAAAATTGGTGGTAAAATTTAATACATTTCAACCCCAAAATCGAATTCTTCGAAAACGTGTACTGAGTGGTTAATTACGTCCCTTGAGTAAGAAGGAAACATTTTAGGATGAATCAAATTTCTAAGTTAATTAAAACAAATTGGTTGGACAAATTTGGCCCCATGAATGTAAGGTACACAAGGTCGCTCATCAGTACCATCGAAGGGTGTTTTTTTGTTCAGTGTAGAGTTTATACTAGATTAACGAGGCCGAGAAGCGAAATATCAACACGGCGAAAGATGAAAACGTCACACCGGGGGAAAGAGCGAGACAAAGAGGAGCTATCGGGTGGAGAATGGGGAGGTGATTCTGGGAGGGGGGTGGATTAAAGATGAACGTATCAAATTGTTATTTGTAAGGAGGAGAGAGTGAGACAAAGAGGGGCTATCGGGTGGAGAATGGGGGAGGGGATTCGGGAGGGGGGATTATAATGTGTGTGTGTGTGTGTGTGTGTGTGTGTGTGTGTGTGTGTGTGTGTGTGTGTTGTGTGTGTGTGTGTGTGTGTGTGTGTGTGTGTGTGGGCGGAAGGTTGGGACGGCATTTTATCAACGAACGTACGAAATAACAAAACAAAATAAAGAAAGAACAAACAAACAAAAATTAAAACCTGACACATGCAGGTTTGTGTAGTCATTCGACTACCCATAGTCTTTTCACATTCACTGATTCAATCAATCAATCAATATGATGCTTATATCGCGCGTATTCCGTGGGTACAGTTCTAAGCGCAGGGATTTATTTATTTATTTTTGTATTTTTATTTTGTGCAATTTATATCGCGCACATATTCAAGGCGCAGGGATTTTTATCTATGCCGTGTGAGATGGAATTTTTTTACAAAATAGCCTACATCACGCATTCACATCGGCCAGCAGATCGCAGCCATTTCGGCGCATATCCTACTTTTCACGGCCTATTATTCCAAGTCACACGGGTATTTTGGTGGACATTTTTATCTATGCCAATACAATTTTGCCAGGAAAGACCCTTTTGTCAATCGTGGGATCTTTAACGTGCACACCCCATTCAAGTAATGACACACTCGGACTGTGTGTGTGTGTGTGTGTGTGTGTGTGTGTGTGTGTGTGTGTGTGTGCTACCTGACGGATTTTGATGAACATTGGTTTACATACATATATTCTTGAGAGGATTCGCTTGTGTGGCTGTTCTCCGATATTTGATAGCGTTATTTGATGTCATATTTTCCCGTTTGTAAAAGTTGAGAGAAGAACACGTGAATATAATATGTAGAAATCGCAAACCCGGCCAGAAGGCAGACACGGACAAAATGTAGGATGCTGATACATGTAAAATATGTGTCTGATGCGAGTATAGGCTTAATTACTATGTTTACAAAAATTGTGAATAATATCTAGCCGAGATGAATCGCAACCTTTGTACCTCTCCCTTTATTTAAGATTTTTTCCCATTCTTCTTCGTGTTAGTTGGACGGTATTCTTTCTTTTTCTTGTTTCTTCCAGCCACAACACAGATAGCGTAATAGCGGCTGTTTTATTCATTCTTCTGTCTCGTTCCCTCATATTCGCATGTGATATTATGTCACTCCTTATGAGATTACACCCCCAAACTTTGTTGCAAGACCTTTGTTGAGGAGAAAAGAGGCGAGGAAAACTGGTATGAAGTACAAGTCAAAAATCGCACCTTGATCTTACCTGACTCATTTACGGCACTTGGCAGTCTTTTGTCGGGGTTTTGTCGATCGCTTGTCCACTTGGATAATAAAATTACGGACATGCTCCCCCCCTCCCCCCCCCCCCTCTAAACTTTGCCAAAATGGGTCCTCTTGAGACATCTCGCGTATCAGAACAAAAGAAAACCGAACGGGCAAATCATATGGACAACACATGTTGGATTTCTTCTTAGGGTACGCTCACCAGTAAAAAAAAAAAATGCAGCCAATGTTTTCTCGACAAGTTGTGTTTGTGTGTGTGTGTGCGCGTGCGCAGGTTTTTTAATGTACTGTTTCGTTGAGAAGATCGTGGGTAGTGTTTTTCCTCTTCATTTTAAAATGTTCATTACAGACATATAAAACAAAAGAATCGAGATGAGGGTCGTGGTGTATGTGTGTGTGTGTGTGTGTGTGTGTGTGTGTGTGTGTGTCTGTGTGTCTGTGTGTGTCTGTGCGCGTGTGTGTGTAGAGCGATTCAGACTGAACTACTGGACCGATCTTTATGAAAGTTTACATGAGAGTTCCTGGGAATGATATCCCCGGACGTTTTTTTTTCCTTTTTTCGATTAATACCTTTGATGACGTTATATCCGGCTTTTTGTACAAGTTGAGGCGGCACTGTCACACCCTCATTTGTCAATCAAATTGATTGACATTTTGGCCACGCAATCTTCGACAAAGTCCAGACTTCGGTATTGCATTTCAGCTCGGTGGCTTAAAAACTAATGAGTGAGTTTGGTCGTTAAAAATCGGAAACTTGTAATTAACATTATTTTGTATCAAACGTTCCAAAAACAATTCCATCTTTATTCTGCGTCATTATCTGATTCAAAAAACATATAAATATGTTATATTTGGATTAAAAACAAGCTCTGAAAATTAAAAATATAAAAATTATTATCAAAATCAAATTTCCGAAATCGATTTAAAAACAATTTCGTCTTATTCCTTGTCGGTTCCTGATTCAAAAAAACATATAGATATGATATGTTTGGATTAAAAACACGCTCACAAAGTTAAAACGAAAAAATATAATATATGTATTCTTAAACGGATTTTTGTTTTGATGTACATTTTTCATTCAATTTTCTTTTCATGTTTGCTTGCTCTTCATTTAAACTGTACAACATGAGAGTTCCTGGGAATGATATCCTCGGAATTTTTTTTCATTTTTTCAATAAATACCTTTGATGACGTCATATCCGGCTTTTTGTACAAGTTGAGGCGGCACTGTCACACCCTCATTTTTCAATCAAATTGATTGAAATTTTGGCAAAGCAATCTTCGACAAAGTCCGGACTTTGGTATTGC
Source organism: Littorina saxatilis (assembly GCF_037325665.1). NCBI lineage: Eukaryota > Metazoa > Mollusca > Gastropoda > Littorinimorpha > Littorinidae > Littorina > Littorina saxatilis. The sequence goes on from NC_090251.1 coordinate 49,701,086, forward strand.
ATGTCAGCTTGATGGCTTAAAAACTAATTAATGACTTTGGTCATTAAAAATCGGAAACTTGTAATTAAATTTTTTTTTTATCAAACGATCCAAAAACAATTTCATCTTATTTTTCGTCATTTTCTGATTCCAAAAACGTATACATATGTTATATTTGGATTACAAACAAGCTCTAAACATTAAAAATATAAAAATTATGATTAAAATTAATTTTCCGAAATCGATCTAAAACCAATTTCATCTTATTCCCTGTCGATTCCTGATTCCAAAAACATATACATGTAAATATGATATGCTTGGATTAAAAATACGCTCAGAAAGTTAAAACGAAGAGAGGTACAGAAAAGCGTGCTATGCAACAGAGCGCAACCACTTCCGCGCTAAACAGGGTCGTTAATTTCACCGCCCTTTGTACGAGCGGCGGACTACGGTCATTGGGAAAAAATGCAGTGCGTTCAGTTTCAATTTGTGAGTTCCACAGCTTGACTAAATGTAGTAATTTCGCCTTACGCGACTTGATCTTTTTCCCACACACTTTGGACACGTGCGAGTACCAGCAATAGAAAATTAACAAAACACCTTCCTCCCCCTCTTAGGTGAAATGAAAGCGGACGTTTTCAGCGTGCATTCCCTTGAATTGACTGAATGGTTAATCATGCTTCCGTGATTTTGGGAGTTGTGGGTTTTTTCTGTGACATTCACAAACATACAAATGACAGAGTCCGACAAAAGGCTTACTGGAATTTACTGTTGAGTAATAAGTGTGTCATCTCAGGACCATGCCAGTGCATGGGGGATATCTTGGATACAGGGCGGACAGGCTTGCAAGCAATATATAACTCTGACTGTTGACCGTCGTTGTAATTTCCCACTTTGTAGTTGTCAAGGTATTTTAACATGTGGGCTTTATATTTTATAAGCTTGTACAAGAGCATTGTTAGTAATAACGCGCGCTATTTTTAGTTAAAAAAAGGGATCAACTTGGAATGTGCACCCGACATTCCAATTTGTTTTCCCCTTTCTAATAATGGGTGAATTTGTTTTATTATAACTGAATTGCTTACAACCGAAATACCTACATGCCGAAATAACTGAAATAAAAAAAATAAACAAATAGACGAATAGGGAAATGATACATCTTTCTTTCTTTATTTGGTGTTTAACGTCGTTTTCAACCATTCAAGGTTATATCGCGACGGGAAATGATACATAAATAAGTTCATAAATGAATGAGTTAATAAATGCGTTATGGCGAAATTTAGATAACAAATTAGGAACTTTAACATTAATTTCAAATTAACTAACCAAATAACAAGATCAATAGGTAAAGTGTTGTATGGGGGATGTAACAAAATGAGGAACTTGAAAACCACCATGTAGGTGTCCGACATTTGCTGGTGTCTTGTTTGCAATGATTTCAATTTGGTTCCAACATTTTATTGTCGTCGTCGTCGCTCTTGCTGTCTTTGTTGTAGTTGTTGTTATTTGGGGGTTAAACGGGAAAAGGGGCAGACATATGTTGGACTATTGAACGATCGTTTTCACACTAGGTGTCGGACTTCAAGTACAACGCGGGGTAAAAGTACTTAATGGAAATCCATGAGCTATGAGTTTAATAGATAATCGTTATTTCGAGCAATTTCCATGTCTGAACATCCCACGGATATCCGCGTGCCACCCATCATTTCCTTTTACACGACAAAGTCGTGTCGTAACAATTCCCTTCCACCCTCCCCCTACCCCTCCCTATACACTTGATAGTCCTCAACTTCGACCTACGGCGATAGGGGGATAATTGAGACAGCACTCTAAGTAGCTTTCCAGGTTACTGAAAGACTTTGATTTTGATCACAAGTTTTGGAAACTGTGAGCCCTTTCATCCTCAGGGAGACAGACGGACACCGCTCGATCCTGTGTACAACGTGGGATTTAGAGCGGGTCAAAGTTGAATCAAACTTGCCACATTCATTTCTTGCCTCGTGATTAGCATATGCATCGTTCACTGCTTATTGTTGTTGTTGTTGTTTAGAAATCAGTGCGCGCGCGCAAGTTTGTATAAATGTGTTCATGCGTGAGTGTGTGAGTGTGTGTGGTGTCGGTGTGTGTGTGTGTGTGTGTGTGTGGTGTCAGAGTGTGTGTGTGGTGTGCCAGTGTGTTTGTTTGAGTTCGTGCCTGTGTGTGTGTGTTTGTGTCAATCAATCAATCAATCAATGAGGCTTATCAATCAATCAATGAGGCTTATATCGCGCATATTCCGTGGGTACAGTTCTAGGCGCTCTGCAGTGATGCCGTGTGAGATGAAATTTTATACGGCTAGTAGATTGCAGCCATTTCGGCGCATATTTACCTTTCGCGGCCTATTATTCCAAGTCACACGGGTATAGGTAGACAATTATTAACTGTGCCTAAGCAATTTTGCCAGGAAAGACCCTTTTGTCAATCGTGGGATCTTTAACGTGCACACCCAATGTAGTGTACACGGGGGGAGGGTTCGGACACCGAAGAGAGTCTGCACACAAAGTTGACTCTGAAATAAATTTCCGCCGAATACAAATCCAGCGCGCTACCAACTGAGCTATATCCCCGTGTGTGTTTGTGTGTGTGTGTGTGTGTGTGTGTGTGTGTTTGTGTGTGTGTGTGTGTGTGTGTGTGTTATAGTGTCAGTTATTCTTTCTTTTGTCCCGAATCCTTGCTTTCCAGAAACCTGTGATGTCATTCTTCCTTGAAAATTTCTTTCAAAACTTGGTTGTCCAACTTTTGTCCGAGAGATGAGGTCGGAACGGTGGTATGAGAAGAATTCAGAACTTGACACCTTGATGTCATCTGACTGATTGGCTAATTACACACTTGACTGTCTTTTGTCGACCTGGATCATAACATTGCCGACCATGTTGATTTACCCACCCCCTTATGAACGTGAGTCTACTTGAGACATCAGCGTAGCCAACACACACCAAACCCAAAGTCGGACCGCAACAAGTTTTCATTATTTTATGCCTGTCACCCCACCTTTTTACCCCCCCCCCTCCCTCCGCCCCCACCGCTTACCCCTTCTCAGTTCACAGTTAATTGTCTGCAGCCTCAACCCCCCCCCCCCCCCCCCCCCCCGTGGGTAATAAATCACTCGACTATCGTCGCCTGCTTCTGATGACCGCTCTAAATAATTTGTCAGATAACAGTGTGCAAAAGACACCGTTGAGTGTACATGTATTACCTTTCCTCACATGCTTAGGACACGTGCCTTTTCAAGTCATTGTCAATTACAAAATGTAGGTCTTACAACACAGCCACTGATTTTCAGGTAACGGTATCAATGCCGGGTCCCTGCTCTGCGAAAAAAAAAGTGTTTGCATTAATCGGAAGAAACATACTGCATAAGCGTAATTTATGCAGAGGTATGATGTTCTTAAGTTGTGAGATTTTTTAATGATCACGATGCCTTCAGTGCTTACTAAATTCATTGATTAGATTGATTTTATATAATGAAGTTAGAATTCTGCTGCTCTGATTAGTGAAATATTCAAAAATGCTATCATGCTATTTTGGCACCGTCATGGCTTTGTAGACTTATAATATATCTGCGTAATTGATTTCAACTCTTAGAAATCAAAAGTATAACAGAGTGTATTGTGTCTCCTCTTGTCGTTAAATAATCACAACAACTGTAAAACAAATTTGCTTTGATAAAGCTCCCGTTTTTCTCTCATAATTTTGCTCATTTTTGTTTTGTTTACATGCCCCAGACACAAAAACTACAAAACGATTCATAAAAGTTCCGTTCCATGCATTCCGTCTCCTCTCAATCTAAGATCCCCCTCTCCCCCCCCCCCCCCCCCCATAGACCCTCCCCCCAAAGTTTTCCGCTACCGTAGCCTCTTCGACTTTTCCCAACGAAGCGTACAGGAGCGGGGCAATCAGGAGCCTTTGCAATTTTATGACCCGTCTGAAAGAAGTGATTGACTGGACACTGTCAAGTGCTCTTAAAGAAGCGATCAGATACGTGAGAATCACAGTGTGACATTTGACAAGAGGTTGACGGAAGTCTGGCAACCAGATGTTAGAGGGAAAAAATAACTCACTGAAAAAGTGAGATCGCACGTGTCGGACAGATGAAGGTTAGAAAACAAGTCGCGTAAGGCGAAAATACAACATTTAGTCAAGCTCAGTCGAACTCACAGAATGAAACTGAACGCACTGCATTTTTTCACAATGACCGTAGTCCGCCGCTTGTGCAAAACGGAGTGAAACTGACGAGCCTGTTCAGCGCTGTAGTGGTTTCGCTGTGCTGCATAGCACGCTTTTCTGTACCTCTCTTCGTTTTAACTTTCTGAGCGTGTTTTTAATCCAAACATATCATATCTATATGTTTTTGGAATCAGGAACCGACAAGGAATAAGATGAAATTGGTTTTAGATCGATTTCGGAAATTTAATTTTGATCATGATTTTTATATTTTTAATTTTCAGAGCTTGTTTTTAATCCAAATATAACATATGTATATGTTTTTGGAATCAGAAAATGACGAAGAATAAGATGAAGTTGTTTTTGGATCGTTTAATAAAAAAAATAATTTTAATTACAAGTTTCCGATTTTTAATGACCAAACTCACTCATTAGTTTTTAAGCCACCAAGCTGAAATGCAATACCAAATCCCGGCCTTTCTGAAACGATCAATTTTCGTTTGAAATACTTCATTTCTTATGGAAGGAATACACACTGGCACACAGTCTTTTGTTGTCTTGGCTTGCGGCCTAAATCTGACACAACAAGGCTCGAAGAAGGGACATAATGCTTTATTTCATATATTAAAAAGAAATACATGTAGTGTCAACACTCAGTTGGCAGTAGGCCAGAGACATAGTAGGCAGTGGAAAGTTACTAAAAAGTGACCTAAGTTGAAAAGATGTGTATTTCTACTCCAGACATTATGGAGGCTCTGGTGTCACTAAAATCAATGACAATGTGCTGTCTTTGCTTTGTTTAGCGACCAGCATCAAAGAGGCGCATAGAGGACTGCCTGGGAGAAGAGGACCACCAGGACAAAGAATGAAATCGATTGAATATGCTGTGCTGTTGCCCTGCAAAGCTGCGTGCATTTTTAGTTTCTCCGCAACATAATATGCATGTTTTTGTTATGAAATAAAATTGTTGATCGTATCTTGAGTTTATGGTGTTACATGTAATAGTCCTTATGATCTGTGACTGAGTGTGAAAGTTGGTGTGTGTGCGTGTATACATTTTTCAAAACCTACATTCACTCTCAACGTTGCATTCACGTCGAAATCAAACCAAACCACAACCACAACCAAAAATTCACGTTGTGTCGACGTGTAATTCACGTCAATTTTATCAGGAAAAATGCACCAAAACACAACTTTTACGTTGTGTCAACGTAGAATTCACGTAATTTTTGATCTAAATTTTGACCTAAAATTTACGTTCCATTCACGTGGACATTACGTAAAAATGCAACGCAATTTCAACCAAACCACAACCACAACCAAAAATTCACGTTGTGACAACGTAAAATTCACGTAATGTTTTTACGAACAATCCACCTCCACCAATAATTCACGTTGCATTCACGTTGGTGTCACGTAAAATGCAACGTTGTTTTCCAACGTTATTCCCACGTGATTTCGTCCATACAAATCTACGTAAAAAAACGTTGAAACGCAACGTAAACCCAACGTAACCCAACGTGAATATAACGTGAATACAACGTAAAATTGTTTGCTGGGCTATTGATTCTGAAGAGCTCAGGTCATTTGTCCTATAGGTGTGAATTTGTAACAACATCCCTGCATCAGTGATGATATTGAAGGCGTACTGTTTGCGTTTCAGGTAGCGCTGAAAGCTTTGGAAAAAGCCTTTCAGTGTGGTTGGTTCATAACTTTCAGTGTTTCACCGTCTTCTTTTCTGACGGTAATAAAAAAATTGGAAAGGATTGCATTCAGTTTTTCAGGGGTCAAGTTTTCGATATTTTGATCTTCGTCTGGCGTGGTGGAGCTCATGAAACTGAAAAGTAGGGCCATGTTTGATTTGTTGTTTTTTCTGTGTGTTCTGATTTTCACTGTTTGCAATAAATGCTTCCAGTTCCACGTCATCATCTTCAATTGTTACAAACTTTCTTTTTGGTGTCGGAGCGAAGAATTCCTCTTCTGGCTTGCTCCTCTGTAACCTCTATTACACCACTATTACAGATTCGTACACAAAACACACAAGATGTATTTTGAACGTTTATAAATTCAACATTTTATTCATTTTGCTTCCGAGGTACTCTTGTACCGTTTTTGTGTTCTACCGGCTACTCAACTTGAAGCGCGAAGCCACGATATAGATGATCGAAGAGTTACGCGATCCAGGCTGGTTTAGTGTTGAACGGCTTATACAATGTTCATCTTTATTGATCTTGAAACATCAACCATCAGACGGAACTTGAAACATCTCGAAGGTTGAAACTTGAAAGTAGAATCTTGAATCTTGAAACATCAACGTATCTGCCGAAATAACAAGTCTCAGAACTGGGAATTACTCTGTCATTATACGAACCATTTTCCCAGAGACCTGTGTGATGAAAACACATCTTGTTAGTCAAACGAAGGCATGACTATATCATTCAATATAGCATGACTTCCCTTCTTTGTCTCTGTTATTCTAGTGAGAAAATATCCAGCGATATTTCTCCGTAGGCCTAAAGTTCGGCCATGACCTAGGCAAAATAACTTGCGCAGCCGCAGAAACAAGAAAAAGGAAATCTTTTATGAAATGATTGGGAGCCACGCAAATTTGACCTCTTGATTCCGACCATGAACCCGCTGTTGATAATCTGGAAGGTCGAACCAGAAATGCAGATCTATCTCTGGCCGACTCATAGATTCAACCTACACACTGCGACCTCATCTGTGATCAGATGGCCGAGCAATGCGTGGGATCTTTTATTCTAAAGCCTTATGGCTCGTTTCGACAAGCATTAAACGGATGCAATTAACCACATGCAGTTTATTTCTTCAGAAAATTGCAAACGCATCAACACAGCCTCCCCGTCGCGATATAACCTTCGTGGTTGAAAACGACGTTAAACACCAAATAAAGAAAGAATACAGCCTCCTGTTGGGTTCGGTGCTTTGTACAGAAATGTCTTCCACACGATAGATTCGCTGATTTGTCTTACGAAGCCGTCATCAACACGAACACAACGATTGCAAAAGCAAACTCTGTACCTACACGACCGAGACACAAGACTGATTATTTCACAGCTGCAATGCCAACAGAGAACTAAACGACGTTTTGGGTAAGCTTACTCACGTCAAGTCTTCACTGACAAGCTAGAAACAGACGGAAAAGTCCGAACAAAAGTAAATTACGTCAAAGTCTCTTTTGTTTTGCGTGTAACTTTGTCATGACGTCTTTTTGTGACAGTATGCGCGACAATTTTTTCGCTTCCGGTGTCATTTTAGACTGAAAAGCAACTCAAAAGAAGTAGCTGAGCCTGTGTCTTGAAACAGCTGAAACACTCTATTGGGTTGCCGTTTCAATGTTAACCAAAAGGTTAAAGAAAAAAAACCAATGTTCAGTTGCGAAATGACAGCGGACTGAGCATTTATTCCGGTTGATGAAGGTACGATTGAAGCTTCCATTCACTCCGTCAACCAACAAGACTAGATTTGTAGCAGACGACAAACAAAGTATGCGTTTTTCCTGTCTTGTGATGACGATTATGCCGTTATAAGTTATCTGTACGTTGTGAAAACATTTCAAAACAAAATTGAGCTTTGATGCATCACGGGATATATACGTTTTCATCCATGGAATTGGTATTTTGTCTCGGCAGGGTGAATGAATTCATGATGTCTTTTCCGGCCAAAACTGTCCTTGCCAAGACTAAAACAAAATATAGTTCTACAACTTCTAGGCTTGCGTTGATTATTCTGCCCATGGTGAATTTCCCATGCTTTGTTTCCACATCCCATGACAAATTCTCCTTACTTTGGTCATGCCATATATACTTTACAGCTCCGTCCATCCATGGTATCGAGTGATATTTTTTGTCTCGACGGGGTGAAAGAATACAATGACGTCACTCTCGGCAGAGCCTCGAGTGACGTCATCATATTCATTGACCCAGTCCTGACAAAAAATATCACGCGATACCATGGATGGACGGAGCTGTAACTTATACTTATAACACTTTATAAACAACTAATTATCAACACTCATCCACCATGCTGCTCAACATTCACACACTACTGCGTTTGGTCTGCAGTGATTACATAGAGTCTTGGTATTCGATCAAACTTGTGAAACTGTGACGAAAGCAGTGCTTATAAATTTATTTTGAAGACCTTGGGGAAACCAACTTGGACCTGAATAAATCATATTTACCGAAAAATAACTTCCACAACCGCAACAGCTAACGTCCCACAGTGCAGATAAAAGACACCTCCCCAGCCATCCCGTCACTGGCAGGGTATCCCGTCACGGATCTCTCGAGCCTCCTCCGCTCGCCTCCGACGACGACCGTTGTCCCCAGGCGTTGACCGGTGCTGTCGCTGCTTCTCCATGGTTCCACTTCTTTCTTCCAGCTCATCTGACTTTGTCCTCACTTGCCTTGAATACTGGATCTAATTTGAAGTGGTGATGGGCAACACAGCGTATGGTCCAGAATTTGGTTCTCAGTGCTTCATCCGGGTTGCCAGGTACGTATGCTTGGCGCTTGGCCACATCAAGAAGTTGCTCCAGACGGCAGCCCCAGTCAGCGACCGTTTCATTTTTCTCCTGATGTGCTCCATAAAATTCCGCCAGCACATCCGATTCTGTCTCTATCTCTCCATACACGCTGTCCATCTTATTCAGGATGTCGCTGATTGACGCTTCTGGGCCTAGACGGACTAAGATGTGTGCAGCCTTGCCTTGTAGGGATGATCGGACAGCATCAAACATGTCTTTTTCAGAATGGTTCTCTCTCTGTAGACAGGTAAGTTGATGCTTCCATAAGGTAAAGCTCTCGTGTCCTTGGTCCGGGTTGAACTTGGTAAGCCATGGTTTCCTTCCTGTGATGCTGATCACTGGGTTGTTTGGAGAGACGGAAACTGGAGGTACGTGCGATTCTCGTGGAAGGGAGGAAACGTAATCTACCATCCATCTTTCAAGGTCTTGTTTTGTTTTGACTTTGGGTCGTGCTCCCATCTGTGCAAACAAGTCGCTGAGTTCTGCTTCTTTGTCGTCAGTTAACTCAGTCTTTTGTTCTCTGTCTTTTTCGACTCCACCAGCGGCTTCTAAACCAGCCTCCATCTTGTATTAAACACAGCCCCACATTGGGCGCCATTGTAACCATGCTGTACATTCTGTGTAGTTCGTTCAGCAAGGCTCGCATCAATAATGCAGGAAAACGGCAGTTACGTTGGTTTTCTAGATTCTTTATTGATTGTTCCTGTCTCTAGTTCCGTTGGTAATGTCAATAATCACGTTATCACGCATGCGCAGTTAACTTATGACAAAAGGATTGCTGTACGCTCCTGATTGGTGCGTATTCTACACTACAAAAGCGATACATCCATCCCGCAGCAAAACTCGTCTGCTACAGATAAAATACAAAAAGTTCACAGTTAGCCGGTTGCCTGGTTTGGTCAGCAAACCAGTCCAACAGGAAAATACCTAAAATACTTTACTGCCATCGGCTTAAACTATAAAACTACAAACAAGAGTAATTTAACTTGTTTCCCTGACTATTACAATAACACTGAGTGAGTGAATGTGTGTGTGTGTGTGTGTGTGTGTGTGTGTGTGTGTGTGTGTGTAACTATAAAATAGTTAATCTACAATAACAATGTTACATTTAACATACACAATAATTACAGACAAAATAATCACTCTGTCACATTCCCTCTTTGCAAACACGCACGCAATTCAGCTGTCTCTTGGAACTGACAGTTACTTGCTGTTGCTTTCAGCCGAGCGTTATTCTTCCGTCCTGTGTGCGCAGACTCCCCGGCTTACTAACCGAAACTTTCTGGGTTCATAACCCCTTTCCCTCTCGTTGCCAACCAACCTAGTCTAAAACCAATCGTAAGCCTTGTCTTTCCGCGATTCTCGACACGAGAATGGTAATCATTGAAGTTCACACCTAGATAGCTTCAGTTCATTTATTACCTAACTCCTTACGTTCTCAATAATAATGAACAAAACAATCTAACAATAACATCAAAATAAAAAATATGTTTTGAAGGAAACTCCTTCTAGGTACACGAGAACCTCCTGACGACAATCAGAATGACGTCCATTGACAGCGAAGCTTTTGACGTAACTACACTTCTGCTTCCGTCAACCCATAGGCGCTCGCCGCATTACATAACTTGACAAGCCATAGGTGCCCGACGGTTTTCATAAGCGACATATGACTGCTTTGATGGAAGAACTCGTTATTTGTATCGATCTGAATAACTTTGCGTAAATTTTCGCAACAAAGTGAAGTTACCAAATGCAAATGTTGTTAAACATCAAATCAGAAAATGACCTTAAACTGTAAAGTAGGGGAAGGGCTCCTAATATGGACCACTTTTTGTTTCATGTTGATAACTAGCTTGTTTTCTTGCAAAGAAGTTTCATTTTGTGTTTGGTAGTCCTTCTCTCTTATGTTAACCCTTAGGCCTAATTAGAGTGAAATAGCTTTGATAGACATTCAGCAAAAATTAAATACAGAAAAAATCACAAAGGGTCCATATTAGGAGCTTGGGCGCCTAATATGGACCAGTGAAGCGGCCTTCACGAATCACTGTAAAAAGCCCCCTATATTTCAAAATAACATAATACAACTTAGTGTACAAGTCAGCCTAATTAAAATATGCTCTAGATTTATCTGTTTCGGGTTGATGAGAGCATTATTTGAAGCACACCAGGAAACTAAAGAAGCTTATCAAAAACAGAGTGAAAATAAGTGAAATTATCAACTTCCACGAAAAGAAGACTTTTTGTTGTATTTTTTTTTAAATCTCGAGGGCTGGTTATATGTTATTTCTAGCAAGCTTCTTAATGAATTAATGAAAATAGCCTTTAGCTTTTATTTTCTTCGATTTGTTGAAGGTGGTCCATATTAGGGGACTCGCACATCCTTTGAGATTTTGCTATTATTTTTTGTTTGCAGTAGAAACTCGGGGTCAACACTGCTAGAATGTAATAAATACGGTTTTAGCTGTCATATAATTATAGCAATTTTTTTGTGATAAAAGCTTTGGCTGTGGACAGAAACGAGTCTGTTTTAGGCGGCAAATTTAGAGTGAACGCTGCCAAAAGTGAAAATAAGAAAAAAAGTCTAACGGTTTTGAGATTTCTGTTTCTGCAACAGTTTTGACATGTGCAAGTTATCTAGAGAGGGTGAATACAGCGAATAAAACTTTTTTGAGCGCTCTAGCGCCGTTAGTTTGTCAGAACATAAGGTGGTCCATATTAGGAGCCGGTCCATATTAGGAGCCCTTCCCCTATGCTTTCTGTGCATGGTATTGGTTGTTTTAGTTGAAAAGTAAATCAAAATACTTTCTTTGCTTGTGAGTTGTTGTTAGCTATATTTGTTTCACGTTGATTGTTATGACTGATTGACTCTTTTTAATCTGTTCACTGCCATTAATTTATTCCTCACCAGAACAAGCATCTTCAACATAAAATATATCTTAGATCTGACAGATTGGCCATAACTAAAGACAAACATCCTAAACGAAGAACATATAAATATCAGACAAAAACAACAATTATTGAAAAAACACGTACGGTCAGTGGGTCACCATTCGACCTCACAATGCAACAAGTATTCCGTGGTTTTTTTCAACATTTCAACGGAAAGCGATAGTAAAACCGATAGTTTGATCGACACGACAACCAGTGACTTCCAAATTCTGTTTGCATTTTTTCAAGTTCCAACCAAAGCACGCAACTTTCTCGCACCGACTAAACTGACACGAAACAGTCTGACAAACAGACAATACTTGAAGGATGGCCGACAACGGACACACAATCTATTGATTAATGAGCTCACCTTCGGCAAGAACACTCAGTGAAGCAAACAGTAATCCAAATATTCGAATGAAGCCATGCAGTCACGTGGTCGTAGCAGACGCAGGCTGGAAACATTTGAGAATCGGTCTTCGAAGAACACGAAACACTTCCATGGTTTATTGATGGGTGACAAAAAGAAAAAGTTATGTTTTGTGCATGCACCTCTCTCTTCCCTTCGTCTGTCAACGTCAATTTCGACTCCGATCGAGCAAAATGCAACCGTGTACATTGTGTTCGTGCATGCATGTTTCGATAGTCCCAAAAGCGTACGCTCCTCCAAATAAAAGAAGACACAAGATTCCGGCTTGAGTACATTTCGGTACCGATAATAAAATATGAAAATAACACAATTGAACAAGCATAGTACAGTCAATAGAGAGAATAAAAGCAAAATGTGATTGAAATTATTTCATAAATAAGTGACTGTTGTGCAATACTAACAAATTCGAACTATTTGGATGGAACTATAGCTCCAGTATTCATCCGCGCATCTGAGTCCAATTGCGTAGGCACACGGACGGAGGGAATAGGGTTGATCGAGTTGTCGCGTAAAAAACACCTATTTCGTTGATAAAATGACAAAGGTGGGATAAAGAGGTTACATACCTCGTCTCAGTGATTATCAAAAATAATGGTCTCAGTTCGCGGTCATGAAAAAGCTCGCTGAAGCTCGCATTGTTCATGATCCGCAAACTTCGACCATTATTTTTGATAATCACTGACACTCGGCATGTAACCTCTACGTATTACCTCAAAAGCATTTGAACGCATGTGCTGCCCACTTCTGAGTGTCAACATAACTTCAATTCTTGCTAACATGGTTTTTAATTTTATGAAATGAGTTACCTCCCTTTCTTGAGAAAATTCCAGATAATCGAGCAGCAGGTTCAACTGTTCATCCCTTGAGAATGGCAAGGTATGCTGGCATGATACGAGTTACCTCCCTTACATGGATTAAAATTAAAAGCAAGAATTACCTCCCTTGCACTATATTGGCTGTATTCAACAATGGGGAGGGTCATTACCCGAGGATGGAAACAATGTCTCCAGAAACTAAAACCTAGGTGCACATCTGTGGCACCTGGGCAGTGTTCATGCACAATATCTTGTCCCTACTTTTTGCCATCCCTGAGGTTTGGCGACCACACACACACACACACACACACACACACACACACACACACACACACACACACACACACACACACACACACACACTTACATCCATGTATTATAATATGTGTAACCTTGCTGAACTTTCTGGTAGCTCGTTCAGAGGCTCGCATTTGCAAGAAGGAAAACGTCACGTTGGTTTTCTAGATTCTTTATTTTCCAAGTCATCAGTTCTCTAGTTTCGTTGGCAATGTCAATAATAACGGATAACGCATGCGCAGTATGACAAAAGGATTTCTGTACGCTCCTGATTGGTGCGTATTCTACATAACAAAGCGATGCATCTATCCCGCAGCAAAATTCGTCTGCTACAGATAAAAAATACAAACAGTTCACAGTTAGCCGGTTACCTGGTTAAGTGGTTTGGTCAGCAAACAAGTCCAACGGGAAGATACCTAAAATACTTTACTGCCATCAGCTTAAACTATAAAACAAGAGTAATCTAACTTGGTTCCCTGACTATTACAATAACACTGAGTGAATGAATGAGTGTGTGTGTGTTTGTGTGTGTGTGTGTTAAACTATTAAATAATTAATCTACAATAATAACGTTACATTTAACATACACAATAATTACAACAGACAAAATAATCACTCTGTCACATATGTAATAGATAAGATGTCTAGTTTGTTAGTTATTTGAGTCTGCTCTCTTACTGTTACGCATCTAGGTGCTGGGTACTAAGTGTGGTTTTATTGTTTGTTCAAGGGTTTCTTCAAGCAATTCTCTCTCAGCGTATTGCAGAGCGAGTAAACAACTTACTGGAAGCGCAACCACCTCTGTGTTCGTCTGATCGGATGGAGTGACTGTGAGAGCACAACCAGCCCTGCTAAAACACAGCATATGGTGAGGGCTGTACTGGTGATTCTTCGGCCCTTGTCAAGTTATTACAGGAATGCGGACACTCACTCACCTGCTTGTCAGCGACGAGTAGAAGTTTTGGTCAGTGATTAAAACAACAATTCACGAGCAGAAAATTTGTTAACGTCTGAATAAGCTACAGTTTTCAGTGGTACAAGTTGCTCAGTTCAATGTTATTAGAAATACATTTCTTTTGCCAATTACTTCTCTTATTTGTTGAGGGTTTAAATTGGTTTGGATGATATTTTGGATGTTTCTAGGTTTAGTTCAGTTACATTGATTATGATATAGCATTCAAGTACATATGGCATAAAACCATCGAACTCAACTAGCTATTTCAAAGCAATATGTGTTTTTTGTAAAGGCCATATGAAGCAAGAAGCGTTTCGAATTGTTCCCTTATATCCATCTGGTGTTTTTTTTATCAGCTTTAAAATTGATACATATCAGTTATCACAACAAGCGGAACATCTGAATATGACGTGATGTCAAATCTGGCAAAACTAGTTACATCCTGTTCAGAATGTCTAAAGGTCTTACAAAATAAGAGAAGATGAGTACAGTGGAACCTCCCTTTTAAAACCTCCAACAATCTGAGAAAATCAGGTCTTAAAAAGGAGGGGGTCATATTTTACTAGCCAGAGAGCAAATGTTACTCGCCAAATCAACCATTTGTTTCAGCAACTTTACTTGTATTTGGCGAGTAGATTAACATTTCTACTCGCCATTTACATGTTTCTGCTCGCCACGTTCAGGCCCGATCTGTCCCGGATAGCCATATCGGTTGCAGGGACATTGAATAATAATAGGTGCAGAGGTAGAGGAGTTTCAATTTGTGAATTCTGTCTGCAGAAATGTCTCTTCACCTAATCGCACCTTTTTTCAAACTGAGACAGTGACAAAAGGTCAGCTGTCATATCTACTGTCCCGAATGACACACGATTGCTGACATTTCACCATTGCCAAAAGAATTAAGAAATAGGTATAAAATGAATGTGAAAACTGAATTTATTTGTAGATCAGTATTTACTATACCAGGCACTTACAAATAATCTACTTACACATAGCTGTTTGGCAAATGCATGTTGCATGGGACACACTGACATGAAAGTGAAAGATTTGTTCTCCAGATAAACTACATATCAAGTTACATTTTGTGTGCTCTTCCATTCCAGTTGGCAATCAATTGTTAACGCATGTTATTAGAAAAAAATAGAACGAAAACAGTTTAGATACTGAAAAATGTACTGCTGATGTCATTTGGGACATACTAACATGAAAACGTCACCTTTTGTCATTGTCTCAACTGCTCTTCTGAGCACAGTCTTTTGAGACTCGGAAATTGTGAGTAGGGTGACGTGAGCTGGGTGACATGACTGAATTGCCTATCAAAAAGAAAACACATCCGAACCAGGTTTGGTACATTCTTAATCAATATTTCGACAGTTTGTCGCTGCCTTCTGCTGGATGGTAAAAATAAGAAATGAAGACACGTGTGTATTGTGATGGATATTAGTTATTATGTCATTTTTTCGCGCGCTGAAATATCTAGAAAGGAGACTCTACCGATGAGTGGTGTGTGAATTAGATGGTAGGATGAAGGGAGTTGATGTGCTTGAGAAACGAGTCTAGATTATCATCTGTTCCTGTCAAGAGCGTGGAGATGTCATCAATGTATCTTCTTCAGAGTTCAGAGTTCACAGGCACCGTACTTAGTTGGAATAATTTTCCAGTGCGGCTATGACGGGATTTGCCACAGATGGTGTCCCCGTCGATGTACCGTGAACATGTTGATAGATTTATTTCTCAAATGTGAACACATTGTGTGTCAGTATGTGATCAGCAACTGTGACAATGGTTTCTGTTGATGGCCGATCGCCTTGTGGTCTGGAGTCTAGCTGTTCCTTGGTAGCTGTTTTCATGTCTGAGTGTGGGATGTTTGTTTACAATCCCAAAACATCAATCCGATTAATGAATAGTTTGGTGCTTTCTGTAGATGGGCCCTGTTAGTTGTTCTACTGCACTACACTGTTCAATATATCTGTGGTGTCGGTGATGTAGTTAGGAACACTTTTCACACAGTCTTGCTGCCAGTGGTCAATCAATTTAGATAGTTTCTCCTTTGGTCCATGGACACCTCTCACTATAGGCCTACCAGAAGTGTTCGTAAGGGACTTGTGGATTTTTGGTAATGTGCAGAAAGGGTGACAATGCACTTTTTCCCCAGCTGTTACTGCCCAAGTCTTTTGTAGTTTTGTCGATGTTTCAGGTTTCGTAGAGGTCTGCTAATAGCATTAGACATTTTGGCAATATGATGGGTTGTGTCTCTTGTCAGTTTCTCGTAATGGAGAGGGTTGTCGAACTGTTTTTTCCTCCCTGGATGTAGTTTTGACAGTTCTTCACTACTACAGTACTGTTCCTCCTTTGTCTGTGTAATGTTGGAAATTTCTTTGTGAAACAACCAAAATAAAAATAAGTCCGGTTGAGAGTTTCTTCTTTCTTTTATTGTTCAAACAGTTACTGCAACTAGAATAATGACACGAAATAAAAAAAATAAAAAAATATAAGGATGGAAGGAGGACACACAACCCTGTAACATAAGAAAAAAATAACAACTATAAGTATCACAATCCTCACAAATCATAACAAGAAATAAATAATTTAATTATACAACCAGTCTCAACAATATAACACTGTAAACTTCTAACAACTATGACTAAATGAAATGTAAACGTTACATTTCTATAATAATGTACTAAGACACTAGTGCTACAATACTCTTTTACAAAGTATAAAAAATTCCAACTGAAGCTGTCATGCCCAATAACACTTCCAACAAAAACCTAACTCTGATCACAGCATTGTCAGTTTTTTTTTTAATAGACAGCTACACATGGTAAAACTATCTGACATGACAAGAAAATTGCTGATACCAGTCACAAGCAAAATACTCTGGAATTCTTACACTAGTTCTCAGACTACAACAAAATTGCTGATACCAGTCACAAGCAAAATTCAAGCTTGCCAAAACATTCAGTCTACACTGAACTATCTACCAATACTGTCTTCTGTAGACTTACTGTTTATCTTACAAAGAACACAGTCAAACAGAAAATCAAAATACTCTGGAATTCTTACACTAGTTCTCAGACTACAACTCCACAGTATACACACTATCCACCTAGTCAAATTCACCTCAAGTGACCCAAAAAGAATAATTAACGATTATTCCAATGCAAAACATAGCATTCCAATGACGAAAACTATGACGTCACAACTGATCGCGAAATCCCAAAAATGCAATATCAGCCACAAATCTCTAAATATTTTACTCAAACTTCGTAGAATTATTCTTCAGTCTATCTGCATTTAGACTAACTCAACCGCGCACTTTTTGCCTATCTGAAAGAATCTAAAAACTCGCAATCAAAATTCTTCAACAGATCTCATTACGCATTCATAAAATCTCTGATCAGCCCTGAATGAAAAAACAAAGTTTGCACAAAATCTCGGACATTCTAGAACTGCACATCAATCAAAAAAGATTCCTGACATAGTCATAACTAAAACTACACACAAATCAAAACACATACCTGGTTAGGGTTGTGTGATGGCAGCAAAAAGTAACAGAAGAAAATTTCCCAAAACGGTTTGAAAACGAAAGATGGCGCTGACGAACATATCCAAGGGGAAATCACACCAATTTGAAACAAGGGAAAGAATTTATGACAAGCCAAATACACAAAACGATTACCTCCCTTTGACCACACATGAAACTGAAACTAGTGGTAAACTTGACTTTTGAAGTAAATAAAAAGTAATTTATGGCCTGAAAAAGTACAAGGTTACATCTGCTTTGCTTATTCTAATTTCTCACTCTTTGAACTTTTGTTTCAGTTCTTTCAATGCCATTCTCTGGTCTTTGGTAATACAGTGTTCTAGATGGTCGAACGTGTAGCAAAGACCTTTACGTGAACGTGTAGATATTGCGTCACCCGTGACTCATTTTTTTCTCCAATGTTCCAAATGCATACGTTGTTTTGCTCCCACCAAGACTACAGATCTTGGCAAACGCATGACGTAAAAACTAGATTTGATGACGTTACCCGTACACGTTCCCGTACATGTCCTGAAAAGTGCTGATCTAGATCTTGCTAATGTTGTCCTGTGTTGAGTTTAAGTTTGGTCTTTTTAATGTTGAAGTTTGCATTGTACACTTTGACAGTAGGCTTCGGGCGTGATGTCTCTCCCAACCCAGTGGAACTAGGGTCTCTATGACCTCGTCCTTATCAGTCACTAAGGAGTTCCAAGTTTAATCTCTCTTCGCGGCAGCCTTTGGCTTCGTTAGTTGGATTTGTTTCACAAATAAACTACACATACCTTTAGTGTAGCCAGCCAAAGGAAACTTTATGCGGTTTGTCAGTTCGCATCTCCCGCCAAAATGGGATTGACTTTTTCCCCGTGACTTTTTCCGGTGCTAAAGACTGTATGCGACATGCCAAGATAAAACAAAAATACTATTGATATTTTAAAATTAAACAAAATATTATATTTTATAATTAAACACAATATTATATTTCACAATGTTTTTTATGCAATCAAACAGTGGCTTGAGATAAACCAACCAAGATAGATAAGATAGTGAGCATTATTGATTCCGTTAAGACTACTCGACTTCAATGTTGGCTTTTGGCGTAATTTGTTCATGTGTGGAGCTGATCCGGTACTTCCGCTACGCTTACTTCCGCTTTTCCGGTCTTGCACAAACCTAACAAAACAATGACACAATTGATTTGTCACAAAATTGCAGGGAACGACTCCTTACGAAGAAAGTCAATGAAACAGTTGAATATGTGACCCTCCACCACGGAATGAGTCGCTTGTCGCCTTTTCATGATTTTCATATTTTTACATTTTCTGAAAGAGTGTGTTATTCTCTATCTAGTGGTGGAAACCGTTTTAGAAAAGAGTGAACACTTTTCGAGTTATAAGCCTGTGACTATGGTCACCCTCACACTGTTACTAGTGACCCCCCGGGCTTATATTTTGCCAAACGCAGAACCGCGCGAGGTGACATGCGACTCATTTCGTGGTGGAGGGTCACATATTCTAAATGAATAGACGACTGTAGCGTAGCTGCAAGGCCAATGCGGTCTGTGCAGGGAAAGACAAGAAGCACGACGTACTGTCCTTTTAAAGGAGATTTGAAGTAACAAGTGGGAAAAGACGTGAGCTTTTCATGTATAACCTTCTTCATCTGTTCCATGTAAATACCGTAAACGGTAGTGTAAAACACCGAGAACTCATTGCAGTCTGAGAAAGGAAACAAAATTAAATCGGCCCTACATAGCCAAATAGGTTGAAGGGACGTTAAACAGCAAATCAACCAACCCTTACTCGGCAAGCAAAAAGCACAGTCCCTCTGATGGACTTGAACAGGTTATAGCATGCTTGTTTTGACTCATGCATCCCGTCATCTGACAAGATTCATCTGCTTTCCTTACCAATGTGCATAGAAACAACCATGTAAACGGAGAAAGAAAACAAACGTGGATCGGCCCCTCATACCATACCCTTCATAGGTTCAAGGGGCATTACAGACTGAAACATGTGTCAGGTTGTGTCGTGTCGGTTTGAAGGAACCTGTGTGTGCACGTCGTGCATTTATGCGGGGGAAAATACACAGTTTAAGGGGCATAAGAATGTGCCTACTATAAACTGCAATGCGAAGTTTTTCCCCTTCCCATATCCATACTTTGTTTTAACAAAGAGTCTGTGAGTTACTTAAATATTATTAAGTGACACGGCGCAAGATGAACACAGACTATCCCCACCCACCACAACCCCGTCCACTTCTGACTCGATCGTTTGAATCGATTAGCGGGGAGACATGGGGGTCTAAAAGGGACACAATTTGCTTTCAAGCAAGGTGATCTTTCTTGACTAAATAAATGTCTATCGGATGTGACTCACTTTGCGGAAAATATGTACTTGATAGCAAAATCTGATTTGTCGTTGCCATTGAAAACTTTAATAACATGCCATAAATGACATGTTTCAACATCCAACTACTGAGTGCAGAGAAGTTATGTTTGCAGTGTTGTGTCAGCAAATGAATAAACTAAATTGATCTGTTTGTAGCAGAATCTTCAATTATTATACTTTTCTTCGCATTAATCGTGATCAAAGGCGTTTTAAATCCCAAATAAGTACAAAAGGACAATTGACAAATTAACAAATCCTTCTGTAACATTTGAGAATAAGGTCTGAAGGCTGTCCCCATTCGTTTGTGAGCGTGATTCACACAGTCCAATTTCGATACTTGCACCTCCTCCAAATAGGGCTTCACAGACTGCTTTGTATGCAAATGAGTTCCTGTCGCTCAGCATTTGTGCATAGATAGCAGTCCAAACTTTTGCACAGACTGCCTCTACATGACTTTTGCCGCTTCCTGTTCCTTGGCTTTGCTTGACTTGTGGTGGTTAATACAGCAGTCAGGAGCTTGATGATGTTTCAAGGCAGGCATGAGTTCCGCAAGCGGTAGGTTACAACTGGCTTCTTTCTGTTTGCATGAAAGTCACCGGCACGGTTGGCCTAGTGGTAAGGCGTCTGCCCCGTGATCGGGAGGTCGTGGGTTCGAACCCCGGCCGGGTCATACCTAAGACTTTAAAATTGGCAATCTAGTGGCTGCTCCGCCTGGCGTCTGGCATAATGGGGTTAGTGCTAGGACTGGTTGGTCCGGTGTCAGAATAATGTGACTGGGTGAGACATGAAGCCTGTGCTGCGACTTCTATCTTGTGTGTGGCGCACGTTATATGTCAAAGCAGCACCGCCCTGATATGGCCCTTCGTGGTCGGCTGTGCGTTAAGCAAACAAACAAACAAACTAACATGAAAGTCGATGATGAGACGCCTTTGCCACGTTCCATCAAGTGACGCCGAAATGTCGAAAGACGATTGTGTTACCCAGCACCCAAGGCCTCCCGCAAGTCTGGGACGACATCTGCGTATGCTTGACGAATGGCTTCAGCAAATCGTTCCAGCACCTCCTGCTACGAGTCCATCTCGGGAACTGTGACCGACATCATCTATCAAGTTCACAATTATCTTAGCTTTGATTATGCTTTCTCTTCACACACACACACACACACACACACACACACACACACACACACACACACACACACACACACACACACACACACACACACACATATATATATATATATGCGATATATAAGTATGCTTTAAGAAACATAGAAAACAAGACAGGTGAATGGACCAGGAGACAGAAAGAGTAAGAGTAATAAAAAAAAAATGATAACCTGTTGGTGCTCTGCAGGTTAACCTTCGCATTACCAGGCGAAAATGTATACTTTGCATTACCAACTGGGTCAAAATTACCCCATGTTTTTTAAGTAACCTTCACTTACACCCCTGGGGACCTGGTGATGTATTTAAACCGTGGCCACTGCCACACATATTTGTTTATACTTTGGGAATTTATGAACATTGTTTATAATGCTTCGGCTCCACTTTTCCCAAAATGATTTCTGTATACATTGATAAATAAATGAATTATCAAATTATGAAGTCAAATGATCGAATTATGATCTTTCCTTCGCTTCAGTGTGATGTGAGCATTTGTAGCAACGCTATCTGTCCAATCAGCTTGTAGCAACGCTATCTGTCCACTCAGCTTGTAGCAACGCTATCTGTCCACTCAGCTTGTAGCAACGCTATCTGTCCACTCAGCTTGTAGCAACGCTATCTGTCCACTCAGCTTGTAGCAACGCTATCTGTCCACTCAGCTTGTAGCAACGCTATCTGTCCACTCAGCTTGTAGCAACGCTATCTGTCCACTCAGCTTGTAGCAACGCTATCTGTCCACTCAGCTTGTAGCAACGCTATCTGTCCACTCAGCTTGTAGCAACTTTCCAAATGTTTCTGCATCTTTCAATCCATCAAGGTCGTCATTTTGAAGACAAAATCCCTGTTTTACTGCAACCAATTGTCTCAAGAGATGGCCCAGCCTCAAAGCTAGTGATGGTACTTTGAACTCCCTTCTTCCATCATCTGTGATGTTCAAGCCACTGACGCCGTCGGTCGCCTCGACACAAGCGTCAAACTTGTTGCCACATAGCACGTACATCATTGTAGCTGAGAGAAGAGTTGGAAAGACTCTCTCTACATTTCACCAAGAGACGAGAAAGTTGTCTGAGTCTCTGTGCTATGTCATTTTTTCTTGTCGGTCCATATTTCCTCAACAAGGTTTCCCCAAAGAGCACCAGGTCATCTTTTCTCACAACTCCAGGTAGTTCATCATTATGCATTGATCAAGGTGTGCATCTCATCTGACATGGACAGGCCACAACAATCAGGAAGACATGCAGACGAAAGAAGACATTTTGATTGCTGGACAACATTTGAATCATTAAGAAGCCTTTTGGACTTGTCAACAATGTCAACATCCAAATTTTCTTCTGCAGTAGTCATTTCACAATTCTTTGTGTGTTTCCACAATTCATCCGGCAACATAAAATCCATAGCAGTGAATACAGGGAAGATATTCTGATTCTTTCCGTGCCTTGGAGGTTCTCTTTACAACTACAATGTCATTCTTGTTTCCATTCAAAGATTTGACATTGTGAACAAAGTTGCCTACACACTTCAATCTTTTCAAACCCTTTTTGTACTCACTTGGATTAGTGTCTTCCACAGCCACAATTCGAGCCACAAACGGTTCTGTAATGTGTTGTGTCTTTAGATGCCTTGCCTGCTTGAGTTGTGGTTTCTGACAATAGTAGCAGAACTGATGCTTGTCTAGGACAATCGTTCCATTCTTCGATACAGCCTTTGTTACTGAAAAAGACAAATAGCAGAACATTTATTTAAGTGGGGTTGATTACAAGGGTGAACAAGTAGTTGATATCCCCGCAGTAGACATACCTTTAACTAGAGCTATTTTCTTGCCACCAAAAACAGATTGAGATTTTAAGACCCAAATATTATCTGGCTTGTACTTATTAGACCCTGTCAATGAGATAATGTGTAGTTTTGTACACATTTTGACTGTAGAAAAGTTAGCGGAATGTTGACATTTTCGCCATTTTTGTACGCTCGGAAAAGAATACCCGAAGAAATATTCAAGCTACAACTTGGAAATTTTGCATGCTTATTTTGAATGCCATCAGCTATGACATGTACATCAGAATTGTCTGTAAGACACTTACCGACTCAGTTTTGTTGTGGTAAACTTTGTCACTTGATCTTTTTTTTATAACAAAATTATATTTAAAAAAAAATTAAACAAGAGGCGAAGCCTTCACGGCTCACGTAAGAAATTGACAAACAGTAACACAAACTCAATCACTCCGTCACACACACACACACACAGTAAGCATACCGTCGCGATATAACCTTGAACGGTTGAAAACGACGTTAAACACCAAATAAAGAAAGAAAGAAACAGTAAGCATAAGTGATACGGTGCAAGAGTGCGAGACACTAGATCTAGATCTGTCTGTCTGTAGCCTACTTTTTAGTACTTACGGGGACACGACTGCCAGATGGCCAGATCGACACTGCGCTTTGGACAGCGCTTCCTCGCGCAGACACTGGAAACACGCTGTGCAGATTAACCTGTAGGAAATCTCCTTTGGTATCTTCTTTATCTATTTTTCTGGAGCTACGAAACCGAACAATGTGAAATCATGAGTCGTTTTCTCCGAATGGGCGAACTGCAGTTCGGTGATAACTGTATCTATACCACAATCCTTCACGCGATCTGACCTAACCTTGACCCCTGACCTGGTCTACATACCACACACGACAAAAAACAGTCAGCTGTTTTTACCCCCCCCCCCCCCAAAAAAAAAAAAAAAAACCCACCACCCGTTTTCTTTGGATACACACTTTAACTACATACGTGCCGACGAAATGTTGATCATTGCTTCAATATTTTGAAGCTGTTGCTTGGATAATAACCAGGTAAAATTAGTATTTCGGTGTTTAGTCAAATGTTAAAGTTTCTATCACATACACACACACACACACACACACACACACACACACACACACACACACACACACATACACACGCACAGACAGACAAAGTTTAGCATCGCATAGGCTACACTTACGTGAGCCAAAAATTTAAAATCAGTTAAGATGACATAAAAATCCTTGCTTCATGCCATAGATAGACTTGTCCCCGAGTACGCTAGTACAAGGGTCCAGCAGACTTTAATTGTGTGTCTGTGTGTGTGTCTCGACTTAACAGCTTATTGCTGGGAAACTACTGGGCGCAGTTCGTTCAAAAGTTGATACACTAACTTGATAATAGGTCCGATTGATCGTATTAAAATTTTATAATGTTACCTGGGACCTAAATGCGAAATAAACCACAAAAAAACGACTTGGCGGCGGGGGGAATTCGCGGAGCCACAGCCAGCCAGGCAGTCTCATAGAACAGCCGAACGCGTCACACATTGACGAGAAATATAGCGTCATAAAAAGATGACGTCACGGTCAAAAGTCTTTGACGTCTTTTTCTCTCGCGCGGTGTGTGTGTGTGTTCATTTTGTGCACATGTGTTAGTGTTACTGTGTGTGTGTGTGTGTGTGTTTGTGTGTGTGTGTGTGTTTGTGTGTGTGTGTGCATGAGTCTGTACTCGTGTGTGTGTGTGTGTGTGTGTGTGTGTGTGTGTGTGTGTGTGTGTGTGTGTGTGTGTGTATAAGAGAGAGATAGAGAGGAAGAGAGAGAGGGAGTGAGGGAGAGAGAGTGTGTGTGTGTGTGTGTGTGAATGTGTGTGTGTGCATTTTCACTGTGATCAAATTACAAATAAAAGAGAAAGGCCAGTCACCACGCACATCCTCGGCTCGCATGCAATGTATTTATATAGCAAAGGGAATGCCTGTAATTCACACAGATCAATCACTTGGTCTTAAACGTGCACAAGACAAAAACTTTCATACTGGGGGAGCGAGCCAATCTGAAGAGTACTCGGGTCCAGCGCGAGCGTTTTTTATTTTCTTAATCCTTCCACAATATGAGCCATGTACATGGCATAGTATTGAATGTAGAGAGTGCCGACTAACACCCTGATTTCCTTTTACGCGACATCGTTTTTTCAGAAAATATGCAAACAGAAGAAAAAAGAAAACAAATTATTGACAGAATCATGTTTTTAATGATTGTTTACAAAACTATACCCTTTTTGACATATGTGTTCTGCGCGAAGTTAGAATCCGGTTCCATTCTAGAATGGACCGGGTCCAAGTTGGAATTCTAACCCTGCGCATTCTAGAATGGTACCCTTGTTGCTGGTCCATTTTAACTAGCTTTAACGTTCTATCAGGCATGCGCCTCTTAAGAACGGTGCTGCTTTGACCACAAGACTCGCAGCCATAGCAAACCCCTCGTTATGAGCGCCGACCACAACGAAAGCAATTGGCTTTTCACAGTCCATCGTAACTTTGACAGACTGTGCCGTGGAATAGAAGATGTGTCTCCTTTCAAAAAGGAGACAATATGTTCATATTTCTCCTTGTCCATCACTTTCGAATTGAAAGACACATTGCTCAAAGCTGTATTCACACACGAGCGATGACATTCGTCTTCAGCCGCCATCGTGACTTTCGCCGGCGACTGGTGAAACCGTACCATTCTAGAATGGCACCTCTGTACTTGCGCTGTGTGTAGTGTGCACCTACTGACCTAGAATACCTCGTGCCATCCACACGGCAGTATTGCAACACAAGACATACACAGACAATCAATTGAGAGTCCAAACGTAGAAAAAATATCAGAGGGGGGAATACACTTACCTTTTTGACTCACATGCGAAGCAAAAGTGAGTCTATGTACTCACCCGAGTCGTCCGTCCGTCCGGAAAACTTTAACGTTGGATATTTCTTGGACACTATTCAGTCTATCAGTACCAAATTTGGCAAGATGGTGTATGATGACAAGGCCCCAAAAAACATACATAGCATCTTGACCTTGCTTCAAGGTCAAGGTCGCAGGGGCCATAAATGTTGCCTAAAATACAGCTATTTTTCACATTTTTCCCATTTTCTCTGAAGTTTTTGAGATTCAATACCTCACCTATATATGATATATAGGGCAAAGTAAGCCCCATCTTTTGATACCAGTTTGGTTTACCTTGCTTCAAGGTCAAGGTCACAGGAGCTCTTCAAAGTTGGATTGTATACATATTTTGAAGTGACCTTGACCCTGAACTATGGAAGATAACTGTTTCAAACTTAAAAAGTATGTGGGGCACGTGTTATGCTTTCATCATGAGACACATTTGGTCACATATGGTCAAGGTCAAGGTCACTTTGACCCTTATGAAATGTGACCAAAATAAGGTAGTGAACCACTAAAAGTGACCATATCTCATGGTAGAAAGAGCCAATAAGCACCATTGTACTTCCTATGTCTTGAATTAACAGCTTTGTGTTGGATGACCTTGACCTTGGGTCAAGGTCACATGTATTTTGGTAGGAAAAGGTCATGTAAAGGTCAAGGTCAAGCATGTGAGTCGTATGGGCTTTGCCCTTCTTGTTCTTGCTTGGGGTGCACAACACATCCTTCAAGTTCAAGCATGAGAACGTCAGGAGCCTGTACTTCTTTTGTTTCACAGTCCATCGTAACTTTGACAGACTGTGCCGTGGAATAGAAGATGTGTCTCCTTTCAAAAAGGAGACAATATGTTCATATTTCTCCTTGTCCATCACTTTCGAATTGAAAGACACATTGCTCAAAGCTGTATTCACACACGAGCGATGACATTCGTCTTCAGCCGCCATCGTGACTTTCGCCGGCGACTGGTGAAACCGTACCATTCTAGAATGGCACCTCTGTACTTGCGCAGGGTTGGAATTCCAACCTGGACCCGGTCCATTCTAGAATGGTACCGGATTCTAACCTCGCGCAGAACATATGCATGCTAACTGGATTGCAATTATTCCAATTACTTTGGTATATATATATATGGCCGTGAACAAAATGGAACCCCCATCTGACCGATGATGCCGCCTTCACCGATACAACCCATTTCACTCCTCTGTGCAAGACCGAAAATTGTAAACGGAACGCTTCCTTTATCGCTTTGGGTGCAAGCTAATTCTGGTACAAACAAACACAACACACTTCCGGGTGCAAATGAAATCGCAATAAATCTTATCTGTGTTGAGTTTTCTGGTCAATCAAAATGTCTAACCGTGTTGAATTTTCGGGTAAATCAACGACAATCGATAAATGTTTAATTTTAATGTTTAAAAATCTTTTTCTTTAATAAACAATGTGTATGTGTCTATTCGAACTGTTCAACTTCTAGCGGCTCCCTCCTAAGACTACCTGCAATGTAAGATCACTTTTAATATGGCACAACTGACAAGGGGTGGTCGCATGTTTTACAGTATCAATCAATCAATCAATCAATGAGTCTTATATCGCGCATATTCCGTGGGTACAGTTCTAGGCGCTCTGCAGTGATGCCGTGTGAGATGACATTTTATACGACCAGTAGATTGCAGCCATTTCGGCGCATATTTACCTTTCACGGCCTATTATTCCAAGTCACACGGGTATAGGTAGACAATTATTAACTGTGCCTAAGCAATTTTGCCAGGAAAGACCCTTTTGTCAATCGTGGGATCTTTAACGTGCACACCCAATGTAGTGTACACGGGGGGAGGTTCGGACACCGAAGAGAGTCTGCACACAAAGTTGACTCTGTGAAATAAATTTCCGCCGAACCTGGGATCGAACTCACGCTGACAGCGGCCAACTGAATACAAATCCAGCGCGCTACCAACTGAGCTATATTCCCGCCCCAGTATGTGCAAACTTACCAAGCGGTTCTGCATGTGTGCTTGATATCTGATTGCCAAACTGGATGGAGGCGCCATCACTGTCCAAATCACCATCACCTATTGAAATAAAGAAAATTAATTATGGTTGGTTGGTTGGTTTTGGGGTTTTAATGTCCCTTCTAATTAATTATGGAAAAGTAAACATATCTTTAAGTGATTATGGGTTACCCTTTCCTTTACTTTAACAATACTTACACCAACTTTGAACAGAGGGGTATCAATATACATGTGCACGTATTACTAGAGGTGGTAAATCATGTTACAGGTTTGTCGATAGGCTGTCAATCAATAGAGAATGAGATTTCACAATGATAAAGAAAAGAAAAAAGCGTGGTTCCTTAAAGGTTCACTACACCGTGTTTTCTAATTGATCAGATGCACTCTCATTTGATATCAGGGTAAAGATCAGCACAATCAAATATCATAAATGTTTTTAAAACAGAATATTTCAAATGGTGACATTGTTTATAATCTTGTGTTGAGACCCTCGCACTTTCGTGTGCCCGTGCCGAGCGAGTGAATTTTGACACATAGTTGTTACCGCGGTCTGTTTCTACAACACAGTAGAGATGACGATATTACGCGGGTTAGTTGCCTTCAATCGATAATGTAAACACTAAAACAATACCAATTCTAAAACCGTTTTCAGAAAAAACAAGCCAAGTAAAGTGTGCTTTTTGGTAATGAAGAATATGAGGCCTATAACCAAAGGTGATTCACGTGCTTACCAAATGCCATTCTCCTCCCGTGATGGGGCGTGGGAGGTGGGACAGCGGCTGGCTGTCGTTCCATGTCAGCCAGGACCATTCTCCTCCCGTGATGGGGCGTGGGAGATGGGACAGCGGCTGGCTGTCGTTCCATGTCAGCTAGGACCATTCTCCTCCCGTGATGGGGCGTGGGAGGTGGGACAGCGGCTGGCTGTCGTTTTAGGGCAGCCAGGACCATTCTCCTCCCGTGATGGGGCGTGGGAGGTGGGACAGCGGCTGGCTGTCGTTCCAGGTCAGCCAGGACCATTCTCCTCCCGTAAGAGTAGTGTGGAAAGTATTCTGGTTTTTGAAACCTCTGCCTTCTGGTTCTACAGATGACTGAACTGAAAATAATCAAATACAAGATTAAAACCAAAGCAATACAACCATCTGACACACTGGAAATGGCTTTTCACAACAGGCATATCTGAATCAAATTTATGTCTGATTGTGAGGGGAACAAAGGTGAAAACTATTTTTTTTAACTGAATTCATTGCATGCCTTCTTTTCAAAAACATTCATTTGTGTGACGAGCATTGTGGCGGGACACAACAAGTGTGATTTTCATAACTGGTCTATTTGTCATAAGATTTCTAGCAAATAGATTCTTGCTTTCTTTTAGTAATCAAAAATACTGCAACCTTCATATTTTTGATCAGACCACTGCTGAGAATCTGTTGCAACTGAATATTTCCTGATTTGTGTTATGGTTTGTTGCTAAAAACAGACCTGTTTAGCAGTTTACCTCCCTCTCAATGGAAATCATGAATGCAACTGGTACTTTTCAGGTAATCTGAGGCATCTTTCAGTTCTCTTTGTTTTATCAACAATAAACCAGTTCGAAAACGATTTAACATGTTTGAATGCGCACTAGTACCATGCAAAACAAGTACAAAATTGATGATAACCATGTTTAACAGTTTAACAGTTTCTACGGTAGTCGCCCCAATGCGGCGATTACAAAACGAAGCGTTCTTCGCTTCACAGTGAAGATAACTCGTTCAGATTTCGATATTACATCGGCCAATCACAGGGCTCAATAGATACACACGATTGGAGAGCCTATCTGTGTTATGTGCGCTGTGAAAGGCCAAGCAGTAAGGGAGACCGATTTGCATGGGTGCCGTCCCATGTTGGAATTAGAGGCAACTCTGCAGCTGATCAAGCTGCTAAAGAAGCCAGAGAAAGACTCATCACTGACAAACACACAAAGCATTCAGATTTTAGAACTCGCACTGGCACGGTGCGCCTAGTGGTAAGGCGTCCGCCCCGTGATCGGGAGGTCGTGGGTTCGAACCCCGGGCGGGTCATACCTAAGACTTTAAAATTGGCAATCTAGTGACTGCTCCGCCTTGCGTCTAGCGCTGTGGGGTTAGTGCTAGGACTGGTTGGTCCGGTGTCAGAATAATGTGACTGGGTGAGACATGAAGCCTGTGCTGCGACTTCTGTCTTGTGTGTGGCGCACGTTATATGTCAAAGCAGCACCGCCCTGATATGGCCCTTCGTGGTCGGCTGGGCGTTAAGCAAACAAACAAACAAACTCGCACATAAAGCACCTATGGCAGAGCGAATGGGACGAATGTGAAGAAAATAAACTTCATAAGATTGTCCCCCAGCTGTCGGACAGCCTACCTCAATGTCGCCTCAACAGGAAAGAAGAGACAGTTCTCTGTCGCTTACACATTGGTCACAGTCACATCACACATTCTTATCTGCTGAAAGGTGAAGACCCACCATATTGTCTTGGATGCGACAAACCATGGACATTAGAACATGTCCTCACCAAATGTATAGACGTTAAAGAATTTCGAGACAAACACTACAATGCGGAAACGCTCAAGGTTTTATTCCGGGATGTTCCCCTGGACACGATTTTTAACTTTTTAAAAGAGATGAAGATTTTTTACACGATTTGAAGTACCAGAAGTGATAGTGATTAATTTTTAGAACCTTCTTTTACAGTGATAGATCTGAATGTAAATAGTCTGAAACGTAGAACTTGCCATGTGAAGTGAAAAAGAAAATAACTGCATCGGTCTCGAATAGCAGCTAGCATCTGCTGAAGGGACATTAAAACCCAAAAACCAACCAACCCCCTAAGTTCCCGGTACAGTAAAAAAGTAGTCTTAGGGGGACCAATTGTCTCCCAAAGCGGGTCGTTGTATATAATTATACTGTAATAAAAGCGGTTCTTCCCTCCGTTCTGGTGTATGACGAAAGGCAGTGATGGACGATGAACAAAAAGAAGACACGAGTTGAAGATTTCCTGATTCCAATTTAATTTACAAAGTTTAGTTTGAAACATCATCAACGATCAACATCTCGAGGCAATAAACGAATATTCATTCAAACATTAAGCAAGAATGGCCTATAAAATATATCTGGTGAATGAACCAGTAGAAGAAAGCATAGCTAAGAACCAAAACATCACTAGATCCCAAATTCTCCGTTCACTCTCCCTTTTATTCCCTCTTTCTTTTCCCTCTTTGTGTACCTGTTACCCCAGTGAAATTAACCGACACCTCGACAGTCCTGGACGATCAGAAATGTTTGTTTACGTTACTACAATATACGTCTTAACGTCGTACCAACCTACCTTTCCAATCTTTGTCTTATGTGTGTCTGTTACCGGGCAGTTAAATTACCGACACCTTCGATTGTCCCGAAGTCAAGACGATCGAAAATGTTTACATCTCCACAGGTGACGTCCTGACAACGTATAAACAATTCATTTTACCTAACTATATATCGGTTTCCTTTCACTCAATCGTTATCTTGTCAACAATGAATCAGTTCTAAAATACATATAGTAATAATAACATTCACAGTGTAGAACACGATAATTACGTAGAGGTTACATGCCCAGTCTCAGTGATTATTAAAAATAATGGTCGAAGTTTGCGGATCATGAAAAATGCGAGCTTCAGCGAGCTTTTTCATGACCGCGAACTAAGACCATTATTTTTAATAATCACTGAGACGAGGTATGTAACCTCTCTATTCCTCCTTTCTTCAGTTATTCAAAGAAAAGAGAGAGTTTTTGTGCGAAAGTTTGATCGAATCCTATTCACTCCCCAACCAGTCTACCTGCGCAGGCGATTGAATAATGCGCGGTTGTATAGTTCAGGAAAAATCATTCAATTCTGTTAACACTTCTTGTCAGTTCCCCTGTTTTGGACTAAAATCAAATACACATTTATGTTGTTATTCTGCTAGGGCGGTAAAGGCAGATAGTGTGTGTTCTGTTCATGTGTTGGTATCGCTTGGGAAATGTTCTTTCTTCCAATAAGACTAGCAGACGAACTTTTGCACCCGTGTTCCAACGTTATAAACTGTATGAAGTTCAGTTTTCTGGGGCAAAATACTGTATGAAACCGCTGTACATGTATGTTCTTTAAATTGATGCGATGTGTGCATTTGGTTGCGTGTGATCTGTTTATAAAATGAAATATTGTCGAAAACTAACCGTCAGATTGCAGTCTTTTGTCCAAGCAACTCAGTTCAGAAAATTTGTAAGGGGAACTACTCTTATCGCTAGACAGAGTACTAGAGTTACTTGCCTTGGAAGTTTGCTTGCACTCATAAGAAATATAAAGCGAGTTTATCTGCACTGATCGTTAGACTTGGATTTAGAAAACAACAAAACTCATGGATTGTATGTGGAGGTTAATGTGTTCAAGCCTGTAGTTGCTAGTTTAAATGCAGTATATGTTTGTATTGTTTGGTCTAGAGCGTTCGGAACAGTTCAATCGCTAAAGTAGTTCCCTCAAAGTCTAGCTCATCAACCTGTGAGCTATAGAGAGAATTCAGGCCCGTTGTTGAGTAAGTGATTTTGATTGTTGGGTAAGTTACCGAAAAATAACGTTTACAGAGAGAAAGAAGCTGAGGGGGGAATAATTATCGTTCCTTGTTTACGGGATCTCGCGTCGTCCAAAATGGCGTCTTCCGAAGAGGAGATTATGTTCAATCGTGTTTGTATCAATCGCGTTCTCATAATACAACACAGTTCCAAATAAAAACCACATGAACTGGTTAACAAAAGTATCCTGCTACGAACTGCGTGGTGATTTTACGGCAAGTGTCTTTAAACACAGTTAATTTCATTATACTTGTCCATAAATATCACGTCGTCAACGTAGATCTATCTGAGATCGAAGTTCCTTCTTGTGATCTGAGGAAAGTTTACAACACTTTTAAATTTATATTGCACAGTATTACGGGGAATTCGTTTCCTGTTATCACAATGTAATAGTCCAACACCAAGTTGAATGAGCAATCCAACACACTGTTATAATCCAAGTTGAAAGAGTAAGTCTGCATCACAGGTTTCTCATTACAGAAGTTAGATCTGCACCTACTAAACGAAGATCAATTCTGTTAGTTGCAAAGTTGCTAGTTAGTTTAACATCTGTTACATGCACCCCTGCTTTTTACATTTAGTCAAGTTTTGACTAAATGTTTTAACGTAGAGGGGGGAATCGAGACGAGGGTCGTTGTGTATGTGTGTGTGTCTGTGTGTGTGTGTGTAGAGCGATTCAGAGAAAACTACTGGACCGATCTTCATGAAACTTGACATGAGAGATCCTGAGTATGGTACCTCCATTTTTTTCATTTTTTTGATAAATGTCTTTGATGACGTCATATCTGGCTTTTCGTGAAAGTTGAGGCGACACTGTCACGTTCTGATTTTTCAACCAAATTGGTTGAAATTTTGGTCAAGTAATCTTCGACGAAGCCCGGACTTTGGTATTGCATTTCAGCTTGGAGGCTTAGAATTTAATTAATGAGTTTCCTCATTAACTAAGTGTCCTATAAGACTTTGAAGCTTTCTCTTCCCTGATCCTGTTATTTTCTGACTAAATTGTGTAAAACAGAGGTGGTTCAGTAAATAAATCATTTCTTTTTTGTTTGTGAATGGTTTTAATCCAATTTTTTTTTAGATGTTCAAATATGAATGCTGATTATGTTAATTGGAAGTTTAGACATTTTTGAAGATTAACCTTAGTTGTAAAAAGCCGTTAAGTGTATTAATTACAGGTGACAGTTTAAAAATAAAGAGTCAAAACCAAACCAAGGTGTTTCATTCTTTGTATTCATGACAAACAAACAGAACATTCCATTGTTTATGTAAACCTGCACTTTTACTCACTTGTTTCAACTGTCACATATCAACTGTCACATGTCAACTGTCACCCTAAAAAAAATTTTTACAATAAAAAATAAAATAAAAAAAAAAAACACACACACACACACGACAGTGTTTATGCACTTTTTTTTCTCACTTGCTTCAACTGTCACATATCAACTGTCACATTTAAAAAAAATAAATTAAAAAAAACACACACACACACACACAACAGTGTTTATGTGTAAACCTGCACTTCTACTGACTTGTTTTAACTGTCAAATATCAACTGTCAAATATCAACTGTCACATTCATAAAAAAAAAAAAACACACACACACACACACACACGACAGTGTTTATGCACTTTTTTTTCCACTTGTTTCAACTGTCACATATCAACTGTCACATTCAAAACAAAACAACAAAAAACCACACACACAACAGTGTTTATGTGTAAACCTGCACTTCTACTGACTTGTTTTAACTGTCAAATATCAACTGTCACATTCATAAAAAAAAAATCTGTCTCAGTTCTTTTCTACTACTCCAATAGCACCTGTAGTTGGGTAATCCAATCACCCCCATGAGAAATAAAATCCCCATGTAGGCCTTGAGCTCCGCCACTGATGTATCGAAAGTTGCATCGCCTTTCTGCCTGGCATACCGGATGGTCTCGTCGCGAATATCAGCGAACAATCGATCGGGAAAGAGTTGTTGGAAGTAGTCAATGGGGGCTGCAGTCAAGGGAAGGGGGATTCTAGGACCAACACTCCCAGGAAACTCATCTTCACTCCAGTCATCGATCGTGTCCGTCCACTCTGCATCACTGTCAATGTCATCGTCGCTGCTACTCAATGGAATGTCCGAAATTCCGGATGAAAAGTCAGATAAATCGGCAGTGTGCACACTTGACACAGAAATGTCACTTTGACCTGAATCTGCTAGGCCTAACACATCAGCAGGGTTGCCGAAGTTCCGAATGTCAGCGCGATCGAATCCATGTGAAGATGATGAAGATGAACAATCCAAGTCAGCCATTTTGATCCAAACATTCTCTCGCAAAAAACTCAACTAAAATCGGTTAGGAAAAATAGGGTAAAAAAAAAAAATGAGACAAAAATCACCAACTGTCAGTGGTTGTTGACAAACGAGCACCACTCGCGGTTTTCTTCGTGAAGAGCTGTATTTCCGGGTTATTCCCCTTTAGCCTTAGCTACAGGTACGCGCGCGGTTTCAAGCGGATCAGGATCGTCAGCGACAAGCGGAACGGCGCGGTATAGATTTTTCGCAAACAGATTTAAAATTGATTGCATCGTATTCTTCAACACATTCTGAATCTAAAAATATATACATGTCATGTTTACTCTTAAAATGTGATCACAATTAACGAAAATAGATTAATTAGTCTTACAATTAACATTTAGGAAATCATCCAAAAATGATGTAATCTTATTCTGTATCATTTCCTGATTCCAAAAACATATAGATATGATAGGTTGTATTCAAAACAAGCTTAAAAAGTTAACAAGAATACAGAATAGTGCGCTTTCCTGCTTAGCACAATACGCTACCGCGCTAATCTGGCGTGTCAATATCACTACGTTTTGCACGTGGAAGGTGAGCGATTTCCTTTACGCGGGGATTGACGAAGCGGCTGTACTGTCTTGGTGAAAAAATACAGTGCGTTCAGTTTCATTCCGTGAGTTTGACAGCTTGACTAAATGTAGTAATTTCGCCTTTCGCGACTTGTTAACCTTCACCGGATCTCGTGTTTGACTACACAGTCACGATGGGGCGGGTGTCCGAATACCCATACATTTCACATAGGCTCTTTTGTGTCCATCCTTAATCGGATGAAGCGGGTTTTAGAATACCCATACTCCGGAAAGAAGAGTTGAACAGCTTAGTCCTTACCTTGTCATCGCGGGTAGTAGGATACCCACAGTCCGGTTCGCAGGCCTAGGGACCAAGATTGGCCACCATCAAAACCCATTCCGAGAGAATGATTTGTTAATTTTAACTCCAGCAGTTATTATACATACTGTATAGTAGGCTCATCATTATCATTGTCCGGCTAACTAAGACACCTTCATGTCAACTGATCGTCACCAAACTTTGGGTACGGCTTAGGCAAGGTCCCCTGCAAACATTAGCCACCATCAAAACCCATTCCGAGAGAATGATTTTTTAATTATAACTTGAGCAGCCCTAATTAACACTAATTAAGACATGCTAGCCCAAACCGATCTTCACCAAATTTTAACTCAGACTTAGGCTAGGCCAGCCCAAAGCATTAGCCACTAAACAAAGCCATTCGGAGATAACTTTTTTTAAAGTTTAAACTCGGGTTGCCATTATACATAGTGTATAGGGAAATCTTGTCAGTACTGCTAATTTAGACACCTTAATGTCAACCGATCGGCGCCAAACTTTGTGGCAGGCTGCGGCAAGGTCCCCCGCAAATATTGGCCACCATCAAAACCCATTCCGAGAGAATGATTTGTTAATTTTAACTCCAGCAGTTATTATACATACTGTATAGTAGGCTCATCATTATCATTGTTCGGCTAACTAAGACACCTTCATGTCAACTGATCGTCACCAAACTTTGGGTACGGCTTAGGCAAGGTCCTCTGCAAACATTAGCCACCATCAAAACCCATTAAGAGTTTGTGCGTGTGATCGGGGCAAATGAACTCTCCACACTCGCCGCACATTTGCTTCGTTTTTCTGTCCAATCTCCAAGTACAGAACAGGCACCGCTTCGGATTCTTGGCTTTGCAAGAACCAGCTGTGCTGGTACTTTCACCAGATGCAGGCCGTTTTTGTCCAGCCACTGGAAGCAGTGTCTTGGCAGATGGTCGGCATTCAGACCTGCCCTCAGTGGCAACCTCAAGCCTGTTGATGATCTTCTCTGCTGTCTGACCAAGATTTCTGCTCATCACCACAGATTCCATGCGCTGTTTCATGTGACCAAGCATCAGCTGCTCACCTATGCTTCGAATGAAAGCAGAACGCCCATCTTTCGAAGAATGGCCATGTTGTGGGAACTTGATCCTCCAAATGCACCGAGCAGCAATGGTGGCCATGTCCAGAATATTGAAGAACATGACCATTGGCCACCTGTGTGTCTTGCGTTTCACAGTGAACGAATGAGCCATCTTGTCCATTGTGTCGACGGCTCCTTTGGTGGAATTGTAGAAGAGTACAATTTCCGGTTTCTTCTTTGGGTTTTCCCCTTGAGGAGGTACAACCCCACTGTTGTGCATGGAGCTCAGCAAAATGACGCTTTTTGTTTGTGCTCTGGTAACGAACGACAGTAGCATCTGCAGTGAAGGAAAACTCACTGTCGTTCAAGGCAAGGTGCTTCTTTGTTTTGAGCGAGTCAGGCAAGAAGCGCTTGTTTGCCCGCACTGTACCGACGAGAGTCATGCCATTCTTCAAGAGTTTCTCAGATAGCGTGAGATCAGTGAAGAAATTGTCACAAGTGACATTCCTTCCACTCTTGAAGAATGGGGTGGCCAGCTCAACGGCAATGTTTCGGCCAAGATTAACCTGCCTCTCTTGACCAGCTGGTCGACCCAGATATGGGACACCGTACAGAGGGAAGTTTTGCTCTGCATCAGCGATCCAGAACACTTTCATCCCATACCTGTCTGGTTTTGATGGGAGGTATTGGAGAAAAGAACACCTGCCTCGGAATGGAACAAGTTGTTCATCGACAGTCAGCAGAGGACCTGGGATGTAATGGCTCTTGAGTGATTTCTGGAACTTATCCCAGACATCCCTGAATGGAGCAAAGACATCCCTCTCTCTCCTGGCATTTCTTGTTGACTTGTCATCAAACCGCATGTGGGTCATGAGGGTTTGGAACCTTCTCCGACCCATACATGCCCGAATAATGGGGTGGCCATAGCTAGAGTCCCATATCTCCTCGGTAGAAAGCATGTTGTGCTTCTTGGTGCCCAAGAAAAGCAACATGCCAATGACAGCTTCAATCTCCTCGTCATTAGTCGGAACCCATGCATCCTTTTTTACCCTCCTACCCTCAATGTTGGTGCACTTGACTACATCAGATATAATCTTGTCTGAAACAAACAAGTTGAAAGCGTGTGAGGATGTTGTCACATTCTGACATCCTTGGAGTTGCGTTGGTGGCTTTCGAAATACATTTTTGGCTGGCGTTTTGCCGACTTTTGGTTTTGGCACACTTTGCCACAGAGTGCCATCCTTTGCAGTCTGGGAAGAAGGCTCATCCTCCTCTGGTTCATCCTCAGACTGCTCAGGGGAAGAGTCATCAAGTGGTGGCAGAGGGCCCTCCTCGTCAGTAGTTTCATCCTCGCCACTGGGAGGGTCATCGAGGCTTCCAGCAGCCTCAACAACATCTACTGCCTCCATCACCTGCACTGAACACACAGTGAATACCAACATTCAACACCACATAAATCTATAAGTCATGCAGGATGCCGCATATAGACAAACGGTCATATGCATGTACGTACAAGTGTACACACACGCATTATAATAATATAACAAGACGCAATGCCTCGACAAATTACCAGACAAAAACCGTATTCCTCCTTTCGTTTTCGAAATGGGTAAGTACAGTAGTGTGTGCACATACATGTTGCACATATGACAAACATGCATGCTCAGACATATATATGTCGTGCCGAATTCACGTAATTGCCGATTACGCGTAATGGGCAACATTTTTGCCCATTTCGCGTAATCGGCAAAACGCTGCCCAATACGTGAAATAGGCAGCGTTTTGCCGAAATCGCGTAAACGCCTCTAAAACTTGCCTATTTCGCGAATTCGGCAGCCGATTACGCGGAATGGGCAGCCGATTACGCGTAGTGGGCAAGTTGCCCATTACGCGAAATCGGCAATAGCAAGTTAAGTGTGTGTGTGCGTACGTGTGTGTGTGTGTGTGTGTGTGTGTGTGTGTGTGTGTGTGTGTGTGTTTGTTTGTGTGTGTGTGTGTGGTCGATCTCTCTCTCTCTCTCTCTCTCTCTCTCTCTCTCTCTCTCTCTCTCTCTCTCTCTCTCTCTCTCTCTCTCTCTCTCTCTCCCATTGTGCGGCTGCGTGTATGTTTGACAAAGATTGTCTGCGCAAGAAAGCCGTCGTAAAACGGTTCCTGAAACGGGCTCAGAGAGCTAACAAGCAAAATTATGAGGTATGCAGGGAAGAATATGTACAGGAATGCAAAGAGTACAAGGAATTGTTGTATAGAAAGAAACTTGATTTTGATTTAGAAAGACTTGCCAAGTTGAAAAATTCCATAAAAGACCCAAAAGTGTTTTGGCAAACTATTCGGTCATTGAACGCAAAGAAAGCAATCTTCCATGGCATCTCAAGTGAACAGTGGTACGAACATTTTTATGAGGTTTTTAACACCGTTGATTTTGTGTCCGGAGTTGAAAAGGATACCGCTGAAGTTGAGGAGGAAGTAGTTGAATTATTTAGCGAAAACATTTCAAAGCAAGAAGTGATTGACAGTATCCGTAATTTAAAAGTAGGAAAGAGTGCTGGGCCAGATATGATTGTGAGCCAAATGTTGAAGCATGCCAATGAAACAATATTGGACTTTCTTGTTGATCTGTTCAACATGTTGTTTGACACGGGAACTTTTCCTGAAGAGTGGTCAAGATAAATTATCATACCAATTCATAAGAAAGGAGACGTGAATGTACCGGATAATTACCGTTGCATAGCCTTGACCAGTGTTGTAAGCAAGGTTTATACACACATTCTCAACAAGAGATTGACGAAGTGGGCTGAGAAAGAGGAAAAAATAATTAAAGAACAAGCCGGCTTCAGGTCAAGTTAGTGTACTGTTGATCATATTTGTTCGTTATATGGCATTGTTCAGAAGCATTTATTAAAGAATACTAAACTGTACATAGCTTTTGTAGATTTTAAGAAGGGATTTGACTCTGTGAACAGGAATGCATTATGGGAGGTTTTGAAGAAAAGTGGTGTAAACGGGAAAATGTATAAGGCCCTAACAGCCGTTTACACATCAGTGAAAGCATGTGTGCGTGACCGATGTAATTATTCTGATTATTTTGAATGCCCAAGAGGGGTAAAAAAAATGATGTTTATTGAGCCCTTTGATGTTTTCCTTCTTTATTAATGAACTGGCAACAGAAGTGTCCTGTAAGGGAAGACATGGTATACAGTTGATACCTGGTGCGACGGAGATATTCTTGCTACTTTTCGCTGACGATGTTGTTTTGATGTCTAATTCTGTCATAGGTTTACAAAACCAACTGAACAATTTAAAAAGAGAAGCAGATCGCCTGTGCTTATCAGCTAACTTGGATAAAACTGATGTCATGGTGTTCCGTATGGGAGGCCACATTGCAGCTCATGAGAAATGGTCCTATGGTGGCGAGGCAGTCCGAGTAACCAACTCGTACAAATACCTCGGCATGTTGTTTACTACAAAACTGAGTGTAAATGTTGCTTTGAGTGAGATGTCCAGAAAGGGAAAGAAAGCAGTCATTGGGACACAGTCACTGCCACCCGAAAAACAGCAAATGTGAAAACAAATAAAAATTACTACCAAACTGCATGTCAGCCAAGCTATAACCTCTGTTTGTGGTACTGAAAGATGAAAATAGCAGGTTAACTTGTATTTTTGAGAAGCGGTTTTTTTCTCACAATTATGCGTAATTCTTCATGTTCATCTATTTGTTCATCTTTTCCTATTATCGTTCTCTTGTTTCGAAAATAAATGTTTGCCTCGTTTGCATCACTAGTATACTGTGTGTGTGTGTCTCTGTGTGTGTTTGTGAGTGTATATTATCACAGTCATGGTCAGTATCGACGACAACACACACACACACACACACACACACACACACACACACACACACACACACACACACACACACACACACACACACACACACAAACATACACACTAAACTCACTATTGCCGATTTCGCGTAATGGGCAACTTGCCTATTACGCGTAATCGGCTGCCGATTCCGCGTAATCGGCTGCTGAATTCGCGAAATAGGCAAGTTTTAAAGGCGTTTACGCGATTTCGGCAAAACGCTGCCGATTTCACGTATTGAGCAGCGTTTTGCCGATTACGCGAAATGGGCAAAAATGTTGCCCATTACGCGTAATCGGCAATTACGTGAATTCGGCACGACATATATATGTTCTGCGCATTTTTGAAATCGAGCAGCGCAAAAGTTGGAATTCCAACATTGCGCTGCTCAATTATGGAATCGCGCAGATTCCAAAAATGCACAGAACATATACATTACACAGCAACAACAAATACCTGTTGACTGGGTGGCCGAGTGGTAACGCACTTGCGCTCGGAATCGAGAGGTTGCGTGTTCGACCCTGGGTCGGGCCGCTATTTTCTCCCCCCCTTTCCTAACCTAGATGGTGGGTTCAAGTGCTAGTCTTTCGGATGAGACGAAAAACCGAGGTCCCTTCGTGTACACTATATTGGGGTGTGCACGTTAAAGATCCCACGATTGACAAAAGGGTCTTTCCTGGCAAAATTGTATAGGCATAGATAAAAAATGTCCATCAAATACACGTGTGACTTGGAATAAAGGCCGCGAAAGGTGAACATTCGCCTAACAGGCTTGAGGTTTGCTGGTCGATGTGAATGCGTGATATATTGTGTAAAAAATTCCATCTCACACGGCATAAAGCGCTTTGAACTTCGGATAAGGCGCTATATAAATAAAGAGAATTATTATTATTATTATTGACTCCCAATCAACGTCGTCCCCGTTAGCGGCCACAAGTGCTTCAAACAGGTTCGGTCTGTCCATTGTATCTGTAACAGTCCCGAGAATGTCACTTATTACTATCTTGGAATAGATCGTATTAGACATTCAACATAATGAACACACATATCAACTGTCGTTTTGATGACAGCGTTTTCCCTTTGCAAGCAATGTTATTCAGCTTTAACTATTTCCACACACACACACACACACACACACACACACACACACACACATGCATAGATCATGCAAACACAAGCTCACATCCACTCGCTCACATGCACGTGAACAATATTGAGATATATATATATATCCTTGGGAAAGACA
Organism: Littorina saxatilis; assembly: GCF_037325665.1. NCBI lineage: Eukaryota > Metazoa > Mollusca > Gastropoda > Littorinimorpha > Littorinidae > Littorina > Littorina saxatilis. The sequence goes on from NC_090251.1 coordinate 49,743,019, forward strand.
CTTTACTCTCATTTCCTCACTCCACCCAGGTGTACAAATGGGTACCAGCACAAGCTGGGAAGTAATCCAGCGACAGACTAGCGTCCTGTCCTGGACCGGGTGGTGGTAACCATCTGCTCGCTTCACGATACAGAAACCGGAGCTAAGCACCGGCCTCATGGGCCTTCATGGGCCGAAAAGAGCATACTTATATATATATATATAGAGAGAGAGAGAGTGATGGGGGGGGGGGGGGGATTGAAGAAGGGTTATCACCAGGTCGACACCGGTCGGCTTTTCGTGCATCGCCAAAAAAAACAAAAAACAAAAAAGAAACAGAATGTGTTCATCAGCAACTAGAAATAGAATGCTTTGCAGACATAATAAAACTGCATAAAGTACAAATGAAATAGTTTATCTTACGTTATAGTATGCCAGATGTGTGGCAAACAGAAGTATCTTTGTAAACGATGGCGTACTGTGTGCGTCGACAGGAGCAATCGCGTGTGTAACAAAGAATGCGGTGACTGCCAGAGATGCTTCCTGTAGGCCCCTATCTAAGCCTTCTCGCTTCCTGGATGTTGTACAACTCACGCGCAGCATCGAATAAGGAGAAACGCAGTTACTCCTCTTTAGCAAGTATGGGTGCTGCAAAAGCCGCGCACACCATAATAGGGGTGGTTGTGTTCACTGCTCTTTACAAAGTATGGGTACTGTGCTACCCACATCATCTGATCCGTTATAGTAAAGTTATGTAACTTATTAAAAAAAATTCATTTTCATGAAAACACACAAAAATAAACTGGGTTAGGGCAAAGTAGGTTTATGACAAATACATAAAATTTGGTTAGAATATGCTTAATGGTTCCAGAGATATTAAGGTTTTAATGTGTCTCTGGGTAGTAGAATACACAGGAAGCACGGCAAAGGTTAATATTATGTTTCGCATAATTCTGTCTGTGACTATTTCAATTCTATTTGTTAAATTTTAGGACGATGCTGGTTTTTCCTCACTTTCTCTTCACAACAGAGGAAGAAAAAGTGTTCGTTATCTGCATTTGCGAAAGAGCCACTGCCTCATCGTAAGGTAGATACAATGTTACAGGGTGAAGTCTGGAACTTTCAGTGTTTTGGTCATTGACGGAAACGTCACATATGGTCTCGTAGACTGTTTGTGGTTGTTCCATCTGCAACATATTAATATCATAATGTGCTAATTAAGTTACTTATAATCAGTGTTTTCATACTTGTCAGCTGTCCATACTAAAATACCCGTCGCGATATAACCTTGAACGGTTGAAAACGACGTTAAACACCAAATAAAGAAAGAAAGAAATACTAAAATACACACAGTACTACAAACTATATTCTGAAATAACCGATACCGAGTAACACTATTCGGACAGTACCTTCGTGCATTATGTTTCACATCGCATCACAGTAACTCGACTCCTTTTGCGAGTGAAGTATTTTGACTCCTCTATTTTGAAACAGATTTTGATGGAGACCAGCTCTACAGCTCTCTTTGGATTTTTAAGGGAGTCTGGCCTTTATTTTAAGATTTGAATTTTAAAGTTCATTGACACGTAGGGTTTTGACTTAACTTGTGTGTTCCCTTCGGGTAACGTTCATGACTTTGTTTTTTGACTTTGTTTTTTTAAAATTGGGTTAACTTAAATTTGTGCAATGTTAAACTTGTGGGGTCCTGATTTGGCCTAAATGGTCCGCTGGACCCATTAAGCAACAGTTAACTAACTAACTAACTCGACTCCTTGAGAACAATCCAGCTGTCCAGCTTGAATAATCCTTTTGGCCTATTGCCTCAAATTATCCTCACACAAGGATAGTCTGATCACGTCAATGTCCACCGGTCAGCGAAAACGACCATCCGAGTTGTCAAGAAGAAGTTCTAAAACACGTCACGTTCCAAATCAAGACATATTCTAGTCTATTACGTCACTATTCTTCGTTTACGGTACCAATCGGCGGCTTTGCTAGGTGTTAGGTGTCATTCTACGGAACGCGGATCGTATCACCTGATGCAGGAAATTGATGCATCCAAAACCAAGAATTTGATGCATAGTTTGGATGCATCAGAATTCTCGGGTTTCCCCGGAAAGTGCCGAGCAAAAAGCAAAATTTGAACCGGAATACGAAGCGAAACGAACTATTTCTATCAACTGATGCAGGAAATTGATGCATCCAAAACCACGAATTTGATGCATCGTACAAGGGCTTCTTGTGTGTAAGATCCCGATCGCAAAACATTTGTACAATAAGAAAAGGTTCGCCGAACACCAGTCAAAAACGATTCTTCTTCGGCCATGTTGAAAACGTCGGAAAACAAAAGTTTGAGTCGAAGGTCAAGGGCGTCAAAACTTCGTGTGGACAAAAGACAAACCACAAACAAAACAAAAAATGCCTTAAAATGCATAATGCCGTGACTTTGACTTGTTCCCTATTTAATGGTATGTTGTACGTTTATTTTTGTTTTATCTAACCAATCGGTTTATATTCGTCAAAATGTCATTTCAAGTTTTTCCGTGCTCAGGCATTTCTTACGGAAAGACCGGAAATGAATGATCTTTCGCATGCATACAAAACCGAAAGTGATGCATCAAAATGATGCATCATTTTCTGAAAGGATGCATCATTTTCGTATCGGATGCATCAGTTTTGGGAAATGATGCATCCTTTTTGAAAATGATGCATCCGATACGAAAATGATGCATCCGATACGAAAATGATGCATCAAATTCTTGGTTTTGGATGCATCAATTTCCTGCATCAGTTGATACGATCCGCGTTCCGTATCATTCTGATAATCATCGGTCCACGCTTTCGCTCATGTCTCTAGGATGGATAATTAATACGCGGAGTAAAGGGAAAGAAGCGGAGCTAAAAGCCGACATCTATTAAAACAAGAATACAGAGTTATCTCCCATATGTTTTTCGCTAATGTTTCTGAGAAAAGACGAAAGGGGTTGCAGAATGGTCGATTCTTCAATCTCTCGACGAACAAATTCTCCACTGAGAGACTCAACCATTTCACAAAGCTGTTAATTTTTCCACCCAACTTTGCTTAAAACCGTATAATTATGGCTGGACTCTGTCTTTTCATTGTCACAAAGGACACATATACTTTTAACCGGTGTCCGCTCCGTAGCCATTTTTTTATGATAACGTGACAAAGTTGATTATTACGTGACACTTTTGCCATTTTTAGAGTTGTTTGCACAGTAAATGGGCGTTTTTCAAAAAAGAACGAAAAATCAGACTTGTGTATAGTTAAAAGTGAATTTATTCCAAACTCTTAACAAATGCGTTGACATTATTCAGGACACCCAGTTTGTTTGTTTGTTTATTTGTTGCTTAACGTCCAGCCGACTACGCAGAGCCATATCAGGACGAGGAAGGGGGGGGATGAAGGGGGCCACTTGTCAAGCGATTCCTGTTTACAAATGCACTAACCCATTACTTGTGTCCCAGCAGGCTTTAGTAAAACTAAATTAATACCTACTGGAAGATTACCAGTTTCCAGTATGTTAAAATAGGCTTAACCCATCTACTGCTGGACTTACATCAGAACACTAACAGATTAAACTATACATGAATCGCGAGACAAGCGGCAAGAGAAGAGATTTTTGGAAAAAATACAGGTGAATAAGCAAGAAGGCAGAAAAAAGAAAAGAATTCATGAAGAAAAAGAGAGCATGACAGGAAAGAGGAACCAAAAATCTACCTAACAGCAAACTAGAAAGCTCCTGCGGTTCCAAAAACAGGAGGGGCCTTTAATTTCATAACCGCAGTGCCCCACTGCGGGAAGGACACCCAGTGCCATGTTAACATAAGATATGTATTCTTAATAAAGAATGGTTTTGCCAAAAAAAATAAATAAACAAAAAAATATTTTGTTGCAGTCGTCAGTCGTGTTACTCTTTCTTTAATTTTTTTTTGTTAGTTTCAAAGAAATGTTGACAGATGACTATTAGTTAGGTAATATTCCCGGATTCTTTAACAAACTAATTTCTATTTTGGATCTAACGAATTTGAGTTCATAACTAATTATTCTTGCATTGACAGTCTGGTTTATATCGAATTGAACTTATCTCAAATAGGCAGGTTGGTTACAAAATCCGAATGTCCTGATGGAAAGACTGGATTCACATGATGACAGTAGCAGTGATGAACTTGATGAAGATCACTTGGTGATGATGATAATAAGTAGACGAGCTCCTCTTGCTCCTCGCTGGTGGAACACACTGGTGGCGTAGCTTGACGGCTCACCCTTATTCCAACGGATCCTAGACGCTTGAACCCCTGGATCAAAGGTAATACTTGTTATTAACAACGGTATCCTATGATCAAGGTTACTTTTGACTTCTTGCCCCTTCTTCATGTCGGGCGGTTTGCAGACAAACCAAGCATGGTTACTGAATAAAATACTATATGCCGCACTAACTTGCAGCATGTACGTTTATGATTATCCTCATTAAACATTCTAAAACAAAACATCTGCGATATAGATGTGTGTGTATAATAGCTGTTCCTTGATGGACGCTCGATATTATAACGACACCTTACCTTCTTGATGCTCCGTTTGAGTAGGACTAAAGAACACTCCTTACTTGATGGACACTTCATTTACGGAATAGCTTACCTCTTGATGCTCCTTTCCGGACACGACTAGATGAGTCTGTGCGGCTGCGGATTACATCTCATGGCCTTGGGATGGCAGCTCGGATGCCGGCGGCTTTCCAACGGTGGTTACAACAGGATTCTTGTTTCGACTTGCTTTACGGCTCGCGCAAATCTTCTTTCCATTTCTGGCATTGTCCTGTGTCTTGTTTCCCACTTATAGCCTATTCAGAACCCGGCAAATAGAGCGACGGTAATGGCTCTAGTTCTGTTCCATTAGCGGTTCAGTTGCCTTCTCTCCAATGACTGTTTGCATTCCCACAATGCAACTCCATGACGCGTGCAGGTTACGTAAATTCTCATACTAATGACGCAGTAATGACGTCGATTCAACATGTAGATTCTCATACTAGTGACGAAGTAATGACGTCTTTTTTTTTTTTTTTTTTTTTTTTTTTTTTTTGCCAAGCACATCATTGTGGGGCTTTTAATGAATAACATGCATCCGTCCACTCACAATATATTTTCTTTCATCCTTCAACATTTACCACTCAAAAAGTATATAGTATCAAAATTAATGAAAAACTTTTTTCTTACTTGTACCCTTAGACAATTTTCCTTGGTTGCCCCAAGATTGTGTTACTGTTTGCTTAAACCATAGGTTTTTTTTCTGTTGAAATATGTAATAAAAATGCATATCATTATAATTATACACACACAAAAAACACAGTATGACATCCACTATATACATTTTGGTGTAACTTTGGGTCCGTATCTAGAAATGAGAAGAGAAAGAGAACAAAACAAAAGAAATAAGAATAGAAAAATAAGAGAAATAAAAAAGAGGAATAAAAGTCATAATTTTATATTTCTGATCTGCAATTGCTTTTCGAATAAAACAAAAAGAGGCATTGAAGCCTTTGTTTTTTTATAAATGCACATTTTAGCAACCAAAATTATACGGTTCAATTCTTTCAACAGAGTTGCTTGCATTTTTCGATTTTTAACACCAAACATAATTTCGTGCACTGTTAACTCTATTTGTTTATCCAGATGTACCCAAATATAAAATTCTATCTGTTTCCAAAACTCAGTCACCACTGGGCAAAAGAGAAAAAAGTGTTCTATATAATCAACGTTATTACTACAATATGAACAGACATTGTCCTCCACAACTTTCATTTTACATAACATAATGTTTGTGGGATAAATATTGTGAAGTAATTTCCATTGTAATACACGCAACCTTGTTTCTTTAACCGATTCAAAACTATTCAGCCAATCTTTCTTATCAATTTCATAATTAAATTTCCTCCTCCAAAAGCCAATTGCACAAGGTTCAACAACTTTCATACTTACTAGTTCTTTTCTAAACTGTTGTGCGCTATGTAATTTCTTACCACGATATAAGGGGATATCCATCAAATCAATTTCTTTCTTTCCGTGCATCGTCTTGTGCATTACATTCAGAACAACAGCACGAACCATGTTATATTCCAAAATTCTCCGTGGGGATTTTCCTAAAACATCACAAATGAACTGATAGGAAACAAATTCGTTTCTGTATAAAACATCATGTACGCTATTAAGACCCTTTCTCGCCCAATCTTCAAAATACAGTACATTTCCGGCATAAGCAAAACATTGGTTATTCCATAAAAGCGGATTAAATAAATTATCATCAATACATAAGCCTACGTTGTTATCAAGCCAGGTTTTCAAAACAATTTTCCAAAATTTGGATTTGACAAGTTCACTCCCCTTTAGTCTCCGAAAATTAACATTTGAATAAAAACATTCACAATTTGAGCCGTACATTGAAAACACTGACTTTGGAACACATTTCCACTTATCCGTGACTTTGGGGGATGTCAGTCTGACAGCCCATTGTAATAAAAATGATGCCTGCATGTGTTTCAAATCAATCATATTTAAACCACCATTTTCGACATCACTACACAATATTATCCTTTTAACCTTTTCAAATGCCTTTTTATTATTTTCTTTCTTTTTCCACAAAAATCTAAACATCAGTCTATTAACTTCTGCTAATACATTATCAGGGATCACAAATGCCTGCATAAAATAAACAAATTGGGAAATCAAGAACGTTTTTATTACAATAATTTTACCCATGATACTCAAATTTCTTTTCTCCCATGCCGCAATCAAGCGCTTAACAGACGTAATTCGCTCTGTCCAATTTTCCTCAACGTCAGAGGCTGATAAGTCATTACAAAAATAAATTCCCAAAATCTTTAATTTTTTCTTCCAATTGAAATCATAAAAGGTGTCTTGACAATGTTTTTGACTTCCTAGCCACATGGCTTCACATTTCGACAGATTCAGCTTTAATCCGGAAACGTAGTAAAAAGAATCAAAAATCAATAAGGCATGTTTTAAATCCGTTTCGCTTTTCAAAAATAACGTTACATCGTCAGCATACAAAGCAATTTTTAACATATCATCCCAAAACCTATCATTTAAACAATTCAAGTTCGAAATACCGTTAACATTCTTATTCTGCCTAATCTTAATGGCTACTAACTCAATTGCCAAAACAAAGGCTAAAGGCGAGAATGGACATCCCTGACGGATTCCAGACTCCACTGGAAAATACTCAGACAACCAGCCTGCATAATTAACACAACTCTTGGCATCTTTCATCAAAACTTCGACCCAAGTTACAAACTCCGGGCCAAAGCCAAATTTTTTAAAAACATTTATCATAAAGTCTTTTGAAATACAATCAAATGCATGAAACATGTCGATGGTGACCAAAAGACCTGGTTTATCTTGCACATTCATTTGATCTATGACGTCATCAATCAATCTTAACAAAGATGAAACTTGCCTCCCTTTAACATATCCAACCTGATCAGGATTAATCACATTATGTACAACTTTGTTCATGCGTAAAGCCAGACACTTCGCCAGTAATTTATAGTCACTGTTTGTTAGCGAAATTGGACGCCAATTATTTAATTCATCTCTCGGAAGGTTTTTACCTTTATGAATTAACACAATGACAGCATTTCTTTGAGACGCAGACAAACTACCATTATCAAATGCTGCTGAAAAAGAACGTGATATAAATATACTCACTCGAGACCAAAATACTTTAATAAATTCAATTGTAATGCCATCAGAACCTGGGGAAGAACCATTTTTCATTTGTTTTAGTGCGTGCAACAGTTCATTAGCAGTTAGAGAGCCCTCGCAGCTGTTCTTATCTTCGTCGGAAAGAGAAGGAACGCTGCAGCCTTGCAAAAAATCGTCAACATTACCAACACTATCTACTATATCTATTTTCTTTGTATACAAATTCATAAAATACTGTTTTTGCACACTGTGTATTTGTTTTTGATCTGTACACACTCGCCCTTCATCATCTTTCACGCGATCCATAACCTTTGCATTTGCACGTGCTTTTTCCAAACTCAAGAAATATTTTGTGTTTTTCTCCCCTTCCTCGACCCATTTAGCGCGAGCTCTAACCTGAGCGGCTCGTGCCCTTTTTATTTCCATTAACTCGAGTTGCATTTTCACGTGTTCACGCTTTGCTTGGGTATCATTACAGTTAGGATTCTTACTCAAGTAAACGTCTAAATCATTCAGTTTATTACACAAATCTGCAACTTCATTTCTCCTTTGACACTGTTTATTTTTGCTATAATTAATGGTAAACTCTCTAATTTTAACTTTTAACATTTCCCAATCCAGTTGACAATCCAATTCTTCGCTACAAAATCCTTCAATAAAAATATTCATTTCATTAACATAATCAATATCTATAAGTAATGACGTCGTTTCTACATGTCTCCGAGGTCTCGTAGACTCTTACCAATGGCGCAACAAACATATTTCAGTCTCGGCTAAACAAGAGTTGTTTGGAGTTGAGTCGTAACATAACCCCGGGGGGTGGACAAGCGAAATCTTATTTCGTTTCTGTTTATACGACTCAATATACAATACAATACAATACAATATACAATATGCATATACAATTGTTTTCACTTTTTGGAGTAGATCCGCATGAGCCTGTCGCGGCCAGTTTGGCCTCACTACTCCAACGGTGTGGACAAATTTTCCTTCTGGACTCTGAACTCAGTTGATGCGACTCAAATAGTCAGCACCCAGGTTGTCCTTTCCTGGGATGTAATTGATTGTGAAGGAGTATGGTTGCAATTGTAGCGACCATCGTAACAGACGGGGGTTTGTTGGATTCCTCTGTAGACACTTCAAGGGTTGGTGGTCTATCTCCAACACAAAGTGTCGTCCGTACAGGTATCGTTCAAACTTTTGTACTCCCCAGACTGTTGCTAGACATTCCTTTTCCACAGTCGCGTATCGGGACTCAGCCCCGAGTAGCTTCTTCGACTGGTACGCTACGGGGTGTAGCTTCTCTCCATGTAGTTGCATCAGTACCGCACCGATTCCTCCAGTATGACAAAAACAATACACTTTTCACTTTCTGAAGAAAAATATATACCTTAAGGTAGTTCACTGGACCCGTTAATATATAATTTGGTTTCTCCCAAAAGTTGGTTATTTTTTAAGTTCGATCTGTCTGCTATGCATTCAGCATAAAAAAAATAGAGGGTAGTGGGTTCGTTTCGGAGCTATGAGTCTCGGAAGACAGTGCCCGTTTTGAATTTTGGACCGAAAAATCGAAAAATGGGTATGTTTTGAAAACGGCCAATTACACAAACATCTGCATAGGAATAGTCATTTAAAAAATATCACCCAAAGCAGCAATGGACAGGTAACGAAGTGCACTGGTAAACGAAAATGTTGCGCATACTCAAACTTTGTGACGTCACGTCTTTTGCCAGAGTTTATTTTAAATTTGTTCCTCATGTTGAGGTATTTTATTGCTGGTAGCCTGGAAATAAATTACGATTTGATGAGATGGGTTGTAAACGCAAGAGCGATCAAAACGGCATTAAAAAAAACGACAGGTTGGTAGTGTTTTTAGGGGGGGGGGGGGGGGGGGGTTCACTCCCTTGATTAACCCCACCCTTTGCACTATTACTGTCCAGTGTGCCTCAGAAAAATATGTGTCACGATAATGTAAAGGGCTGTTGTCCGATCATTTGTCTCAGATATATGAGCCAACTAAATTATGTTTTTAAAAACCACTGTTACATATGACCTCTGTTGAAAGTCAAAGGTCACCGCAACTTTGAAAGGCCACAAGTCCGATTCAAATGTAATAAAAACGCCAATCAAAAGGTGGAGGTCACTTGTTTGATACAAGTGTAATAATAAAAATTAATAATCAAGGCTTGGTTTATAATTTTGCTTAATAGTGCGTACTGTTATTTGTTACGGTTTGAAGGCTGGGACTTTTTGAGGGTGGAATTAAAGCAATTTTTAGCCTTATGGGCCCCTTATGCCTCGAAGGACTTCAATTATTGTATTATCTGCTGCCAGCGTACAGTAGAAAGAGGGCTGCATACACAAGACACTTGTTCTTAATACTACTGGCTGTTATTCTAGTTCAAACACCGGTTTTAACATGTGGTATTCTGATGCAATCACGCTGTGAGCATCACGGGTTGGGAGACACTCGCTTACCTGCTACCGGACCTTCAATGTTAGCTTTGGTGATTAGTACGATGTCATTGGCAAAGAGAACGGCTTTGTACCGATTTCATTAGATGCCCACGTGTTTTTGACCTCGTGGTTGGGAGGCGTGTCGCATTGTTTTTATTTCTGGCGGTGTCGTCATTTTCTGACGTCATTCATTTACGCCTCTTCCGGTTTGTTGCTATAGGCGCGCGTGGTTGGCAACAAGGGACACACCCACTCTAGTCCACGAGGTAACAAAAAAACAAAACAAACAACAACAACAACAACAACAACAACAACAAAAAGACTAAATAATGTGGTTAGTTGTTACGGTGTGTGTGTGTTTGTTTCTGCATTCAGCTCTACTACAGACTAAGTTTAGTCACAAAATGTTATTTTTGTTATTGTTTTAGTTTTTTGTGCGCGTGCGGTATTTTTTTTCCTGCCGGCGCAGTACATGTGGTATTATGTAGACAACCATACACGTTTCGAGCCTGAATAAGGAACTGAAGACAGAAAGGAGTATCACAGGAATAGGGCTAATCATTGAAAGAGCATGCCGCTTCACAGATTCATACCAAAGTTACATGAGACATAAATTGGGGAAAATGCATAGTATTCAAAGGATACACTCAAAGAAGTTCGAACAAGTCCAAAAATTCATTAACAGCATCAATGATGTGCATAATGACACAACACAAGTAAATCGATGTTCGTGAAACATCAAGAAAGTCATTATATTATACGGCTCTATACCAATGAAACAGATGAGTCAATTTCAGTCGCATCTTTCCGTAAACTGATATAACGTAAAACAATAAAAGTTACACACACACACACGCGCAAAGTAAATTGATGGTGATGTTGGCTGAAGTGCATTCAGCAAGTGGGGTGGGGGAGCAATTCCAGGTTCAAAACACACATTCAGGAAACGCAATAACTTAGCAACATCAAACAACAATTCATCGAGGCTTCGATTGTACCAAATTGCGGAAAGTCAATAGCGAATTGTAGCCTACTTGCACAATGATCATAATCTGTCATTTCAGATATTTAGCTCGAAAGCGATTAACAGGCAATGACATCTCGAACTGCTGCGACCAGACTCTGTAGATATAGTTGGAGTTCGAATTCTCTCATCTGATGATCGTAGATGTGTGTGCCAGCGTTGGCCGTTGCTCGTCGACAACTGTAGGCCTACAATGGGACCAAAGCCTGTCTGCATGTCTTCTTTCGGGTACCAGTGGGAGATGGGCCTCGTTCTGCAGTCAAAGCGCATCACCATGCTGTCGGTCTCCACCACTGTTACAAGCCTTGGAATCTAACTTCGTATTTGTGTCTAGGGTATTATGGGGTTAGATCGTTTCCAAGCTTTTTCCCTGGTTTTCTTTTTATGAATATGTGAACTTTACGCTATAAACATTAGTATGTATGTAGGATGATGTGAAATAAATAAAGGTGTACAAATGTGATAACGTTGGAGTTCCTTTTAAAACAAATTTAATTTGGAATAGACAAATGAATGAAAGGTATCAATGAAAAGAAGTTTACTTCCCAGCGATTGGTAAGATGTCCAAGGTCTGACCCAGTTCCAATGGTTCACACGTGCTTCCTCACTATGTACTGAATTGTCTTTGGCTATGCACAGTTCTTATCGTCGACTCCTGATAGCAAGACAGCAAAGTCTTGTTCCGCACACACAGTCTTGATCATCAGATTACGATAAGGGTCGTCATCAATTCCTTGGTACTTCGTAGGGAAAAGTACTTCTTGATATGAGATCCACAACTCGTTACGAGGATGAATTGGATTCGCACGAGTATCTCTATGTTTTGAACATGAGGTAGAATTTATCTTGAGTGAATGTATTGCATATGTTCGTGAGTTGTTTGCTCTCCTCCACTTGTCAAACGTTAAGGTTCTTGTGATGAGCCTGCTGTCCTGTCAGATGATGCTTCACCCGTTAGCTTCGTGATGTTAGCTTGACTTCATGCCGAACTGGTCGACGTCAGGGCGTCAGGAGACAAGAGCTGGTCGACGTTATGGACAACGTCAAGGGACAAGAGTCAAAAGTCAAGACCTGTGACCAAAGGAAACATATGTTAATATCGGCACATAAAAATCCGAAAGCGGACACACTACTCACCGTAGAATTTATAGCCAAAGATGGAAATCCAACGGTCATCTTCTGAAACACACCTTCAAATAACACATAATCCCACGGAAATTGTGCTGCTTGCAGAACTCTGTAAAGAAAAGATTGTTTCCCACTGGTTCACAATAATCTGGTGTTCCTTACCTCAAAATAGGTCTGTGATATTGAACATTTTCCACGAGCAAAACAGACCACGTCTCTCCATTTTGAAAGAATAATTTGACGGGTACATTGATGTCTTCATACACACCGATAAACAAGATCGCATGCACATAGAATATAAACAATCAAGAAAAATGTTTTAACAAGAAAACAGCCTTGAACACATTGATTTTTATTATTCTCACATCATTTTCCGCAGTTATGAATTTACAAAAGATTCATAGTTAAACTTTCAATGCACACAAAAGGATTGTATGAATTCGCAGTGATGAGGTCCAAAGTCGTCAAAGAGAACTTTTCTTTCCAAAGCGTGACGTCATATCCAAAGCGCGACGTCATTTTTATTCTTTTACGAATACTCTCGGTCACCCATGTTACTTGTTTGGCTGAATTAGCGCAACAACCACCAACGCCGTTACTCAATCACTTCTCCTGTCCACCATTTTTACTAATACGGTTTTTGTTCAAGTCAAGCAAGCTGTCCTTCAAATTTCGAAGGTGGTAAAAGTTTTCATCTTCGTGACCTCAGTCTAAAAGCAATAATGACTGGATCACGATCGTCGACGTGGCTTTCCCAAGGGTTGTCACTTGTCACAAGGGTTTTCCTCAGATATGTCACATACACATTACGCTGCAACGTGATGATACGTCTGTGACGTCACATGGTTCATAATACGCATCTGTTCGTTTGTACAAGTGGGCGCAAAGTCCTTAAACGACGGAGGTGAGAGAAACGGTCTGGTGCAGTCTTTCTACTGCGAATTTTCGTTGAAGAAAGTGCAAATTTTGACGATGTTTTTTTTGGTTGCCGTTACTCTTGGTTTGCCGTGCAGTTTCTCACGCAAAACCTCAGCAACCGCATCGTCGCCACCGCGAATTTTTGCGAGCTGCAAATGGGCTGCTGATAGGCCGCTTTCGGCCGCTTTTCTGGCCAGTGCTTTGCTCAGGGCTTAGGAGCGGTGCAGATAGGGCGCTGTTCATCAAGTGGGCCGCGGAGAGGATGACTGTTTCGTTGCTGCTCAGGCCAACCTCAATCGCTGGAACCGCCAAAATTCTTTGCAGGCTTCTGGCGTCCTCGAGCGCGTCGTGTGCGGGATAAGGGACTTCCTCGACGTACGCAGTGTACAGGTCGCTTTGTTTGTACGACGCTCGGCCAGGGAACACCCGCCTGCAGACTGCCAGGCTGTCGACGAATCCCGAAATGGACTTTTGGCACTCTTCTTGAAGTCCAGTGGCCAGGACCGCTGTCTGTAATAATAAAAATCATCATCATCATCATCATCATCATCATCATCATCATCATACCGGAACTTTGAGCATCATCATCATCATCATCATCATCAAGCATTCACAACCTTTCATCAAAGAATAACAAACAACAAAAATTCTGGTACACAGTGTTTCGGTCATGCTTTCAATTACTGGGCACTATACGTAAGCCTACCTGTAGAACATTGCAGTCAAATCTGTGGCAGTTGTGGCCAATCAGGACTGCATCTGTCCCGCAGAAGAGGAAGAAGTCCAGCAGGGCTTGCTTGATGGTGAGTGTGAGTACCGGGACACCCCTCACAAACAGCTGCCCCTCGCGCATGCCCATTCCGGTGGTTGCTGCGGCGCCGGGAGTGATGTCTTTCATGGGCAGGACGTAGGCACTGAATTCCTGTTCCCCTCGCGCTGCCGCAACTTGCGTAATGTGCGCATCTCGACCTGGATGACACATACAATAACAGTGTAAGTGCGGCTTCTTTGGTAATTCTGACTATAGCATAGGGACAACGCGAACACAGATGGGGTTTTTTTGTCTTGTTTTATTTCCTTCTTTCGTTGATCTGCGTCCGGTGAAAACTGCACAAAAAAGGAAACGTAAACAGAGAGCAAACAATAAAACAAACGAGAACAATGGAGCAAGAAGGAGAGAAAACCAGAAAGCGAAGCAGAAATGAGAAAGACAGAAACACTGAACAGAGAAAGAAGGAGACAGAATTAGAGAACAACAGACAGTGAACACCAGAGGATACAGAGACAAAAAAAGGTGCTAAGGAAAGATAAAGAGCAAAGGTACATGCACATCTTTATAAAGAAACAGACAGGAAATCAACACTAAAGTAAACGCGTACATACCCTATTTGGCGTCGGAAAAAACACACAAAAAAGCCGCTGAGGTCGAAACGAATATGACGACTAAAAACGTGACGTTTTATAATGACGTAAAAACTGGACTGACGACACGCTGACTTTGTACCACAATCACGCAAAAGGAAATGATATTCACGCGAACATACACAATGAAATGAAAGTACGGTAATGAAATAACTGGGGACAGAACAAAGAACAAACAAGGGTGGAAACTATAGGGGCTCACAAGTTAAGTCACTAAAGGGAAGGACAGAGCTCTTACAGTCTATCTCTCTGTGCACTGAGAGAACAACCAGGCTTAATTAAGGAAGTTAAGGGAAGTAGGGAATCAGCAGGTAAAGGGACAAGAACTGGTTAAAGGTGACTACTTGACAAACGATTTAACAGCACAAACGGCGGTTTACGGACTATATATTACGACACACAGAAACAAAAAGAATCGTAAATAAAGTGAAAGAAAACCAGCCCACACACAGGGGCAAGAACACCCCCGGCCTTGACACATCAGAGTCAACCAAAAAAGGGGTTAACAGGGTTAACTCAAAAACGCCAGAACGAAACTTAAAATCAGTTCAAATACTACGCCAAATTTGTTTCAGCGCGACCAAAAAATCCTCACAATCTTTACGTTCAAAACCAATTACATCATAACTATGATGCTTGGTTACCTTACGATACTTCAAACACCACGCCAAATTTGTTTTAGCGCGACCCAAAATTCCTCACAATATTTACGTTCAAAACCAATTACATCATAACTATGATGCTTGGTTACCTTACGATACATCAAATACCACGCCAAATTTGTTTTAGCGCGACCCAAAATTCCTCACAATATTTACGTTCAAAACCAATTACATCATAACTATATGATGCTTGGTTACCTTACGATACAATTGACTGGTCAACTTCGTCTAATAGTTGCTACAGACCTTCACCTCATTAGAATATTCATATGATTTAGGAAACGATCAATATTTAGACCCTGGTAATGACTCAAAAGGCAGACTCAAAATACTGTTATAACTGTAAATGTAATTATGAAACACGTGAATCAAACCCGAAGAAAAAGGATACTCAGTCTCAAAGCACTTCTTAGGCTTCATTTTGTCTCTTTACAGTTGACAGTGTTCAGCAATCAACGAAGTGTCACTTGTCGCATACAGACAACGGTATCAGTTTGTGAATAGGCCTGTCGAGCGATGTATGGTGGACAACCAGGTTTCCCTTGCGGTCCTTGCTAGTCACACCCAGCTGGATTTGGACCGAGCGAACCAGCCCGTCATGACCTGGATAGACCTTCTTCACTCTGGCGAGCTTCCAGGAGCCGCGTGGGGTCCCTTCGTCCATCAGCAGAACGACGTCGTCTTCCTTCGGGACATCCTTCTGGTGGAACCACTTACGGCGCCTCTGCAGAGACGCAATGTACTCTCCTCTCCAACGAGCCCAAAACTGTTCAGCGAGGTACTGCACACGACGCCATCGTTTTCTGGAGTACAGATCCTGTCTCTTGAACTCGCCAGGAGGGGGAAACACGGGCTCGGGTTTGAGTGTCAGAAGGTGATTGGGGGTCAAAGGGTCGAGGGAGGTGGGATCTTCCAGATCCTGTGTACACAAGGGCCGGTTGTTGATGATGGCGGCGACCTCGTGTAGAAGAGTGGCGAGCGTCACAGTCGACAGCTTTTCAGAGTGTTCACACAGCAAGCCCGCGAGGACTTGACGGACAGTACGAATGAGCCTCTCCCACACTCCACCGAAATGACTGGCGGATGGAGGGTTGAAGGCGAACACGCATCCCCTCTGTAGCATGGCCTCGTCAACTTTCATCTTGTCCATCTCCTTGAAGGCTTGGCGTAGCTCTCTGTCAGCACCAATGAAATTGGTGCCCCTGTCACAGCGTATCAGCTTCACATTACCGCGTATGGCAATGAATCTTCGGAGCCCACAGATGAAGGCGTCAGTGGAGAGGTCTTCCAGTGTCTCTAAGTGGACGGCTCTGGAGGCGAGGCATGTCAATATAAGGCCGTATCTCTTCACATTCCTTCTTCCGTCCTTGACTTCGAAAGGGCCGAAACAGTCAAGACCAGTGTTTGTGAAGGGCGGGGCGGCTTCGACTCTGTCACTGGGAAGATTGGCCATTTTCTGAGAGCTTGGTCTTCCTCTTATTCGGGCGCAGTGAATGCACCGATGTATGATTGACGAAACGACCTTTCTGGCGCCACATATCCAGATACCACTGGACAAAAGAGAGCTAATAGTGGTTGTTCTTCCCATATGTGCAACCTTGGTGTGATGGTGTCTAGCCAGCAGCAGTGAAATGTGACTGTCCTTGGGGAGGATGATGGGGTGCTTTACTTCGTACGTGTCTGAAGAGTGATCGATTCGTCCACCCACTCTCAAAACACCCTTGTGATCCGTAAAGGCGTCAAGCCGACGCAGCTCCGGATGAGTCATTCTTTGACCTGAGGGGTAGTGCTGCTCTTGGATGCTGATGACGATTTGCTGGAAGGCCAAATCTTGTGACGTTAACGACAAGGGCGTGGCAGCTGCTCTTGTCATTCTTCTTTGTCGAGCTCGTTTGGCCCATGACAACAGACGTGTGACAACCCGGACCAGTCTGTTCAGTGATGAAAATCTCCTGACGATTTCTTCGCAGTCGTTGTGTTTCTCAACCTTGACCTTTGTTTGGTACGCTTTGACTTCAGTGTCATCATCAGCGACTGTAACGTCTGGCACCTCATATGCCACTGGTTCACGCTTGAGAAATTCAGGTCCTGAATGCCAGTTCGAGTTCTTCAATTCAGCCACGCTCAAGCCTCTGGAAGCGTGATCAGCAGGGTTTTCCTTCGATGCCACATGATGCCATTGTTGGGGCTTGCTGAACTCCAGGATTTGCTGGATGCGATTGGCCACAAACGTGTGGAATCTCTTGCTTTCATTGTACAGGTAGCCAAGTACGACTCTCGAATCAGACCAAAAGTGATGTAGAGCGTGGAGATGTGCAAACTCCCTTTGCAGAAAGCGAGCGATCTTCACTGAGAGGACAGCAGCCTGAAGTTCAAGACGTGGCACAGTGACAGAACGGACGGGAGCCACCTTAGATTTGGCCATGACGACGGCGCAGTGAGGTCTTCCTTGTTTGTCAACAATCCTGAGGTAGGAGCACTCTCCATAACCGACAGTGGAGGCATCTGCAAAGTGGTGAAACTCTACCAGGCGCCATGGCAAGACTGACTCAGGGAAGTAGTAGCGTGGGATGGATATCGTTGAAAGGGCAGTGACGTCTCGTAGCCACTCACTCCACTTTACTGCCAGCTCGACAGGAAGTGCTTGGTCCCAATTAAGACCACTCTTGCAGGCCTCTTGCAGAATCATTCTTCCCCTGAGCACCACGGGTGAGATCAGTCCGAGGGGATCGAATATGGAGGCGACCGTAGAAAGTACGCCCCTCTTTGTCGATGGTTGGTTGTTTGGTTTGTTGAGAAAGTTCAAAGAGTCTGTCGCAAGAGTCCATCTCACTCCCAGAGCTCTTTCCGCTGAGCCTTCTGTTTTCAGGTCCTTGCTCACCTGAACAGTTTGAACAACTTCTGAAGGGGGGAAACTCGTCAGCACCTTGGGTTCGTTTGAGGCTATTTTGTGCAGCCTCAGACTTCCTTCCTTGCAGATTTGACGTGCGCCTTCAAGGACATCAACGGCATCTGAAACGTTGTCGTTTGAGTGGAGGCCGTCATCAACGTAGAAGTCTCTCTGGATGAACTCTGCAGCCTGTGGGTTGAGATGGGAGTTGTCCTGAGCCAGCCGCCTCAGGGCAAAATTTGCGCAGCCTGGTGACGATGCCGCTCCAAACAGGTGGACTCTCATCCTGTAATCCTTTGGCTCCTGGTTTAGGTCGTTGTCAGGCCACCACAAGAATCGTAGGTAGTCTCGGTGTCTTGGAGTAACATGGAACTGGTGAAACATGCGTTCAACGTCGCATGTCACTGCCACGGGTTTCAGTCTGAACCGGCAGAGAACTCCGATGAGTGAATTCAACAAGTCAGGGCCTGTCAGAAGGTGGTCGTTGATATTTGTTCCTTGACATTGAGCGGCGCAGTCAAACACCACCCTCACTTTGCCTGGTTTGTTAGGGTTGTAAACCCCATGGTGCGGAATGTACCAGCAGGAGTCTGTCTGTAGCTCGTCGTTGGGGATAATCTCAGCATCGCCCTGCTTGACCATATCTTGAACAAAGTTTTTGTACAAAAGAAAGTGATGGTCATCTTTCTGAAACCTTCGTTTAAGGTTCATGAGTCGGCGTAGCGCGACATGGCGGTTGTTTGGCAGTTTTGGGTCGTCTTGCTTGAAAGGGAGAGGCAGCTCATAATGTCCCTCATCATTGACCTTGGTGTTCTCAGTCAGGATCTTTATGAATCGATGGTCTTCTTGTGATAACGGCTGTTCGTTAGGGCAGGCAAAGTCTTGTTCCATCATCTTGATCAGTTGTTCATTTGTGGCTTCCTTTGTGCGAAACCCGATCGACCCATTGTGCAGTGAGCTTCCTGCTGTCTTTTCCTGTTTGATGCGAAACACTTGAGCGGCATGGTCAGGTTCCTTGTTGTAGTTGGCGGGCATCTGCCCAAGTATGCCCCATCCAAGTCGCGTTCTCTGGGCGTATGGCAAACCTGGGTCACCGTACTCAATCTGTAGGGGGCGCAGCGCTTCTGAAACGTTCACTCCCAACAAGAGACCTATGGGAACGTCAAGGAAGGGCGGGAACTGCTCACTCAGATGGCTCAGATGAGGAATGTTTTTCACGACTTCACAAGTGGGAACGTGTCTTTTGTCCACACAGAGTTCTTCTTGAGAGTATGCTGTCGGGACGTCAATGAAGTCTTGGGCGTTGTATGCTCTTACTCTCAGGTCTGAAAGGGCGTGACACCGTACGGTTTCTTTGGACGTCGTGAGTGTCGAGAGGGTGAGGACAGCATCTCGTTTATCAAGGTCAAGCCTTTCAGCTACTGTGTCAAGGACAAAGGACGTGTCGCTCATGGTGTCTAGCATGGCGTATACTAGTTCTTCCTTCTCGGGATGGGACCTTGCGGAGACGTAGACAGGAATGTACAGGGAGTAGAATCTTCCTGCGACGTGTTGCTCGTCAGAATTTTCAGTTTTCAGGCACCTCGGTGCATCGACATCTGTCTCCACCCGTTCTTGACCTACAGTGCAATACGCACTTGCTCTCTGGGCTTGTTCCGCATGGTTGTTCTCTTTAGAATTAGGGTTATAATCAGGGTCGTGCATCCCGGTGACATGTTTTCCTTTGCATTTTTGGCAAGTAACGGTCAACTTGCAGTCTCGTGCACGGTGGGTGGAACGGAGACACCTGAAGCACAGGCGCTCCTTCATTGCAGTCTCCTTTCTTTCCCTGTAGGGGATTGATGCGAATTTCTGGCACTGAGATAGGAAGTGCATCTCCTTGCAGAATAGGCAAGTCGGCTTTCTAAATTGACCTTGACTTGCAGAGTCGTTCGAGTTTGACTTCTCTTCAGCAGCAGCTGCCTCGCATTGACCTTCTTCTTGGGAGTGTAGGTTGGTGCTGAAACTGCCGACCGATCTGCCTGCTTTGTCCGCTGCCGGGTCCTGCACCACTGGCTTCTTAGGCCCCAGCAAGGGCACGTGCTTGAGGGCGCTACTTTCAAAGTGAAGAAAGTCGACGAAGTATTGGAAACTAGGGTACAAGCGGGTTTCTCTCTTCATGGCTTCCACTTTCCGTGACCAGGTGTGCATGAGCGGACGAGGCATCTTCTGAACCAGCCTGTTGATGTACGACGGGTCATCAAGAATGCTCAGACCTCGAATCTTCTTGGACATCGCTTGACATTGACGCAAGTAGTCGGTGAAGCTGGTCAGTGCGGTACAGTCATTTGACTTTATCTCTGGCCAGCTCTCCAGCTTCTCCTTGAGGGACTCCGAGATCGTATAATCTTCACCGAAGCGGTCCTTCAAGATGTCCAAGGCTCTCGTGTATGATGTTTCGCTGAGTTCGTAATACAGGTCACCCACAGCCTCCTTCGCCGGGCCTTCTACGTGGTCTCTCAGGATTAGCATCTTGTCTTCAGGCCTCACGGCGTCGCTGCGGACTAGGTGTTGAAATGCCGCAATCCAGGCTGGGTAAGCCAGCGGATCTCCCTTGAAAACAGTAGGCCGTGGAATAGGAAGTCTCGATATTGTGAGAGCCTCCGCTAGAGACTTCACCAGAGTTTGCGACTCTGCCGAATGCGGGTCGGAGCTAGGGTTTGCGTTTGCGGGCACGAAGGGAAGAGCTTGGTTGGACAGACGCTGGTCATAAGAGTAGTCCTGGTTCCAGTGAGGAGGCGCACCATAATACGTCGTGCCGTTGTAATGCTGTGGGTTTTCCTTCCTTGCAGGAAATGGGTTTTGCTGAGATGTAAGCATGGTCTCTTTACGTGTGTCTTGAGGCTTGCTGTTTTGCCTGATGCCTTGGAACTTGTCACCCTGGGGGTGCGAGTCAGACGTAGCATTAAAAGATCTATCAGCCGCGACTACGTCAGCTCCTGGCACCAGACCTCCACCAGTGCGACCAAGGTACAGGTCATGCACTCGATTCAGCGCTGGAAGCTCGGACAGTGAAGAGTGATTTTCATCCTTATACTCTTCATCAAGGACAGCGGCAGCAGCTTGAATAGCTTCCAATTCCACATTCATCATGACTTGCTCATTTTCTGTCTTAAGTCTCGACAGCCGGTCTTTCATCTCGTTCAGTTTTCTCGTTTTCTCTGCTTCCTGTACTTTCCTTTGAACCTCCTCTTGGGCTTCCTGTACTTTCCTTTGAGCCTCCTCTTGGGCTTCCTGTACTTTCCTTTGAGCCTCCTCTTGGGCTTCCTGTACTTTCCTTTGAGCCTCCTCTTGGGCTTCCTGTACTTTCCTTTGAGCATCCTCTTCCTCTATTCTTCGCTGCATTTCTAATACAGCTCTTTGTCTCTGCTCCAACTCGGTCCTAGCTTGCTGACGCACTCTCATGGCAGCAAGGTCTGACTTCAAAATTAGCCTTTTCGAGCCTGTAGATGAAGTCGACTTCAAGCTGTGTACACTCAGTGCTCTGCGCTGAGTAAAATCCTGGACCTCGCCTCCTGACCTATCGGAAGGTGAGATCAGAGACATGAGTTGATCACCAATAGTATTGCAGCGCTCGACAAGAGTTTCATGTGATGACTGGTATTCTGAGTCCAACTGAAACTCCCTCAAGGCTCGGATTTTCTCTATCAGGGCTTGATGACGATCTCTGAGTTCTGTGAGAAGTTCATCTGCTCTACCAGGAGAGACGCTTCGATCGAGTTCCTCCATGGCGAGGTTGACGAAAACGCTGAGATCGTTAGCCGTCTTGATGTAGGAACTCTTTCTGGACAGTCCATATTCTAGTACGTTCTGAGGGTTAGGCTTCACTGAGCGCTGGGGACGTTCTGTCAAGACGTAGGGAACTTGTTTGGAGGCTTCTTCTCCATAGTGAGCCTCGGCGCCAGTGGGGTTGACGTGAGAAGGATAACTCTCTTGACCCTCAGTCTCAATGTCAGCAGGCTCCTTTTCCTTGGCGTCTTGATCACCATGACTGCTGGAAGCGGATTTATGGTCGTCAAAGTCCACGATCTCGATACCAGATAAAGACATCTTCTTGGCTAGAAATTCTTCTTCTTCAGATTAAGTCGGAGACTTGCTGTATTAATACGATAGACGATCTTGGTGATGATGTCCCCCGACGATAGGTTTTCACTGTAAGTGCGGCTTCTTTGGTAATTCTGACTATAGTATAGGGACAACGCGAACACAGATGGTTTTTTTTGTCTTGTTTTATTTCCTTCTTTCGTTGATCTGCGTCCGGTGAAAACTGCACAAAAAAGGGAACGTAAACAGAGAGCAAACAATAAAACAAACGAGAACAATGGAGCAAGAAGGAGAGAAAACCAGAAAGCGAAGCAGAAATGAGAAAGACAGAAACACTGAACAGAGAAAGAAGGAGACAGAATTAGAGAACAACAGACAGTGAACACCAGAGGATACAGAGACAAAAAAAGGTGCTAAGGAAAGATAAAGAGCAAAGGTACATGCACATCTTTATAAAGAAACAGACAGGAAATCAACACTAAAGTAAACGCGTACATACCCTATTTGGCGTCGGAAAAAACACACAAAAAAGCCGCTGAGGTCGAAACGAATATGACGACTAAAAACGTGACGTTTTATAATGACGTAAAAACTGGACTGACGACACGCTGACTTTGTACCACAATCACGCAAAAGGAAATGATATTCACGCGAACATACACAATGAAATGAAAGTACGGTAATGAAATAACTGGGGACAGAACAAAGAACAAACAAGGGTGGAAACTATAGGGGCTCACAAGTTAAGTCACTAAAGGGAAGGAAAGAGCTCTTACAGTCTATCTCTCTGTGCACTGAGAGAACAACCAGGCTTAATTGAGGAAGTTAAGGGAAGTAGGGAATCAGCAGGTAAAGGGACAAGAACTGGTTAAAGGTGACTACTTGACAAACGATTTAACAGCACAAACGGCGGTTTACGGACTATATATTACGACACACAGAAACAAAAAGAATCGTAAATAAAGTGAAAGAAAACCAGCCCACACACAGGGGCAAGAACAAACAGTAAATAAATAATAGGCCTACTCATCAATGGATTATATCATAATAGTATTGCGCATACACAATGGAGAAGATGCTGCTGTCGCTGTCGTCACAACATATCGACATCACGAACATTCGATCACTTTCTTACCTAGGCCGGTGGTCTCTAGGTCGAAGACCACTCTGACGTCGGCCTTCAGCATTTCTCTTGGAGCAGACACCGTTTTGGTGGTGGTATGGCGGAGATATCAAGCACATCTAAAAAGATAAAATCCCAAAAAACAACACACAAACACACACACACACACACACACACACACACACACACACACACACACACACACATCACAGAGAAAAAAAATTCATTTTTTGTTAGTTGCAAAATGTTATAATTATTATTTACAAATGAGATAAGTGTTCATCCCAATACTAGTCTTTCAATCACAAATTGTGAATTTGAGTAATAATTTTCACAAGCTTACTAACCTTTTTCGAAGGCCATCGACGAGGCGTACGTCTCACCTTCGCGAATCTCACACGCAGCGGCTCCGGTCTTTCGTTCCTACTTCAACGTCAGACGTCTGCGCTTGCATGCACGTGTCTTCTTCTTCGCTCTACGCTTAGCTGCCTTCACGTCGAGCAGCTGTGCCCTGTCTCGAAGCCGACGTGCTGGTGGCAGCCCCAGTCTTTCACAGACCTTTTCACACAAACACACACACGCACGCGCGCACTTTGCATAAGCTTTAGCAAAAGGCTAAAGATAAACAGGATACTCAAGGAGCGGCAAACGTCGCACTAATCAAGGCCCAGCCGGGATTCGAACCCGGGTCGCTGTATCCCCAGGGAACCGTGATATTCACAGTGCCAACCGGCCTTCCCAGCTGGCTGAAATAGTACCTCTCCATAAACCAATCCTCACCTTCCCCACACTCCTTTATACCCCCAGCATACAGGGTCCCGACTGCACTACGACTGTGCTACGACCTAATGCTGGCCTTTTAGTGCCTCCAGCGCGTTCACCATGCCGTCCGTGTCACCCTGATTTTGGCGGGTCAAGTAGGCAAACTGCGTTTGCAGGTACTGGATCACTTTCTCACTGAGTTGTTTGTGGTTTGGTTTCATGGTGTAGAGCTCTTTACCGAAATTTTTCACCACGTGGTTTCGATCTTCCACTTTCTCGAGAGTGCTGGTGACCTCAGCTCGAATCTTAGCAAACGCGGACGAGTCGCCGTCTGACACAAACTGTGAGAGGACTGCGTCTGGTCTTGCCGAAATTTGTTTCGCTATTTCCAGCGCAAGATCTGGCTCCATAGCTTTTGCCGAGCCATTGAAATTCCGAAAGCACGGGTGGGGTGGGGGTCTTTTCCCCTTTCTTTTCGCACTGTCACAAATCCGACACGTCTTGGACCTAACCCCATAGCCGATCACCTTCTTGGACCGTAAGCCTATACCCGTGGAGTGACCCGCAAATAGGGTAAATTGGAACAACACACGAAAAAACAACTTTGTTTTTGTCAGTCGGTCGTCAGGCGGTTAATTGTAACTTGTTTTTTTTTTATGTATTCATCAAAGCCTTTGTATGTATTTATGATAATACCCGCAGAGGTACCAGGATTCGCCCGGAGTATATAGGCCTACAGTGGAACTGGTTCGGTCTCTAGGGGTGGTGCTATTCGCAGGTTCGGTCTCTAGGGGTGGTGTTATTCGCTGGTTCGGTCTCTAGGGGTGGTGCTATTCGCAGGTTCCACTGTATGCAAATCTAGAACTACCCAGACGTCCTACACACGCCTCTTCGTCCTCCTCTTCTTCCTTAACCTCCTCCTTCTCATCCTTTCCTTACTGCACTCCCCCTGTTCCTCTTTTCTCTTTCTCTCCCCCTCCTGCCTCTCTCTCTCTCTCTCTCTCTCTCTCTCTCTCTCTCTATCTCTCTCTCTCTCTCTCTCTCTCTCTCTCTCTCTCTCTCTCTCTCTCTCTCTCTCTCTCTCTCTCTCTCTCTCTCTGGAAGAAAAAAGAGGGGGTGGAAGAAAGAGCAGCAAGAACGTACACGTAGGGTGGTGGAGGAGGTTTGGAAATTTCAGGCAACGGACATTTTTTGTGACAACTTTTACTGTCAACTGTAGACTAAATTGTGACAATGTTACAGCAACTTAGAGGCCTGATTTACTACCAGCAAGAACGTACGACTACAACTACATTAGGTATATACATTATAATATATAATAAATGTATATTTCTAACAATGCATGCATTACTGTATTTCTTGTTGTGTTACCAGATAGGCTTTTGTGACTGTGTCCGCTATGACGGCCTTGCCATTCCAACTTTGGCTCTGCCCTTTTCATCCACATCCCCACTGTCGAAACACACAGTAAAACATTTTCCCATAATAACTTCTAATTCTAGTTGTATACTTTTGTCAAGCAATGTGATAAGCTTGTTTGGTCGTGTAGTGTAGGCATATGTTGCATAAATAGGCCTACTGTGTGTTTGGTGCCTGAGCAAGTCAAGTTCCTGTGTCACTGTTTGATTCGAACCGGCGACGTCTCACTTTACAGCGCATGCTCTATCTGTTGAGCTATCCGGCCCATATACACCTGTAGAGTGTGGCCAGTCGTCGGTTTTCCTTAGGGCTGCGTCACACGGCGAACAAAAACACTGCTTTTGCTCCAAACAAGCTTGTTTTGACCAAAGAGAGGCGACTGTTGGAACACGTGAGCACAAACAGTGTTTTGGTTCGCCGTGTGACATTAGCCTTATGGTTACTGAATTTGTTGTCATAGTAGGCCTATATATTGTTACCTCGCCTTCGCCAGCTCTATCTCCTCTTGAAGGGCCCGCTTTGTGGACTCCTTTGCCGCCTCCCGGAGAACATCTCCCAACTCGCGCTCTCTCCTCGTATAACAGCACGATGACACAGGGGGGACATCGAGGCTGGTTAGCAAGTTGTTGGCTTGGGTTTCTCCTATGCCAGTGTGGATGCAGCCTATTACAATAATTAGACAATGTGACATTCAATGTTTTTGCTTTGATATATTGCGCATGATTCTATTCCTGGCGCTCGGCGTGGTAATGGAAGGGGGGGGGGGGGGGGGGGGGGTCGAGGGGGCAGTGCATTGACAGTATGTACGGGTTCGTACCCGTACATTTATACTTTTGTCATGCATTTCCGATCAGGTGTTGTTGTTGTTGTTCGTCCGTCGATTCGACGAGGACCACTCTAGTCATCCGAGGGTTGCTGGGACTGGCTCGATCTGTTAGTGCGTCCAACACCATCAGTGATTCAGTGGTGTTTTCACCGATGCCGAAAGTAAAATCTTTGTCTATATACTATTTAGCTAGCGAGAAGCCCCTGACAGCCAGTGGTGCCGATGAAAAAGGCGCAGGCTTTTGGACTTTTTAACGTCTGTGATTGCTTGCTTCAATCCTGGTTGTAGTGAATGTGTGTTCAATGCAGAGTTTTAGGGCCAATACTCGCTGTACAGTACCGAGCGCTAGTGAGACTGGGGTACAGGTCTCGGGCCTGGTTGCCAGACTGTTTTATAAAGAGTATAAGGGACGCAACCCATGCTACCTTCATGGTTGATTTGTTTTACGTAGTTACCGCCCTTTGTTGACGTATACTCTCGCGCATGCGAATTCTTGCGTTGCAGTAATAATTATTGTCTAAGTAATGTAAAAAGGTGCACTTAATATTGAACTCTTCCACTTTCCTCATTCGCCTTGACCAAGCCTTTGACATCAAATTACAGTGCCAGCTACACTTTGCTTTGAATATCCTTGGCATCATGGGAAGGCACAAAACGGCGTTGCTTCGCCGGAAGGGATGGGTCTTCTTCTTCTTCTCAGTTCTTCTTCTTCGTCGTACTGTGGATGACCCGATGGTGTGTACACTGCGAGCCGATTGCTGTACCTCGTAGGCATATCTAAGCCTACCTATAATAATTTTATAAGATGTAGGAACGTATGTAACATAATACGTGCATAATTAATGATGTAAATGATGGGTCTTGGCAAATTATGCATTGATATCTATATTCAGATCTAAATTCGCAACAGCCGATGTTTTTCGAAGAGAGAGAAGAGACAGAGAGGTTTGTGTGACAATGGATGGGGTGGCGATGGTATTGTCAATGTGAGTGTTCATGCATGCAGGGTGTTAGGGTTACTCGCTGCATACCGAGCGCCAGCCTGGTGTTTAGATTCCAGGCCTGGTTGCCATGCTGGCTTGACAACGGGACAGGGCACACTGCGCCACAACCCGTGGCCATACACTTGACATAGATCCAACCACCCAACCCTAAGTGGGTTTCACTGACGGTGTTCTGGAGGCTTAGCGGCCCTGCGCCGCAATGGTTGCATGTCCGGAGACCATCTGATATGGACTGAAGTTCCACGACCCTAGCTCCTTGAAATACAAAGGCGGGGGCCTTATCAGAAGTGGAACTCCGCGATCGAGAAGATCTAGAAGACGAAGCCTCACTACTGATTTTGCCGTAGCTGTGCTCAGCAGTCAGTAGATCTAAATCTACAACTGAATCTTCATGATCTAGATCTAATCCTGGTCTTCCTGCTCTTTTCCGAATTGCGGAAACTTTAGCTCTCCGCGCCCGCTCTTATGGGCTTAAGAACCCGTATTTTGGCTTCATGGTCAAGCCAAAGACGGATACCGTATTCTTTGTGCTTTAGGCTACATCACGATTTCACAAAGAGCATCAGAAATTTTAGATCCAAAAACAGAACTAGAACTAGAAGAAGACGAAAGGAAGACGTCATTTGTTCTGGGCCGCGTCACCACACTTCCGCTGCCTGAAAAATGTGACGTTTGTTCTATTTACGTCATTCGAATGTTCGACGTCTTCTTCTTCTTCTTCTTCTTCTGCGTTCCCTGTTCGATGTGTTCGAATTCCCAGCCTGCCAGGAAAAAATGGCGACACAACTCAGTGGCTTCCCTTTGTGTATGAAGAGTAATATCCCTGTCTCCATTTGACCTGCCTTAAGATACAATTATATGCTATGAATGTTTTATTTGAGGTACAAAACGCGGTGCACTTCTTTGTGGCCAGTATTTTGTTCAAGCATTACAAGCCAATTGACTGCTCCTCTTAAAACATCTTTCCAGGATTCGCCAAACATGTTCACCAGTAACACGCATCAGACTTTCGTTTTAATTCAGCAAATTGGTCACACCCTCACGGGCGAGTTACCACCAATAAACAACTCCTGCTGTCACATCCTTCTTGCGATTGACATACATGTGTTGCCCTACTGTGTCTGCGCGTCCGTATGCTATTATGTGTAAGAATGTGTTTGTCTGACTGTGTGCGTTTGCTTGTATGTGTGCCTGTCACTCTTCTTCTTATTTTCTTTTTTTTCTGTGTATGTGTGGAGGGGGGGGGGGTTGTCCGTAACAGGAATGACCTCTAATTTGACTTTCACTCAGCACGATCAGCAAATTACCCACACCCTCACAGAAAATGATGAATGAGGGGCTGGTGACACCAGAGACTGATGAGGTATACTTCATTGACGTCACACTTCGTGAGATGAAGGGCATCAAAAGACACTCACACGTATGAGAGGTTGTGTGTGTGGGAGGGGGAGTGAAAGGGGGGGTGGTAATTGAGCCGGGATGAGGGAGGTGAAAAAGCGATTTTGGCTATGTGTCTTTTTAAGAGTGTATGATTGTGTATGCGTGTGGGAAAGAGAGTGGAAAAGGGTATAATTATGCATGTGTACTGTCTGCCTTTCTCATTCATTTGTGTTTGTGTTTTTAACAATAACAATAACAATAACAGCACTTTATTGTCCATTAAAATATTACATAGAAATGGAAATTTTTCTTCGGCACACCCTGTCTGCCTGTAAACGATTATAACATTTTTTTATATTTTTTTTTATGGTGTTTTTTTTCTCTCTATCTTTATCTCGTATTCCCACATCCCCACCCTTCCCCGCCCCCTTGCTAAACTGCCCAACATAAACGACTGAGCTTGATAAGCGTGTAACTATTAGGAAGACTTCAAGTCACTTGAGACATTGATTTTCGGTGGTCAGCGTGGCTTTCACCTACCCGAGAAGTAGAATACACGTTAATACCCTGTAGTACTGTTTAGTCGGCACAACAGATATGCTTAACCGCTGATCAATTGTCACTACATGCCAGTGACACATTGAATTATCTATGAATTGTTGTTTAAACCAATGCCAGTGACAATAAGCTTAGTATACTTCATGTAGGTGAAGGGCCCTCAACATGGACCACCTTTTGTTTCATGCTGATAACTAGCTTGTTTTCTCGCGAACAAGTTTTACTTTTTGCTTGGTGGTTGTTCTCTTTTCAGGTAACCGTTTGGCCAAATTAAAGTGAATTATTTTTGATAGACATTCAGCAAAAATTAAATGCTGAAAAATTCACAACTAGTCCATGCCAAGAGCTTCGGCGCCTACTATAGACCGGCGGAAGAGGCCCTCACGAATCATTTTAAAAAGCTCACTATACTACAAAATAATATGATACAACTCAGAGTGAGAGTCAGACTAATTGAAATATGCACCAGATGTATCTGCTTTACTTCTATGAGGACATTATTTGAAGCATAACAAGAAACTAAATCAAAATCACAATAAATGAAATTATATACGAACTTGTACGTAAAAAAGACTGACTCATACTTTTGATGGAAAGCTTGATTGAAATGAAATTACCAACTTGAACGTAAAAAAGACTGACTCATACTTTTGATGGAAAGCTTGAGTGAAATGAAATTACGAACTTGTACGTAAAAAAAGACTGACTCATACTTTCGTTGGAAAGCTTGAGTGACAGTACTATTTGTGATTTTTTTGTTTTGTTTGTCAGGAAGCTTCACAATGAATGACTAACACCCGTCTTTATCTGTTCTTTTCTGTTTCTTGTAAAGGTGGTCCATATTAGGGAGGACACACATACTTGAGATTTTCCTATTTTTTTTTTATTTTTTTTTAAATCTCGGTAGAATGACGGGGCCAAAACTGCTCAAATGTAACGAATGCAGTGTTTGCTGTCTTATATAACAACGTGTGTATGTTATCAGCTGCGTCTGTGGACAGAAATTTCCAAAAGTGTAACAAAGATAATTAACCTCTAGAAAGCAAACGAAATTAATAAATTATCCCCAGAAAATTCCGACCGAGCCTTACACATCACGTAACGACTTTTGACCCCACAACACTGTCAACGCTATCGTGTTACTGTCATCATCCCCCATCCCCACCCTCCCCCTCCCTCACACATCACGCACACACATATCACTCCCCCCACCCCATCCCAGCCGCTTCTTCATCTCTACCTCCTTCCTCCACCCCGGCGGGGACGTAGCTCAGTTGGTAGCGCGCTGGCTTTGTAGCCAGTTGGTCGCTATCAGCGTGGGTTCGATCCCCACGTTTGGCGAGAGATTTATTTCTCGGAGTCAACTTTGTGCAGACTCTCTTCGGTGTCCGAACACCCCCGTGTGCACACATGCGCACGAAAAAGATCCCACGTTCACAGCGAAAGTCTCAGGGCTTGGAAAACACGAAGACACGCATGCATCATCTCTCGTGTCTGATTATCATGATCGTATTTCGATACTTTGACGAGACAAACCCAATGCTGGTGTGTCGAAGAAGACAGCCACAGCGGGCTTGTTCGAATCAAAGTATCACACCATATGTTCAGCGTATTACCAATACCTGTCCCAATATAGACCAGTTGGTCTAAGAGGACGTTAAACCCTAATAGTCAGTCAGTCCTCCACCCCTCAAATACCCCCCTCCACCTTCCCCTCCTCCCCACTCCAGCCAGCAGACCATAAAGTCCGCGCGACAGTCCCAGGGGGCAATGAAGCGTAAAATATATGCCGCACATTAAATGCATCGTGCTTGTCGTCTGACAGTGGCCCCGGGCTTATGGATGGGAAGGCTCGTCTCGCGTGACAGTCCGAGACCGCGTGATTTGTTACCTGCAAGCCGCCATGTTTGTGCCCGCGAGGGGAGGGAACTCGTTTCTTCCTTGTTCTATAGTGCAGGTGTATCAGCCAGCGCGTGTGTCCCATCTGCACATATGTCTGAGTAGATAGTGTGTGTTTGTGTGTGAGCGCGTGCGTGCGTGCGCGCGCATAGGTATGTGTGTTCGTGCGTCAGTGTGTATGTGCGCGTACGTGTCCGTGCGATTGTGTGTGTGTGTGTGTGTGTGTGTGTGTGTGTGTGTGCTACGAAGGAAGCGGTGCACGAGAAAGTTACCAACCGAGTGTGAACCAGTCGCGGGTCGAATTATAGCTGGTTTAAAAATAAGGTTTCTTTCTAATTCTATTCAATCTGATCCCGCAGTTGGCTCCCACCCTTTTGGTAACTTTCTTGTGCACATCAGCCAAGGTTGTCCCAGTGTGTCTGCACGGACGGGTGTGTGTCAGTGCACATGTGTGTCGCTTTACTTAATTGTTTCTTCCTTCTGCAAGATTTGAATGCCAGCTTGTGTATCTGAACGGATATCTGATTTGATACAGAAAAGTACATGCAGATTGTACGTATGTATTGTATTGTATTGTATTGTATTGTATTGTATTGTATTGTATTGTATTGTATTGATGTGAACCTGATTGTCTGTGTGCCTCGAAGGAAGAATTTCCTTTTCCCTATCTGTTAGGTGTGTGTATGTGAATGTCTGACTTTAGGTGGACTGATTCATTAAAACTTGATTAGATTTAAGTCTTTAATTAATTGTCTCTTCCTTGTTCTAGTGTGTCTGTGCGTGTATACGTGGATCTTTGAGTGGATGTGCGTGCGTGTGTACATGTCCGTCTACTGCATTCATGCTAGCCCCCCCCCCCCCCCCAACCCACGTCCACTAATACAAAAATGTAAACACTCCATGTGTCGAGCGAGAAATATTGTAGCCGTTTTAGTATTGCCTGCACTAAAATAAGGAACTACATTTTATTTGTCATAATATACTAATTTTGTATTTTAGCATCCTGTTACATTTTAT
Organism: Littorina saxatilis; assembly: GCF_037325665.1. Taxonomy (NCBI): domain Eukaryota; kingdom Metazoa; phylum Mollusca; class Gastropoda; order Littorinimorpha; family Littorinidae; genus Littorina; species Littorina saxatilis. Next base: position 49,775,310 of record NC_090251.1, read on the forward strand.
TTGTCATAGCATACTCATTTTGTGTTTTAACTTCCTGTCTTATGACATATGTGTTTTGCTAAACTGGAAAGACACTTACATTGGTTTAACAACATAAATGACGATAACCTTAACATGTGCAAGACTTTATGAACAGAAAAGTGAATAAGAAAGACCGTACAAAAAAAAGAAAGATTGAAAAATCACTGAAAAAGAGAGGCATACAGATGGATACAAGATTAGCGAAATAAAGACAGAATGAGCCAGTTTACATGTTCTTGTCATTCGTGTTCTGCGTGTCGACTTTAGGGCTGAGCTGCACGAGACAAAAGCGGGTGCGACCCGAATGGGTGATACGCAGCCGCGGGGTCAGATTGGTTAAAAAGGAAATTTGTTGTGATTTGTACCAATCAGACCTCGCGACCATCCTGAACTCAGGTCAAAATGAGTTCGGCTCATTCTCTCCCTGGCCGGACGCTACAGTCCTACGCGAATCTATCAAAACAAAAATACAGAGTTATCTCCCATATGGTTTTCGCGTGCACTGATCTAAATTTGAGATCAGTGTTCGCGAGACGAAAATGATTGCAGATTGGCCGACTTCGACAGTGATCTCCGTTCTGTTCTTCACAGTTATGATAAAGACATCGTTCTAAGGTCAAAACAAGTCGAAATTGTGGGACTGTCTTACATATCAATTCCTTTGTAATTTAAAAATTACAAAACACCATGAAAAATCATTATAGACGATCGCAAATCTGCTTATATCAATAATACGTTACAAAAAGCTCTAAATATGTTAAAACAATTCGGTTTCCTTGCCAGACAAGGAAACTCAAGGCATCCTTGTCAGGGAGAGAATGAGCCGAACTCATTTTGACCTGAGTTCAGGATGACCTCGCGGCTTGTTCTCACGCATTTAGAAGGCACCCACTTTCGCTTCGTGCACATCAACCCTCTGTGTGTGTGTTACTTTTTTTCCAAATACCCTTCAGTTAAAAGACGAACTCCGGAAATAACTCTTGGGTTTGGGTTGTAAAATAGTGATTACTCTTGCTTAATTGAGGCAAACTTTCCACGTGTGCCCCTTGTCCATTTCTTTCTGACACAACCTTCGCTAGTGACGGGCCTACAATGTCAAGTGGGAAAGTGTGTCTGACACAACCCTCGCTAGTGACGGGCCTACAATGTCAAGTGGGAAAGTTTGTCTCAAAAACATCAAGAGTAGTCACTCTTTCACAACCTATACAAACCTGGCAGACTTATTTGTGAGCATCGTCTATTCTACCGGCACGGTTGGCCTAGTGGTAAGGCGTCCGCCCCGTGATCGGGAGGTCGTGGGTTCGAACCCCGGCCGGGTCATACCTAAGACTTTAAAATTGGCAATCTAGTGGCTGCTCCGCCTGGCGTCTGGCATTATGGGGTGAGTGCTAGGACTGGTTGGTCCGGTGTCAGAATAATGTGACTGGGTGAGACATGAAGCCTGTGCTGCGACTTCTGTCTTGTGTGTGGCGCACGTTAAAATGTCAAAGCAGCACCGCCCTGATATGGCCCTTCGTGGTCGGCTGGGCGTTAAGCAAACAAACAAACAAAAATCGTCTATTCTAGTCTGAAGAATGTTTGAAGAGATGCAAAAACTAAAGCAAGCGTGTGTGTGTTTTGAAAGGAGAGACAAGAGAGAGAGTTCATTCTATCATACAAATTCAGCAACAACAAAACATTGAATTCCAGTACATGTCATTTTATTTCTCATGAACAAACGTTAAGATTTCTAAACGAGGACTATAGCAAGGAGGCTAGGCTAGAGGCAAGTACATGAGAGGGAAATGAAAATGGCTGGATGTGATTCAAACCTTTATTCACAAGAGGTTACCCAGATCAAATATATAACAAATGATAAAGTTAACAGAGAAGAAACAAGTCGCGTAAGGCGAAAATACAACATTTAGTCAAGCTGTCGATCTCACAGAATGAAACTGAACGCAATGCAATTTTTCAACAAGACCGTATACTCGTAGCATCGTCAGTCCACCGCTCGTTGTAAAGGCAGTGAAATTGACAAGAAGAGCGGGGTAGTAGTTGCGCTGAGCAGGATAGCACGCTTTTCTGTACCTCTCTTCGTTTTAATTTTCTGAGCGTGTTTTTAATCCAAACATATCATATCTATATGTTTTTAGAATCAGGAACCGACAAGGAATAAGATGAAAGTGTTTTTAAATTGATTTCGAAAATTTAATTTTGATCATAATTTTTATATTTTTAATTTTCAGAGCTTGTTTTTAATCCAAATATAACATATTTATATGTTTTTGGAATTAGAAAATGATGAAAAACAAGATGATCGTAAATTTGGATCGTTTTATATAAAAGTTTATTTTTTTACAATTTTCAGATTTTAATGACCAAAGTCATTAATTAATTTTTAAGCCACCAAGCTGAAATGCAATACCGAAGTCCGGCCTTCGTCGAACATTGCTTGACCAAAATTTCAATGAATTTGATTGAAAAATGAGGGTGTGACAGTGCCGCCTCAGCTTTTACAAAAAGCCGGATATGACGTCATCAAAGGTATTTATCGAAAAAAAGAAAAAAACATCCGGGGATATCATTCACAGGAACTCTCATGTAACATTTCATAAAGATCAGTCCAGTAGTTTGGTCTGAATCGCTCTATACACACACACACATACACCACGACCCTCGTCTCGATTCCCCCTCTATGTTAAAACATTTATTCAAAACTTGACTAAATGTAAAAATGTAGTAAATTAAGAAAGGACAATAGTAAAAACGTAGCATCAGGGAACCCAAGAAGGAACATTTGTATATATATTTTATGTACGAGTGCTACTTTTTACGTCAACTCTCTTGCAAGTTCATACATGTTTTTGTGTTTCCCATTATGATTTTGGAATAATTATACACAATATATGTCGGATGTTAAAGCTGCACACACACACACACACACACACACACACACACACACACACACACACACACACACAGATATGCGCAAACATAGACAAACACACACACACATACACACACACACACACACACACACACACACACACACACACACACACACACACACACACACAGCAAGCAAATAAACAAGCACAGCGTACAATCGAGATTAGGCTCACAGTGTATTGCTTACATTCACAATAATGTACACTTGTTTGCTAAGTTAATAGCAAGATCTAGATGTGGCACTTTTGAGGACGTGTACAGGTAACGTCATCAAATCTAGTTTTTACGTCACGCTTTTGCCAAGATCTGCAGTTTTGGTGGTAGCAAAACAACGTATACATTTGGAACATTGGAGAAAAAAGAGAGTCACGGGTGACGCAATATCTAAACGTACACGTACAGGTCTTTGCTACACGTTCGATCATCTAGAACACTGTATTACTGAAACATACCAACAGCAGGACCCCGAGATCAAAACATAAATTTGTTAATAACATTATTGCGACAATCTTTGCACCTAGCAAAAGCATTTATTCCCGTGTCATTTCATTCCAACTTGCGATGCCATTTGAGGCAACACCCAGAATCGACCCGACAAAAACGTAAGGTAGGGTAAGGGCCCCTAATATGGACCACTTTTTGTTTATTGCTGATAACTAGCTTGTTTTCGTGCAAAGAAGTTTCATTTTGTGTTTGGTAGTCCTTCTTTCTTAGGTTAACCGTTAGGCCTAGAGTAAAATAGCTTTGATACACATTCAGCAAAAATTAAATACAGAAAAAATCACAAAGGGTCCATATTAGGAGTCAGCCTAATTAAAATATGCTCTAGATTTATCTGTTTCGGGTTGATGAGAGCATTATTTGAAGCACACCAGGAAACTAAAGAAGCTTATCAAAAACAGAGTGAAAATAAGTGAAATTATCAACTTACACGAAAAGAAGACTTTTCGTTGCATTTTTTTCAAAATCTCGAGGGCTAGTTATAGGTTATTACCAGCAAGCTTCTTAATGAATTAATGAAAATAGCCTTAAGCTTTTATTTTCTTCGATTTGTTGAAGGTGGTCCATATTAGGGGACTCACACATACTTTGAGGTTTTGCTATTATTTTTTTTATTTTTTTGCAGTAGAAACTCGGGGTCAACATTGCTAAAATGTAACAAATACGGTTTTAGCTGTCATATATAGCCATTTCTGTTTGATAAAAGCTTTGGCTGTAGACAGAAACGAGTCCGTTTTAGGCGACAAATTTAGAGTGAACGCCGCCAAAAGTGAAAAAAGAGAAAAAGCCTAACGGTTTTGAGATGTGTGTTTCTGCAACTGTTTTAACATACGTGCACGTTATCCAAAGAGGGTGAATACAGCGAATAAAACTTTTTTGAGTGCTCTAGCGCCGTTAGTTGGTGGTGGTATATATTAGGAGCCGGTCCATATTAGGAGCCCTTCCCCTACATGTACCAGAATAAAATCGACACAAATTCGGAATAGGCACAGCTGATCAACTTTTACACACGTGGAGAGAAAGTCAAATCAATTATCTATCCAGAAGAGGTTATAGCTGGCTTGCGTATTAATTTCTTGTGTCGTATTTCTTGTGTTATGCCATTCCTACTGATGCAGGAGTTTTATTTGAGTATAATCACTAGTGAAAACTAGCTAGTCATGTAAACACTTGAGAAATGAATGGAACGTTCACGCTGTTTTCGAGGTCCATCATTTACTGAAGCCCACCACCCCAAACCATCTCTTACATGAACCCGTTAAATAAAGATACAAGATACATAAAAACAAAAAAATGTAAACAAAAAAACAACAAGTACTTACATCCCAAACTCACCGTTTTACGTTCCCATCAGCGCAGCATTGCCTTGTGTTCACCGCGATTCAAAACTCTGCAGAACATGCTTTCTTTTTCTCAGAGTTGATGCATAATTGTATGATTGCTGGTTTTGGATGACGTTTGGCAGAAGATGCTATCTAAATCTCAGAGATCATGGCAAGCTTTTTGAGTGCTGGTCTCGGCTGAAGTGCGATCACGGATCTTGGGAAATCCACCGCTACAAACATACGTGGGGCTCCCATGACCCGCGTCCACAAACGCCATTCTGCAGCTTGGGTGCTCCTCAGGGGTTCACGTGTGTGCTTTTTGCTTTTTCCCTATTCCTCCTCGCAGAATTGAAAACTACCTTCTCGCAAACGAGGCCTAAATTATCCCGCAGAGCAATACTTGCATAATGTAAAACTCGAAGACTTATCTTATAACCATCTCAGAGGGTCAAACAGATATAAACTAGCTCTACAACAGTCAGGGCTCTTACCGAATGTCCAAGTGTACCCCCCTTCCCCCTGTTTTGTGTTGCATGATGTCGCTTTACAATTTTTCAAAATATCATAACCTTTCCGCTAACGCTATACTACAGCCAAGGTCTCAACGATCCAGTTTTGTGTCTATAGCTTTTCCTGCTCTGTTCCATGCATATGTTTGACATTCTCAAGGCTTCAAATGACAACCCCACAATAATAAAAGTGCTAAAGTTATCCCACAAAGCCTTACTACATACTGACAGTGTGCTTCTCAAAGTTCCGCGTGTACTCATTTTTCTGTAACTGTTTTTTGCATCCTTTTAAAAATGCCTTCTCGAATATCATGATTATCCAACAGAAAAAAATATGCCAAACCTCTGTCCTCAAGAAACACAACCTCCTGTATGTGGGTGTTAAAGCAAAGACCAACAGATTCTAAAATGATTGTCATGAAACAACCAAAGACTCTTACAAGAACTATCCCACAGAACTAAAGGCGCCAAATCCTTTCACCAAGCTATATACAACCGTCGCTGATTGGCTGTAGATAAGAATTTTAAAAATGGAGAAGAAGAAGCGGATTCTGTTATGGCCACTTTTCATGGTCTGATTGAAAGTCACTTTGAAATATCATGTACAAATAATGTATCTACATCCTGCGGCAAACGCCACACAGTATATGTATCATGTTATTTATGTCCTTTTAAAAAAGCCCTGGAAAGTGGAATTGGATTCTTGATGATAACAGCAAGATCTTCAGTCTAATTTCCTAGCTTGGCATTTCGCATGTTAATAAGTGTTTCCTGGACAGTACGAGAAGCGGTGATACACGTTGTATAACAATGAAGTGTCCCTGGACAGTACGAGAAGCGGTGATACACGTTGTATAACAATGAAATGTCCCTGGACAGTACGAGAAGCGGTGATACACGTTGTATAACAATCAAGTGTCCCTGAACAGTACGAGAAGCGGTGATACACGTTGTATAACAATGAAGTGTCCCTGGACAGTACGAGAAGCGGTGATACACGTTGTATAACAATCAAGTGTCCCTGAACAAGAACACTGTTGCCAATCCCAAACAAATACTACAGACAAGATTTGCCAATCTCAGCAAAGATGCTGAGTTGCAAGAAACCTTCAAGGTTTGCTGTAAGCCTAGTTGAAACTTGCGTTCCTCTTCAAATGTTGCCAATTGACCGTGTGTTTGACAAAGGCGTTATTCTCTCAAAAGATTGATATGGACAGCAGTCAACCTTCTTTTTGTTGGCTTGCTTACGAATTAAAAAAAAAGCTCACAACAATGCTGATCATCATGTCTTATTGCTACACACAAACGAGTGCAATGTGTTTTTTCACAAGTCATCACAAACGTTACAACACAACACAAGCCAATCACCGTAATATCTCGAACCGATCTACGAGTAGTTGCTCCCGGCAAGAAATTTCAGACTAATCACAGATGGCCGACAGCTGTCAGGTTAACCTTTTAGACTCAGGTCGAAGACAAGCCTTCGACATCCTTTGCTTTGTACATATTTTGTTTTGTTTACGAAACATGTGTCCTCTGTGGAAGGTAACACACTAACACGAGTAACATGACTGCGACTCTACTACTACAAGCAAGAGTATTCTGTGTTTTACCAGGCGAGTAGACATTGTTTCTAAAACAAAATAGAACAAAAATACCAGCAGAAACAACCACCGTTTTTAATTTAAAAAAAGAAGAAGTCTGTTTTATGATTTAACAGTCTTTACCTAAGTCGGCACGACACAAACGAACGCACCTAGCACCTTACCTTTCGAGACATGCCAAATTCAGAGACAGATACATGCAACAACGAGTACTGTCGGAACACACCTTGTCGTACTAAGATGCAACCCCTTTGGTTTGTTTGTCCCTGTGTGACCTACGGATGCGCCAAGGGTGTGGGGCAGCTCAGCGAATGTCAAGTTTGCAGCATCAAATTCAGACAATCCCAATAAAATTTCCGCCTTAGACCATCCAGGGATTTTACGGCTACAGCGCGGCTCTTTAAAGCAGAGGATAATAATATTCAGGTCAGTATTTGCATCCTGCCCACACTGTTGAGTGTGTGTGTGTGTTGCACTGCGGACTTCTTCCTGCATTTCTATATTTTATGGATGAGTGCGTTATTTTGTACACATTTGTTCAGAGAGGAAGTGTGTTTAAAGCATACTATAACTGGACATATTCCAATCCCTCACAGAAGCCGGTTACAGTATCAAAACTTGCAGATATTTCGGACTGCCAGATGGCGAATAAAATAACTACCAGACTATACCAACAACGACAACTACTAACTGTGCGAGACTTTACCAAGTATAGGGAAAAAATGACGTGCAAAAGCTAAAAACACTGGCAAACCAAATATCTAGACTCTACCAGACTAATTCTGCGAAGATACCGCACCAAAAAAGAAGGCTAACAACGAAGGCAAATAAAGTACATGAGCGACTCACTGCAAAAAGACACCTTGCTGAGCATGAAGACAAACAACGAAAGCTAGCAAATTATCTGAGCGACTCACTACAAGAAAAGACTATGCTGAACTACAAGAAGAGACTATGCTGAACATGGAAACTTACAACGAAAGCTAGCAAATTATCTCAGCGACTCGCTACAAGAAGAGACTATGCTGAACTACAAGAAGAGACTATGCTGAACACGAAGACTTGCAACGGAAGCTAGCATATTATCTGAGCGACTCACTACAAGAAGAGACTATGCTGAACTACAAAAAGAGACTATGCTGAACATGGAAACTTACAACGAAAGCTAGCAAATTATCTGAGCGACTCACTACAAGAAGAGACTATGCTGAACTACAAAGAAAAGACTATGCTGAACATGGAAACTTACAACGAAAGCTAGCAAATTATCTCAGCGACTCGCTACAAGAAGAGACTATGCTGAACTACAAGAAGAGACTATGCTGAACACGAAGACTTGCAACGGAAGCTAGCATATTATCTGAGCGACTCACTACAAGAAGAGAATATGCTGAACTACAGGAAGAGACTATGCTGAACTACAAGAAGAGACTATGCTGAACTACAAGAAAAGACTTGCTGACCATGAAGCAGTCCACAACGTCTGGAAGTGTCCTCAGGGCTGGTACCCCAGGATGAATGCAATTCTCAGGGCGGATGTGGACAGCTCCTTTTTCCTCTCTTCAACAGAACCACTAATATTTCTGATTTCTAACTATCCTTATATCTAAATCTGGAACTGATTGCCCCTATGTACCAAGTGTGCACTCCTGTTTCCCTTCTGAATTCTTTCCCATTTTCAAATCTTCAACTGGAAGTATATGATATCCTACATGATCAAAATACACTCCTTACTCACCTCAATAGAGTGACGTCTACACCCACTATGACAAACAAAAGCCTCATTGCCAAATTTCACCAACTTTAACTCTGGAAATATCTGATCGTCCAAATTTACCAAGTGTGCACTCCGGTTTCCTTTCGTTAACAACACCAAACAACCTTCTAACGGAACAATTCTTAAGAACCTCGCCGGCAAAACCACAAAGACCGTTCTCTTCAGCTACCGAAGGCAGTATCTAACCAATTCCTTGAAACATGCAAAATATCTCACCAACTGTTCAAGCAAAGAGTCCCGCATTGCAAAGAAACTCTACCTCCAGCGTCCTTCCTTCTCGAGGCTAAACAGCCGAATGACACCAACTGGTCGGAACTGGAGACAATCACCAAGAATGCTGCACCGTCCTTTGCAGGTAGTAGCCACAATTCGGAAGACAAGCAGAGGTAGAACACAAGGGCCGGCGAAGGAGGAGCGCGCGACGATGACGTCATAGGACTGCACGTGTCAGTACGTTGACGTAGTCCCGGGGGTGGATTGCTACCTGGGACCCCATCAACTTACTCCACGGACAGCCCCGTTGGGAGGGCACTGCGCTTATAACGGCAGGCTCCGCGCGCCCCCTTCTTCCCTAGGGATCAGCAGTGGTCGGCCCCGCCCAGACCAGCCCAGCTCGTCGCCAGTCCTCTCTCCTGTCGTCCCCCTTCCTCCCTCCTCCGCCCTCCTCTCATCCATTTGCTGAGGTCCTCTAACTCTTAGCTCAGACACTCCAACTCATTAAGGAACTCCTTCTTGCCTAGATCCCCTTTGCGAAGACACTATTGCTCATCGCCAGAAACTCTTCTCCCACCACCACCATCACCCTCCCTCCACCATCATTTTCTTCACCATCATGTCCCTTTATCCATACATGTACTTCAAGTCACCACCGAACCCCCCTCCTGTATCCCAATATGTCAAGTTACAAACAACCCCTCCCCCATCCACACACTCGTCACTTCTCTTCTCCCTCGTAAGATCCCTTAAGAGCTCCGCCTTGGTCTTGATTAATGACCAGTGTCATGTTGTCTGACTGAACAGGGCTCGGGGCGACATGACGAGCCCTTACAAGGAATTCTAGGCATATACCGCCAGACGACCACAAAAAAGGGGCCTCTGTTCTCCACTCTACCACCTCTAGTCCTATTGTTTCGGTTTTCTAATGCGGCCCCTGTCTGCCTACCTTATTCCAAACCACCCGTCATTCGGCCCTTGAGAGCCCCTAAGGCTTATACCTGTAGCCCCCACCCCAAAGTCCCCCCTGCCTTCTTCCCCTTACAACTGATCCCCTGAAATCCCTGTCTCTCCATTACTGCCCCGTACCCCCCTTCCCCCGCCCTAATCTCTGCTTCTCTCCATCTCACCTACGTGTCTGACCCACCATTTTGTTTTGGATGCGACAAACCATGGACATTAGAACATGTCCTCACCAAATGTGTAGACGTTCAAGAATTTCGAGACAAACACTACAATGCGGAAACGATGAAGGTATTATTCCGGGATGTTCCCCCGGACACGATTTTTAACTTTTTAAAAGAGATCAAGATTTTTTACAAGATTTGAAGTACCAGAAGTGATAGTGATTAATTTTTAGAACCTTCTTTTACAGTGATAGATCTGAATGTAAATAGTCTGAAACGTAGAACTTGCCACGTGAAGGGAAAAAGAAAATAACTGCATCGGTCTCGAATAGCAGCTAGCATCTGCTGAAGGGACATTAAAACCCAAAAACCAACCAACCAACCCTTAACCTTTGCCGCTTTTTTCTTCTTCTTTTTTTTCTGAGACAGTTGGTAAAAAGTTGCAGTGGCCACGACAGTTTGATACCGTGGACAGGAAATCATAAAGCACACACGCTTTACCTCGAGAAGCACCCTAACTGCGTTTTGATTGGTCCACGATACCATTTTACTGCGCTCCCGTTGGTGGAATCTCAATTCAAGGAAGCGCTAATTTATTTTTTTTATTTTTTATTTTTTGGACTGTTACGTCTCGTGTGTCGTTTTTGTGTCATAACTTACTCGCTGACAAGTTACTGGCAGGTTTACATTTTGGTAATGCCAGGGCCCTAAGAAGCCGGTTTGTTAAGAGTTTTAACAGCTATGCATGTCACTTACATTGGCATGCATAATGCATGAGACTTGAGATTAAAACTTGGTCATCAGAAACTGGGGACGCCAACAGACACAACAGACAAAGCTATGGCGGTGTATCTTTCTCTGTCCACTTCCTGAAAAGCTGCAATGATATATTAGACAGAGAAAACGTTAGAATGGTTTCTTGTGAGCTCATAAAAAATAAAAAATAATACGAAGGGCAAAGAATGCGTGGAAGGCTTAGTCATTTCACAGGCACACCCAAAATAGCATGAATAAAGCTCCGCAATATGACAAAACAAAACAAACGAACAGGCACGCGAACACGCAGGCAGACGTACAGACAGAAAATTACTTACAACCACAGAAAAAAATTGTTTAGCTTCCATCGTACATATGGAATACATTTTGAAACTCATGAAGAAAAACGTTTTTTCAGAGACTACTGCGAAGGATTCGAGGGTTTTCTTACGTATATACACGTGCACATTTTAAGTGCACGAAGAAGAGAAAACCCCAAAAGAAAGAAAACAACATTAACAAAGGAAGAGAACCAAATCCTACAAACGCACGAATACACAAACAACAGAAAAAAGAAAAAGGAGCAACACACAGAAACAAGTCGGCAAAAACAAAACACACACATAAAAACAGACAAATGACAACGACCTAAAAAAAATAAAAAGGCATGCTAAATTGTTAAAACTATCAACAAGCCATTAGGTTCGGATCTGCAGCATTCTAACATGCTCCAGCAAACGCAAAAACTCTTACATCGTCTTTGAGCATATTACGAAATGAAGTTTTGCAACAAGGCCGTCAACCGTGGCCTTCTACATGATAAATCACTATATTTCACAGTGGAAAAAGCCGTGGCACAAACGCCTAAAACACGGTAGTGAAAAGGGAATCGTATACAGGATGCCGAGTTGAATTATATCACACAAAAGAGGAAGAAATGTTAATGTTATTTTTTGGTGTTTACAAAGCAAACAACAAGCTTTTAAGAGCAACGGGATTTATAACACCTCAAAATGACAGTAAATTGTGTGACCCTCCACCACGAAATGAGTCGCATGTCACCTCGCGCGGTTCTGCGCTAGGCTTGATATAAGTCCGGAGAGTGTATGGTAACAGCGTGAGGGTCACCTTGGTCATAGGCTTATAACTCAAACAAGTTTTTGCTCTTTTCTAAAACGGTTTTCACCACTGGATAGAGCATACAAAAACTCTTTAGGAAAATGTAAAAATATGAAAATCATGCAAAGGTGACATGCGACTCATTCCGTGGTGGAGGGTCACTTAATAAGAATCACTTGTGGTTGTTTTCAAGCATTTTAGTTTAAAGACAAAGTGTATGGGGGTCCTTGCGCAGCACATTTATGTTTCTACATTTCGTAAATGTTGGGTTGTTTCAGATTGAAATTTAAATCCATGAATCCATTAAACGGACTTTCAGACAAGCGATGAATTCACTGTTCAAATAAGGATATGCAAGTCAACTCTTTATGTCGGTTGTAAACGTTAATAGCTATATGGAAGATATAATCTTTCTGGTAAATTAGATTAAGCGATACACAAAAATACCACTAGAATTAAAACATTCCGGCTACTTACTCAGAAAAAGACGGGATTGGGGGGGGGGGGGGTAGAAGAGGAGGAGGGGGAGGACAAAGGGATAGGGGGAAGGACAAAAGGATAGGGGAACGACAGTCAGAAGAGAGACAGAGAGAGAACGGGGGGAGGGTGTCCATAAACCTCCACCAGACCGGAGAAAGAAAGCAAGACACACACACACAAGTCATAAAACCGACAACATAACTCTTTCTTCCTAGTCGGAAAGCTGACATAAAAAGAGATAAAGAGTCGCACATCCAGCATTACATACCTTTGCCTCACAGCCTCGTTGAGGGCAGCATTCCAACGGGTTTCCTCATCCTCCGCTTTCGAATTTCCTCCATTTCATCCCTTGGTTTAAACTGTTTTATTTAACGTTTGTGCATTATTTACAAAAAACGCATATTGAGTAAACAACAACAAGCATAATGCTTATAGTGGTGTTCATCCCTTCAACTTTATCTTGTGATAGAATCTTAAACACATTCGCTACCTTCAGTTTTATCTTAGTTGATCTGTTTTTGTCGTCCGTTGTTTTCAAAACTCAATCTTCCGCTGTCTTGTTCTTCGCTTGTCTCAAAGCTGCCTTTCAATAACTGAAACTATTGTGTTTGACGTACCTGTCCGACACTAAGTGATATTTGTTTTTTCACTTTAAAACTCATTCAAATGAACTGTAACCTTCAACAATCTGGAGAGAACAAAACAAAGCTAAGCAGACTTACTGTAATGAACTAGACGCAGTATTGACAACACAAATGTACCCAAAGGAGTCGCGGCAATCACTGACTCTTTCAAACTGCTAGAAGAGTGTCTGTACCACCTTCGATGAACAGAAAAACTCACAATACTTTTCGGATTTACTATAACTGGACATTGCATCTGTATCGACAAAAACTAAGAAGCAAACTTGAACTCCGATGAGCCATAGCAGTCATTTTTGGATCTGTCCAACAGGCTAGGCGAGTGTCTGTTTCACCTTCCCCAAGGCTGTTTTTGCGTCCTCTTCCTCTTTACCCTAACAGCAAAAAAAGCTACACAAGTGAACTATCCTCCGACCAGTTAGACCAGGACACAGCAAGGTCCACGAGTGATCGACACACGGCAAGTTGAAAAGGTTGCTGAACGGAGAAGCAATAAGTCACAGTCAAGATGGGACACACCTTAGTTTCTTCTACGTAAAAAGACTCAAAACAGCCTGCAAAAATGTAACACGCGGAAGAACTTGCTACGAACGTAACACGCCAAAAAATACAAACCTAAGAGCAAAGATGGAAGAGGTTGAGAGGCGAACGCATCAAGGAAGATCAAAGAATGTCCGTATGACAAGATACGACAGTTAATAGAGTGTTTTGTCTCTCTCCACACAACTTTCAGAATGCAACGACCAAGAAAAGGAGAAAAGTCGTGAAACCTTCTTTCGAATAAAACAGGAAAGCTATCAAATTCACATGAAGTAGTGTTCAACATATCTAGCAGAACGAATACGCACATTAAGCCAGCTCTACCTACATGCGGTTCTTTTTGTGTGATTTTTACGTTTAGTCAAGTTTCGACCTCGGTCATCCTCCTCACCTTAGCGACATTTTTTGGTATACATCGACCATCCCGTCCGCTGGACCCGAAAAGCAACAGCTAACTAACTAACTAACTAACTAACTATCGACCATCCCGTCAAGAGAAAAGGATGAAGTTTAAAGTTTGCTTACCATACAGAAAACAAGGCGGAAACCCCAAGCCGGTTGACACAGCAGAGACGGAGAATAACTTGCCATCATCACCACAGCGACAGGTTTTGACATACACCAAAGTCAAGAGAAAAGGATGAAGTTTAAAGTTTGCTTACCATACAGAAAACAAGGCGGAAACCCCAAGCCGGTTGACACAGCAGAGACGGAGAATAACTTGCCATCATCACCACAGCGACAGGTTTTCCTACAGCAAGTATTCCGTTTGAGAGGAAAGGATGAGGCTAGCGGAGCGCGGCTGCAATCGGGGCGATGGTTCGAGCTCTGTGCTTGAAAGCTGTGAGGCTGATCTGTTATAAATACGGGGGTGGCGGTGTCGAAGGGGGTTGGCAGGTATGATCCATGGCTCATCGAAGCCTCACCAGTCGCTGATCACCCTGTCCCCTCCCCCCATGCCCTCAGGGAGGTTAGGGTCCGCTGGTTTGCTGGCTGAAGGAGTGTTTACCTTGGCTTCTTCTTCACGGTCCACCAAACTCTTCTTTATGGTCTGTCAAACTCCTCACCTTTACCTCCCCCCCCCCCCCCCCCCAACCCCCTTTTCCCCTCACTCATCGTTTCAGTACTTTCTTACCTGCTTCCTTGATCATCATCGCGCCTCCCCCCCCCCCCCTTGCCCAATTCCCACGTCAAATCTACTGCACTTTCTTTTGCTTTGCTCTTTATCGTCTCTTCCAACCTCTCACCCACCCACCCCCCCCCCCTCCTACCCTGTCCCCATCATCACTGTTCCATTATTATGTATACACTCTCACTCTTGCACGCCTCATTATCGCCACCAATACTATCCCCTCTTGCTCTTAATTCTCTCTCTCATCTCTCTCTCTCATCTCTCTCTCTCTCTCTCTCTCTCTCTCTCTCTCTCTCTCTCTCTCTCTCTCTCTTCCACACACAAACACACTCCCCCTAGTCGATCCTCCTCCCATCATAACGAGGAGGGATGGAGAGAGAAGACGTAGTCGTTCCTCTTCCCATCATAAGACCATAAACACCCCTCATCACCCTACCCCTACCCCTCCATCTTCTCCATCATCTCTCCTCTCATCATAACACCATCTCGAATACCTGTCATTTCGTCCACTCTGTCAGTCAGTCAGCTCGTCGCCGTAAAGTCAACGTTTGAAGGATGATGATTTTGTTTGATTGGTTTTCGCGTGTCTCGCGTTCAGGAAGCGTGACGCTGTTGATACCTGTAAGTAGGGATAAGAAAGCTAGTGTCATTAAAGGCACACACCTTCCTGTCAAAACAGTTCGGCTTATCGACTCAGATCTGGTCAGTCTTTTGCACTGGATAAGACCACCCAATCCATTTGGACACCTACCAAAAATCATCAGCCGGACCGCTTCCTTTATAAAGAGGGATTTTCTTGATCAACTAAGAAACAAAAATGGTAATTCTTGATTCAAAATTTTGAAATATTAACAGTCTGTGGTGTTTTTTTCCCCCCTATCAGTTAAATTGTAGACTTGACACTAGTTCCAGGAAAGAAGTTAATTATTCAAACACTTCCCACTGTGCAAAGAAAGTAGCCTCCAGGCTGTTCATTTTTATATTTAGTCAAGTTTTGACTAAATATTTTAACATCGAGGGGGAATCGAAACGAGGGTCGTGGTGTATGTGCGTGTGTCTGTGTGTCTGTGTGTCTGTGTGTGTGTGTGTGTGTGTGTGTAGAGCGATTCAGACTAAACTACTGGACCGATCTTTATGAAATTTGACATGAGAGTTCCTGGGTATGAAATCCCCGAACGTTGTTTTCATTTTTTTGATAAATGTCTTTGATGACGTCATATCCGGCTTTTCGTGAAAGTTGAGGCGGCACTGTCACGCCATCATTTTTCAACCAAATTGGTTGAAATTTTGGTCAAGTAATCTTCGACGAAGCCCGGACTTCGGTATTGCATTTCAGCTTGGTGGCTTAAAAATTAATTAATGACTTTGGTCATTAAAAATCGGAAAATTGTAAAAAAAAAAAAAAAATTTATAAAATGATCCAAATGTACGTTTATCTTATTTTCCATCATTTGCTGATTCCAAAAACATATACATATGTTATATTCGGATTAAAAACAAGCTCTGAAAATTAAATATATAAAAATTATTATCAAAATTAAATTGTCGAAATCAATTTAAAAACACTTTCATCTTATTTCTTGTTGGTTCCTGATTCCAAAAACATATAGATATGATATGTTTGGATTAAAAACACGCTCAGAAAGTTAAAACAAAGAGAGGTACAGAAAAGCGTGATATCCTTCTTAGCGCAACTACTACCCCGCTCTTCTTGTCAATTTCACTGCCTTTGCCATGAGCGGTGGACTGACGATGCTACGAGTATACGGTCTTGCTGAAAAATGGCATTGCGTTCAGTTTCTTTCTGTCTTCTTCTTCTTCTTGGCGTTCGCAGAGGTTACACAATCAGTCCAGCACTGGTGATAGTTTCTTTCTGTGAGTTCGACAGCTACTTGACTAAATATTGTATTTTCGCCTTACGCGACTTGTTTCTATGTATCCACGTGGAGGTATATGGTCTTATTCGATGTGAAAGCCTTGGCACATCTTTGACGGCGAGCCGGATCGTTAACTCGTCCTAGACTCTGGCTCTAAGCGTTACCTCAGGCCACGGAACGTTGCATTAGTAGGTCCGTAAGTGTGACCACCCAGCAGCTTTAAGTGTGTGACACGTGAGACCCTCCAAGCGTTCCATCTCTTGTGGCATGCAGTGATTTACTGTTAAGAGCTTATGACTCCACTAAATGACAATCAATCCAGTTTTGAAGTGTTGGCCATGTGAGAAGTTTGAGTTTATCTGCCTATCAGATAAAATCGAAGAAATGTTGAATTCAATTTAGCAGTAGTAGGTTTCAAATGACATGACACCATGCCTCCAACTCGCATGCATGCGTAGCGTTGGCAATGTTATTGAAATGATAGGAAGCCTATCATCGAAGGGGGTAAAAAAAATTTTTAAAAAGATAGTGGAAGAAAGAGGAGAGGCACACATGTTTTGTGTTTCTGCACGATTTGCTTTAGATGGCTTTTTTTCTTTCTTCAAATGAGTGCTATTTTGGTGCAAACAACACTGACTAAATATACAGCCTTTCTTGACATTTGTATTGGGCACTGTTTGTGTTTGAATACAATTATATTGAACGAGAAAATGTTGATCATAAGCTAACTCTGACAAACGTTCAGAAATAACTAGAGTTTGGAATGTAGCGCACACCTGTAACTCGTGCACACGCACACACACACACACACACACGCACACACGCACGCACGCACACACGCACACACACACACACACACACACACACACACACACACACACACACACACATACCTGCCTGTGATTTCAGTAACTGATTATGATGACAGATCATCAAGAGCAAAGAAAATCAGCTGAAATCATCACAAAATCTAAATCAAATGAGGGACGTAAGCACTCCAAATGCATACGACATGATCAACAAGATTAAAGGTCCTTGTCTACATTTTTATACCGAAATCGCCATTTGACCATTAAAATGCTGAGTCTATTATCTACAAATATCAACAATACACCCCCTTTCAATCAGGAGAGACGAAGCCAGTGTAGCCGTTTGAAAATTCATTGTAGTATTCCAGCGTAGTACTCATAGTAGGATATCCTTATTTGGAAAATGCCAAGCGCAAAATTCCTCTCAAATCCCGTGCGTTTCGTGCGTTTAAAAAAAAGCGTGGACAGCTCTCCAGTGTCAAACTGTTGCTGCACTTGTTTGGGCGTGGCTATAAGCATAGTGACATGAATTTGATTGGTCAGTATTTTTAGGCAAAGCACATGTTCTCGGCAAACAGAAAACAAAATATTGGAAGCGTGAGTCACGCTACCCAAAAATAAAAAAAATTTTGACATATATTTTTTTTTCTATAACTTTTTTCCCCATGGTTCATTCATCATTTGACATAATTTTGTATCGAAATCTAACCATAAGATTATTGAAAAAAAGCAAAAATGTAGACGACCACCTTTAAGTGAGAGTTATGGTGAGCCAATCTCGTGGCACCCGAGAAGAAGCCTTTTAAAACTTTAGAACTTCAGAACTTTATTACATAAGGATAAAGGTTTTAGGCTTAGCCTAATCTTCCAACCTGTCCTTGGAACATATACAGAGAATAATTGTAAACAAAAGCAAAGACTGCGCACATACCTCATCAAAGTATTAAACTAATAAAACATCAAAATAATGGTCGAGTATAAACATAAAAAATATTGAACTCACAAAGTCATATAAAGCAAAACCAGACACAAACAAACGTAAATGTTTTTTTGAAATAGCAAGAACGATACACGAGTTTCTGGTGCGCGCTGTAGTCCAAAATCTAGTTGTTTCTGAAAGAAAGAAAAAGTTTTAACAAAATGAATGAGAATGAAGGTCGCTTGTTCATTTCAATGCTTTTTATTCTCTCAGTTGTCAGGAAATGTGTTACGTATTATAACTGTATTGTGTTTGTACGTCTCGTATTCGTTAAGAGCGCTAACTGACCTTTCTTTTTCAGATCCTGAAATGTTTAAATCCAACAATTACAACATAAACAACAACAGGTGCTGTCGTTGTTACTCTTAAGTACCCTAGATTCTGAAAGCGATTGAAAAAAGGATATGTGTGTGTGTGTGTGTGTGTGTGTGTGTGTGTGTGTGTGTGTGTGTGTGTGTGTGTGTGTGTGTGTGTGTGTGTGTGTGAATACGAATACGAATACGAATACGAATAAACTTTATTGTCATGAAACGTAGTGTTTATAAGACACGGGAAGATAAATAACCAAATGATTACATTGTTTCTTTTTTTTGGAAGCAATTATATACAAATTCTCCCAATTTAGTTTGTACTTTGTCTACTTGCAAAAGTTGACTTGGTACATCATATGAATATATAGGTCGATTAATTTCACTCATGAAAGATTTTCGTAATTGGTTGTTTTCTATGCAGTTATCTAGAAAATGTATTTCATCTTCTATTACTCCACATGTTTCACATAATCTATTTTCCCTAGGTGTATTGCTGTATCTACCAGTTTCAATTTTCAGGTCGTGGGCACTTATTCTCAGTTTACACAACGATTGTTTATATTTTCTTTGTTTTATGCATAACAGATATGGTTCCGTTTTATAATTTGTTACTATTTTTTGATAAAAATTTAACTTTGGTGAACTTCTTATTTGACCTTTCCAGAATTGTATATATTGGAGTTCCAATTTTTGACATATAACATATTTTAACCTTTTGACATTAAAAGTGGATTGATTTTTCCACACATGATCTAATCCAATGACTTGTAACAATTGTTTTACAAATGATATCCATGGATATGTTTCACTGCCTTTGGTGTACATATGATTATATACTTTGCTCAGATGAGATGTTTGTGGAAGATCCAATATGTGTAACCAGTACGCAATGATATTACATATTATTGTAATGCTAACTGGGAATCTTCCTAATTCTCCTAGTACTGGTACTACCATAGTTTTCTTATGTACCCCAAGAATTTGTTTACAGAATTTTGAATGAACTTTTTCATGTTGATATTTACAAGTCATGCATTCTTTAAACATTTTTGATAAATCTAATAGTTCATTTGTATTAATCTGGTGTGGAAACCAGATTTCTGCACCATATGTTGATATTGGTGAAATCAAACTATCATACAATTGTAACATAACTTTTATGTTGATATCAGTTTTACGGAACGTTCGACGTAAAGCATGAAGTGCTTTGTTTGCTTGTTTGCTCAGATGATCTTGTGCTCTATTTAGATTGCCATTTTTATGTAGTACAACTCCCAAATATTTATATTCTTCAGCTGTTTGAATAATGTCTTCTCCACAATGAAAATATATTGGCACCTTTGGATCTATTTTTGAAAATACTATTACTTTGGTTTTGTCTCTGTTTATCTGTAATCCCCATTTTTGGCAATACTCATATAAGTAATCTAGTTTCCGCTGTAGGCCTTTCTTTGTAGATGAAAAAATAACTAAATCATCAGCATATAAAAGACATGAAATTCGATCATTAGAATGAGTTTCAATTTTGGGGGAATCATTATCCAACAAGTTTTGTGTAATATCATTTATGAATATGTTGAATAAGGTTGGGCTTAATGTATTGCCCTGATGTACTCCTTTTTCACAATTAGTTCCCTACTGTATCCATCAGAGGATTGTACACAAACTGTGGCATCAGAATATATATATATTGTAGATAATGTGAAAACATTATCCTGTTATTCCTATTCGATTTAATTTTACTAGCAATGCATCATGCCATACATTATCAAATGCTTTTTGAAAGTCAACAAAACACCCATACAACCTGCCATTTCTTAATTTTAGGGCTTGATCTGCAAGTTTCTTAATAATGAATATTTGATCTGTTGTTCTATTGTTTTGTCTGAAACCAGCTTGCTCTGGAATCAATTTATTTTCCCTTTCTAAAAATGCGTTTATTCTTATATTGATGATAGTGCTGAAAACTTTCCCCAGTGTACTAGCTAATGTTATTCCACGATAATTGTTTGTATCTGTTGGACAACCGCCTTTGTATAATGGAATATTTACACCATTCTTCCAATTTGTTGGATACACGCCTGTCATAAATACGATATTAAATATTTTGTGTATAAGTGCTATCAAATTTGGAAGACTCGCTTTAATCATTTCATTAGTGATTCCATCTTTTCCTGGAGATTATTTGACTCGCATGCGAAGCAAAAGTGAGTCTATGTACTCACCCGAGTCGTCCGTCCGGACGTCCGTCCGGAAAACTTTAACGTTGGATATTTCTTGGACACTATTCAGTCTATCAGTACCAAATTTGGCAAGATGGTGTATGATGACAAGGCCCCAAAAAACATACATAGCATCTTGACCTTGCTTCAAGGTCAAGGTCACAGGGGCCATAAATGTTGTCTAAAAAACAGCTATTTTTCACATTTTTCACATTTTCTCTGAAGTTTTTGAGATTCAATACCTCACCTATATATGATATATAGGGCAAAGTAAGCCCCATCTTTTGATACCAGTTTGGTTTACCTTGCTTCAAGGTCAAGGTCACAGGAGCTCTTCAAAGTTGGATTGTATACATATTTTGAAGTGACCTTGACCCTGAACTATGGAAGATAACTGTTTCAAACTTAAAAATTATGTGGGGCACATGTTATGCTTTCATCATGAGACACATTTGGTCACATATGATCAAGGTCAAGGTCACTTTGACCCTTATGAAATGTGACCAAAATAAGGTAGTGAACCACTAAAAGTGACCATATCTCATGGTAGAAAGAGCCAATAAGCACCATTGTACTTCCTATGTCTTGAATTAACAGCTTTGTGTTGCATGACCTTGGATGACCTTGACTTTGGGTCAAGGTCACATGTATTTTGGTAGGAAAAATATGTAAAGCAGTTCTTAGTGTATGATGTCATTGCTAGGTTTAGTTATTTGACCTTGACCCTGAAGGTCAAGGTCATGTAAAGGTCAAGGTCAAGCATGTGAGTCGTATGGGCTTTGCCCTTCTTGTTATTCTTTTGATGATAACATGCATCTTTAATTTCTTTGTCTGAAATTGTTCTATCCAATATTGATAAAGAATTGTAGTGACACATTTTTATATCGTTTAGTTCCTGATTTATCTTTTCTCTCTGTTCTTGCATCACCTGAGTTTCTGTCCCAATTAGTTTTTCAAGATGAGACATCCGTTTTGAAGTATTTATATGGTGAGTTTTAGTATTTCTCTCACCCATTGTTTGTAAATCCTTTAAGATTTTCCATGCAGTGTTTGGATCTTTATTAAAATCATCATTTAATTTATTTACCAATACATCTTTAAATTTACGTTTCTTTGACTTTATCAAACTATTGTAAATTTTACGTTTTGCAAAGTATTTTTGTTGTAAATACTTATTAAATGGTTGTCTATTTAAAGCGTTAAGTATTGATTTTATATCTTTTTTGTATTTATGACAATCTTTATCAAACCATTTTTTATTCGCTTTTTTTCTATTCTTTTGTATTTTAATATTTCTGTTGAGGCTTATATCTGCAGCTGATTTTATAATCCCTGTCATTTCGTTGACCATCCAATTTATTTCATTAGAAGGCAGTGATTCGTTTATGATATTGTTGTTTATATTATTTTGCCAAATTAACAATCTGATCCTTTATCCATGGTAGATTAATTGCTTTTATGAATTTTACTTCTGATAAATCATCCCATCTGTATTCTGTTTTTGTTTCATTGTCACTTGGTAATGAATTTAAAGAATTGGAATTTTTAGACAAGATTTTGCTTTTCTTCATAAGTCCGGATATAAATATATCCAATTCTATTTGACAATGATCTGAGTAATCATTGAGGGGATGAACTTTCATTCTAAGAACGTCTTGTTTTCTGTTTTTTGAACAAATAAAGTAATCCACAACACTACTACCATGTTGATTAAAGCATGTAAATTGTCCATTCAGATCTCCCAAAGTCCTCCCTTTTAAAATGTATAAACTATTATCTATGCACATTGATATCAACCTCCTTCTAATTTTGTGTATTGAGTTATCCATTGATATTCGATTGTGTAAATAATCAAACATATAATTCTTCGGTAAATGATATGAACTGCTATCACTGTCCATTGTTATGTAATCTGCAGCCTGAGATGTTCTAGCATTGAAATCACCGCACAAAATGATGTCACCTTTTGTTGCAAATTCTTCAATGTTTTCTTCTAGTCTGTCCCAAATATCCAAGCTGTTGTCTTTTCCAAACGAAGAAGTCAGAGGAGGAATATACACACATCCAATAAAAAAAAGTTACTATTGGCTTGCACATCTCGTATTTTTATCCAAACCATATCACAATTACTTCTTGGTAAAATGCTAACACATTGTCGTAAATGTTCTTTGATAAATAAGGATATTCCTCCAGATGTACTTGAAGCATTTTTTCTTTTCATTCTTGTGTAGTGTACACCAGGTGCGAAGTTTGGTATGTGAACATTCTTTGCATTGTCTCTACCTAAATGTGTTTCTTGTAGGAAGATGATGTCATATTTATCAAATTCTTCTCTGATTTCCGGAAGTTCCAGTTTGTTTGTTTTTAATCCATCAATGGTTTCTCTGTATCCTTTTACATTCCATGACAATATTTTAAGTAATTGTTTTGACATTGTTTATCACAAAATCACACAACAAATTGCAAAACGATTTTAAAATTCAAAAATGAAAACTTTGTTTCAGATATTTTTGATGTAAATTGAACAATGGATTTAGTGGTTCAGCAAATTCATTTCCAGGCTTGTTTTACGTTTGTGTAATGTTAGGCGAGAGAGTTAATATCTCCAGTACCCTTGCCTTCGTGAGCTCATGTTTCCTCTGTTGTCATAATGTAAATGTTGATTGTAGTCAACTCTGTATGAGTTCTCATCTTGTCTTGTGTATCTCTCCCTGTTGTGTGGCAAATACCTGTTCCTTCTCGTGTTGTTTTCGTCGTACCATGATCTGTAACTCCTGTATTTTTCCAAAGATTGTTCTCTTTTGAAGAAGGGAGTGTCATTGTACTGACCTCTGTTGATGTTTGAAGAATCAAAAGGACGATTTCTAATTGGATGCTTGTCAATCTCATGGTGGTTTACATAGGCATTGTTCCGTCTGATGCCGATTGTATTTCGGGTTCCCAGTTGTTGTTTTTTGATGTCATTATATCCTCTTCTTTGTTCTGGGCTTGGTCTTTGTCCCGTTCTTGAGTAGTAGCTTCCATGTTGTATCTTGCTTTTGTTGTACAGGCTTTGCTTCCGTTTGTTATTTTTGGGGACTTCCCAGAGCATCTGGTTTATGTGACGTCCGATGTTTGCTGCGATGATACTGGAACCTTTACTGTTTGGGTGTACTTCATCACGATGATACTGGAACCTTTACTGTTTGGGTGTACTTCATCACGATGATACTGGAACCTTTACTGTTTGGGTGTACTTCATCACGATGATACTGGAACCTTTACTGTTTGGGTGTACTTCATCACGATGATACTGGAACCTTTACTGTTTGGGTGTACTTCATCACGATGATACTGGAACCTTTACTGTTTGGGTGTACTTCATCACGATGATACTGGAACCTTTACTGTTTGTGTGTACTTCAACACGATGATACTGGAACCTTTACTGTTTGGGTGTACTTCATCACGATGATACTGGAACCTTTACTGTTTGGGTGTACTTCATCACGATGATGCTGGAACCTTTACTGTTTGGGTGTACTTCATCACGATGATACTGGAACCTTTACTGTTTGGGTGTACTTCATCACGATGATACTGGAACCTTTACTGTTTGGGTGTACTTCATCACGATGATACTGGAACCTTTACTGTGTGGGTGTACTTCATCACGATGATACTGGAACCTTTACTGTTTGGGTGTACTTCATCACGATGATACTGGAACCTTTACTGTTTGGGTGTACTTCATCACGGAGATGTATTTCAGGTCTCATTGTGTCATGTCCTATGAAGGATACATTGTCTTCTTCATGTAGTTGCATGAATAACATGCAGTTTAAGAGTTTTCCTTGTTTCTGTAGTTCTGTACTTTTAGTGGTGCAGACCTTGCTGATGGCAACTCGACAGTTAGGATGTTTTTTTCTGATATTTTTTACAGCGTGAACAATCTTTTCTGATGTTGAGAGTGCATCTGAGCTTCTGAGATCATTTAATCCGACGTGGATGACAACAACTTCTGTGTTTTGGTTGATTTCTAAGTCTTTTTCTAGTTCTTTGGTTGTTGATGTTTTGATCTTTTTTGCGTTGAACCCATACCCTTCTCCGAGCCTGTCTGGATCCACCTCTGTCAAAATGGAGTACCGGCACCGTTGGCCTAGTGGTAAGGCGTCCGCCCCGTGATCGGGAGGTCGTGGGTTCGAACCCCGGCCGGGTCATACCTAAGACTTTAAAATTGGCAATCTAGTGGCTGCTCCGCCTGGCGTCTGGCATTATGGGGTTAGTGCTAGGACTGGTTGGTCCGGTGTCAGAATAATGTGACTGGGTAAGACATGAAGCCTGTGCTGCGACTTCTGTCTTGTGTGTGGCGCACGTTATATGTCAAAGCAGCACCGCCCTGATATGGCTCTTCGTGGTCGGCTGGGCGTTAAGCAAACAAACAAACAAACAAACAAACAAACAAAATGGAGTCATGATAAATCAACACATTGGGTCTTTTATCTTCGTCTTCTGACTCATCATTCTTGCTGCATGAAGAATCTGATTCTGTATCTTGGATGGAAATGAAAGAATACAGGTTTTCATTCTTTGTTTGAGTTTTGGAAAGATCTTTGGTTATTTTGATGCTATCCTGTTTTCTTGGTTTTTTTTCTGATGTTTGTTTGGTATCATTCTTTGGTTTTGGCGTAGAAGTGAAAGTTTTTGTTTGTACTGCTTCACTGTATAATTTTTTCTTGACATCTGGCCTATGGATGTTACCATTTTCTTCTGGTGTGGATTTTTCATCACTGCAGCTATTTGAACCGATTGGAGAAGTTGTTTCATTGACAACTGTCGTGTTTTCCATGGTTTTGTTTTTTGATGTGGTAGCGTCTTTTGTTTGTTTAAACTTTTTTCCCAAAGAACGATGGGGTCAGTGAACGTTTGATCATCATCGGAGAAGATACGATCGAAACTTCTGTTTTTGAAGGGGTTTGTTTCTTGATTTCAACTTCATCTTCTGTGTTGGTTGAAACACTTACAGTTTTGTGCTTGTTACTTTGTTTTTCATGTAGATCTGCCACTGTAAGTGCCAGGTTTTGGACAGATGTTTCCAAATTGATCAAAGTCGTGGTCACTTTCTGTTCTAGTGCTTGAATCATGTTTTCTAGAACAAGTCTCGGCGCGTCGTCATTTTTCAGAGTGACGTCATTCGTTTGCATGAGGGGGTTCTTTTTCTGTTCATTGTTGAGGATATATACTCAATCAAGTTTTCGTCGTGGAAATCGGTTTCACTACAATGTTCACAGGTATATCTTCTTTGTGATTTAACAAAAATACAAATATGATACACTGGAAGTTCGCTGCAACCGTAGTGTACTTTTCTTGAGCATACACAGCATCTTAATGTTCTCTCCGTGTTCGCTTTGTCGCCGCAAAAGCATAATCTTTCTGGTTTGTTTTTATCACAAGCTAGGAACAGACGGAAAAATCCGAACAAAAGTAAATGACGTCAAAGTCAAAGAATTTTCCGTCTGTTCCTAGCTTGTCAGTGAAGACCTGACGTGAGTAAGCTTACCCAAAACGTCTTTGTTCTTTATTCTCATTGCAGCTGTGAAATAATCAGTCTTGTGTCTCGGTCGTGTAGGTACAGAGTTTGTTTCTGCAATCATTGTGTTCGTGTTGATGACGGCTTCATAAGAAAAAATAATTTTAAAAAAACGCTCGCGCTGGACCCGAGTACTCTTCAGACTGGCTCGCTCCCCCAGTATGAACGTTTTTGTCTTGTGCACGTTTAAGACCAAGTGATTGATCTGTGTGAATTACAGGCATTCCCTTTGCTATATAAATACATTGCATGCGAGCCGAGGATGTGCGTGGTGACTGGCCTTTCTCTTTTATTTGATCACAGTGAAAATGCACACACACATTCACACACACACACACACACACTCTCTCTCCCTCACTCCCTCTCTCTCTCTTTCTTACACACACACACACACACACACACACACACGAGTACAGACACATGCACGCGCACACACACACACACACACACACAAACACTCACACACACACACAAACACACACACACACAAACAAACAGTAACACTAACACATGTGCACAAAATGAACACACACACACCGCGCGAGAGAAAAAGACGTCAAAGACTTTTGACCGTGACGTAATCTTTTTTATGACGCTATATTTCTCGTCAATGTGTGACGAGTTCGGCTGTTCTATCAGACTGCCTGGCTGGCTGTGGCGCCGCAAATTCCTCCCACCGCCAAGTCGGTTTTTTTGTGGTTTATTTCGCATTTAGGTCCCAGGTAACATTATGAAGTTTTAATACGATCAATCGGACCTATTATCAAGTTAGTGTATCAACTTTTGAACGAACTGCGCCCAGTAGTTTCCCAGCAATAAGCTGTTAAGTGGAGAAAGACACACAGACACACAATTAAAGTCTGCTGAGCCCTTGTACTAGCGTACTCGGGGATAAGCGAATCTATCGCGAGGAAGACGTTTATGTACAAATCACCGAACCCAACCCATTTTTTGGGGTGCGTATCGCTGCATTTTTCTGAAGAATAAACTGCATGTGGTTAATTTCATCCGTTTAATGCTTGTCGAAACATATCTGATCACAGATGAGGTCGCAGTTTGTAGGTTGAATCTATGAATCGGCCAGAGATAGATCTGCATTTCTGGTCAGAAACCAACATTCACACCACAGACATTCCAAACATTTATATTTATTGAGCGAGCCAGTCTGAAGAGTACTCGGGTCCAGCGCGAGCGTTAGTCTTTGTTAAATGTGTGTGTGTGTGTGTGTGTGTGTGTGTGTGTGTGTGTGTGTGTGTGTGTGTGAATAAATGAATGAATATATGTGTGTGAATGCAAGTGTGCACGGGTATAGCATTTCACAATCCGATGTGGGGATTTTTACGTGTCCGGCTCTTTCAAGATTTAATCTCGAATTGTGTTAATGTTGCCTAGGGTATGATTATTTGGCGACTGTTCATTTTTTATAGTTAGTGATATGCGTGGTTCTTTTCACCTTAATTGAACGATAGACAGACTCAAATGGATCGACAGAAAGAATAAATACTGGAAGCAACTGGACGAACACAACTACAATGAGTGAAAAACGGCTTTAATTTTCGTTACTCATCTTTATGCATCGACGTACTCGGCGCTACAGGTCAAGGATCAGGTATTTAGAGTTTGATCTTGCCGAATGTGCGGCTGTAAAGTTCTCGGAGTGTTTATACACGACGTCGGTGATGAAGATGATGTCTTTAACGTCTTGACGATGATGATGATGTCCTTGATGTCTTGACGATGTGGCGAACGGTGTTGATGATGGTCTTGACGATGAAGTGAACGACGATGATGATGCCCTTGATGTCTTGGCGATGAGGTGAACGAATCGATGATATCTGTTCTATATCACGGTCCCATCTCTCTCTACAGTTGGCGTCCAATCCACATCCAGCGTTCATCTACACGAGCATCTAAACTAACATCTTTCTAATCATTCTGACCGTTATTTACAACCAACGGAATTTTGGATCTCGTCCAACTGCTTCGCGTTTGAAACACACAAAACAGATGAACGTAGGGATGAAAATGTGCCGCTCTTCTTCTGAAATGAAGAACGATATTATTGCTTCCTTTTTTCCTACTTTAGCAGTTTCTTACATGCATAATTCAGGTTTGTGAAAATTAACTGATCTTGGTGAATGGACTCAAAGTAAAACTCTACGCTACGAATATAGGCCTTCGCACGTGTCTCAAAACAATTCAATAAAACAATTTTTCCATACATATTTTAACGCGAAGTACAAAAGACAAACATCTCAAGTCTTTATTGATAGAAATCACTTAAGGGTGTCACCCATGGTAATAAAATCCAATGTTACTATAATGCGTAACACACGCCCTTGGAAAGGAAGATTTTATATAATCTATGAACATGCATAATAGTTACATGAATAATATATGTGTATAACATTCTAATAGTTGTTTCCGTGGACATATGATCAGAATTCCCTTCACAATCAGGTAGTATCTCTGAGTTGTGACGACCATTGCCATGGTCTCCCTTAGTTCATGGTAGCACGGCTGAGGTAGTCCGCTCCATTGTTGTCTTTGCCGGGAATGATCTTCACGGTGAAGACGTACGGTTGAAGTTGCAATGCCCAGCGCATCAGTCTGGCATTGGTTGGTTTCATCCGCTGTAGATACTGAAGAGGCTGATGGTCCGTCTCCAGTATGAAATGTCTCCCGTAGAGATAACGTTCACATTTCTGGATTCCCCAGACGGTCGCTAAACATTCTTTCTCTACGGTGGCATATTTCTGTTCTGTCTCTGACAGCTTCTTGCTGGCGTACGCGATCGGCTGCAGACCTTCTCCCTTGTCTTGAAGTAGAACAGCTCCCATTTCTTTGTCTGAAGCATCAGTTCTGAGGATGTATGGGAGTGTATGGTCTGGCATCTGGATGATCGGTTGTTCAGCTAGCTTGGCTTT
The DNA here is from genome assembly GCF_037325665.1 of Littorina saxatilis. NCBI lineage: Eukaryota > Metazoa > Mollusca > Gastropoda > Littorinimorpha > Littorinidae > Littorina > Littorina saxatilis. Next base: position 49,804,680 of record NC_090251.1, read on the forward strand.
CAGTGTGTCGAACGCCATCTGACAGGTAGGAGTCCACTTGACCTTCTTCCTCATCGCCTCCGCGATCGTGTGAGTTTGTTGCGCGAGCCAATTCGACCTGAATCCTCAACTCCTCGAGTCGAGTTTGTTGTTGGCGTTCTTCTCTTTCACGTTCAACACGGTCGGCACGTTCACGTTCAGCATCGGCAATTTCTGCACGTTCAGCACATTCACGTGCACGCTCCGCACGCTCACCATTCTCACGCTCACATTCCAGAACAAAATCACGCAACTCAGATCCCTCCAAACCAAGTAACTTCCCTTTTTCCATCAAAATCCTCGTCGCTTCCAGGTCTGCATCCACAGAAGTAGCCATCTTACCTGTCTGGCTTTCTACGTCAGTCTCACCACACGCATTCACTTCAAATTTGAGGACGTGCGAAGTTTCTATATCGGGTACTGTGCATGGAATTTATCTCATCACAGACTATCTCGAACCTACTTCGCATTAATGGAAAAAAATCAGTTATTCCAAACTGTAACTGAACAATGTTACTGTTAACTCGTAACAATTCGTTCTGTGACCTACAGTGGTCAATACAACTGCGGCTCGCCTCCCAGTACTATCACTCTAGTCCATCACCATATGTAATCCAACGTATACAAAGATCCCACGGTTTCTATCAAGAAAATTTCTTAGAACTAATTGGAGTAGCTAATTTCAACACTAATAAATCCGTCGCGATATAACCTTGAATGGTTGAAAACGACGTTAAACACCAAATAAAGAAAGAACACTAAGAAAGCATCCGTGATCTTCAATATTATGAATAGTTTAGTAGCTAGGTACTCAGACTGTCCCTTGAATCTGTCACCACAAATAGTCAAACGACTTTTCCCATGTGCATGAACGTAACTAAACTAGTTCGAAATGTTTTTACGAAATATCTCCATTTCGACTTCCCTTTTGTTTCGTTGGTTCTACTTAGAAGGAATTTGAGCCGTTCCCCAACAGAATGTTGCCAACTAATCCTACCTGCTAGAACTATATCTACAGATAAATGAAAGTGATCTAACTTTTCACTTTCCCGTTATGTTTTTTTCTCGAGAGTTATGTTTTGTTTTTTTACCTTCAGTAAGGTTGTGTTATTTCGTTTACCTTCATTAAGGATGTGATCTACAGTGAGTGTTTACCCATACTACACCATAGTTTTCCTTTAAATAATACACAAATAAACATATACTAATTACTTAACTAATGAATGATCAATGAATACACACAAACCACACAAGACAATTTCTTCACATGTATCTAAACGAAATAGCCTATTCAGGACGAGGCAACCAATATGTCACAATCCGATGTGGGGATTTTTACGTGTCCGGCTCTTTCAAGATTTAATCTCGAATTTTGTGAATGTTGTCTATGTTATGATTATTTGGCGGCTGTTCATTTTTATAGTTAGTGATATGCGTGGTTCTTTTCACCTTAATTGAACGATAGACAGACTCAAATGGATCGACAGAAAGAATAAATACTGGAAGCAACTGGACGAACACAACTACAATGAGTGAAAAACGGCTTTAATTTTCGTTACTCATCTTTATGCATCGACGTACTCGGCGCTACAGGTCAAGGATCAGGTATTTAGAGTTTGATCTTGCCGAATGTGCGGCTGTAAAGCTCTCGGAGTGTTTATACACGACGTCGGTGATGAAGATGATGTCTTTAACGTCTTGATGATGATATCAACGGTGATGATGATGTCCTTGATGTCTTGACGATGTGGCGAACGGTGTTGATGATGCCCTTAATGTCTTGACGATGCAGTGAACGACGATGATGATGCCCTTGATGTCTTGACGATGAGGTGAACGATGATATCTGTTCTATATCACGGTCCCATCTCTCTCTACAGTTGGCGTCCAATCCACCGCCAGCGTGCATCTACACGAGCATCTAAACCAGCATCTAAACCTGTCGATCAAAGTGAAAATAACATGTTATCGTCAGCTTTATGAGCCTAACATCTATCTAATCATTCTGACCGTTATTTACAACCAATAGAATATTGAATCTCGTCCAACTGCTTCGCCTTTGAAACACACAAAACAGATGAACGTAGGGATGAAAATGTGCCGCTCTACTTCTGAAATGAAGAACGATAGTATTGCTTCCTTTTTTCCTACTTTAGCAGTTTCTTACCTGCATAATTCAGGTTTGTGATAAAAACATAACTTCCGAAACAAATGCTTGAGTGTTCTCCAAAATGGAACGAGAATCAACTGATCTTGGTGAATGGACTCAAAGTAAAACTACGCTACGAATATATGCCTTCGCACGTGTCTCAAAACAATTCAATAAAACAATTCTTCCATACATATTTTAACGCGAAGTACAAAAGACAAACATCTCAAGTCTTTATTGATAGAAATCATCGTATGAATTCGTAAATCTAATAATCTTTCATACGGTGTAGGTGTACATATCTGTCAAACCCATTTCCAACCTCGTGTTTCTCTCTGCGTAATTCTTTCTTTTTGACGTCACCGTTTTTGACGTCATCTCTCTTTACGGCGTTCCGCCTCGCAAGGAAATGACTTAAGGGTGTCACCCATGGTAATAAAATCCAATGTTACTATAATGCGTAACACAGCATATATCTGATAATTTCCAAAAAGAAAAAAACATAATCACAGTATCGAGCAAATGCGATTAACAAACACTGCCTTGCTTTTTATAATAGGTGACAGATTATAGTTTCCTGTGTTTTGGGAAGTTCGTCGAGTGTTGCCCGATGAGATGACTAGATGTATTTCCTGAAAGCAGCCATTTGGTCTCATATCAGAAAAAACAGAGCTTCAATGAAAATCTTTCTCCCTTCAAAGAAGGACGAACAGAAAAATAAATATGCTAGGTAAACAGACACACATTGACATCTGTCCCTAGCACTGGTGTACATTGTCAGTATACGTGCGTCTGTGTGTTACTAATATTATAAGCATAATTATTGTGTGTGTGTGGTTCATAAACCTTGTGCGCAATGCAGATGTTTTCAAATTCTTTCCGTCAAAGTGGTTGTTACAGTAAATAAACCTTGCTAGTGTAGCCTTCAGCGGACTGGTGACGTGTATACCCCCCCCCCCACCCCCAGTCCCTGTACTACTCCGCTGCCCCATCCCCTCTCCCCCCAAAGAAGGTAATCACGGTGTGGGAGACGTTCCATGCGTAAAAAGCTCTGAGGCGGAAGTGTTCCAGCTCTGATGCGCCACTTTTTCGCAGTCGGCTCAGATCGATCACAAATGTAGGTGTCTAAGGCAGAGTTCCACTATAATTTTTGGTTTGTAACGTTCACAAATGCATTGGGTATTACCAAATGTAGGCAACTTGATGCTACAATGACTAGATATCGCAATAATTGATCATTTTTGTCAAAAAGTGGAGATTTTTGTGCATTTTCGTGGTTATGCTCGATACAGACTAACACAGACCATCCACACCCTAATGGGGAGCTGACGCAATGCAAAAGCAATGTTTTGGCGTCAAAACAAAAATTCAGATTGCTCCTAGATTTTTCTCAAAATTAATTAACTCGTGTAATCGATGTGCCAGCTCTGAGCAATAGCGAAATGGGCGGAGCTTAGGTTTGTTCCAGCTCTGACGCGATTCGCAAAACGGACAAAATAATGCCCGTATAGATGAAATATGTACTCGTGCTGATAGAATAGCATATATTTAACATTTCCTATAAGTGGATGGCATCAAAGTGGTGAAATCTGCATGTTATGCGGCAAAAACGAAATGTCCCAGCTCTGAGGTGTTTGATCGGCAAAATGTTCTAGCTCAAGTGTGTGTGTGTGTGTGTATGTGTGTGTGTGTGTGTGTGTGTGTGTGTGTGTGTGTGAGAGAGAGAGAGTGTGTGCGTGTGTGTGTGTGTGTTGTGAAATTAAAGTTGTTTAGCACTCAAAAGCGCACCAGAGCCTGTGGGTATGTGTATTTCACATGTTATTTCGTCGTATAGCGTGTGCTTTAGGAATGCTGTTGTTCCGATTCCTCTCCCAGTATGTCTGACAGTAATGTGTACTTTGTCATTACCTACCATTCTTGAATGTTGGAACGTTGGCAGTTTATCAGTCTGTTTGGGGATTTGTGTCATTACAACCCCAAGCAGTCAATTGACGTATAATCCCAATTCCTACAACTCCCCGACCTCCCCCCCCCCCCCCCATCCACCCCATCTCACAGGCCGTCTCCCTCCTCCCAAAGGAACGAGTGACACTGAGTTAGGTGAGTAGGTTGATTGAGCCAGGTTCTACCTTGCACACACCGAGATGCCTCCAGGTGATGTAGGCGAATGATGAGGTGACCAGTAGCGGTCATCAGTCAATGACAGGCCGGTGTCTCCCCACTGTTGGGGACTCGGGGGGTACTAATGTATAGACCTCAGTCAGTGGTTCCTGTTCGTTGCGTCGATCAGTCATGCACACAGCTAAAGTTTATGATAGGGTCTTCCTTTTAGGTGACAGTGTTTGCCTTTCAACACCTTTCCCAAAGATGCTACTATACTAATGCGGTTTGGATATCCGCTGACAGTTTAGTGAGGGTGTTGTTGTTTTTTTGCACATATCGAAGCGTGTTTTTATTTCTGTGATAATAGAAGAAGAAGAGGACGATAATCATCATGATGATGAGATGTCTTGCCATTGTTGATTTGCTGTTTCAGCAGCACTTAAAACCCTTAGCTCCTATGAATCTGCAAACCACTAATACCAATCGTGAAACAGAGAGAAATGTATTTTATATTAGTGTGTGTGTGTGTGTGTTTTGGGGGAGTTACTTTTAAGACGCTCCCGATTATCGCTACTGGGATACTGTTACTGCTCACACACACACACACACACACACATCACACACACACACACACACACACACACACACACACACACACACACACACACACACACACACACGATAGACGCAACACGAAGGAAAAAAGCAGGAGCAACTAATAAAGCGAATACAAACTTTGTGTTTTATCATACAGCAATGAAAAGGTTGGTGAAAGAAGGGAAAGAACTGTTCTACACACGCTTAATGTTGTCGTCATCTCTTATCATGTTAGGCAAAGCTGCAATGTTACAGGAGTACTCAGCGATTTTCCTGGACATTCATTCCCTTGGGCAAGATTGTTCACTTTTTGAAAGAGGTTAGAATTTGTAACAAGAGTAAAAGTACCGACTAAGAATTCTGAGCTTAAATACATTTTCTACGTGTTAATAGTGTTTAAAGAGTTGATCGAGAACAAAAGCGAGAATAAGAGTATTGCGGTATCGGTTTTGCATGACCCCTGGGCTCTCTAGCATCCCCCCCCTCCAAAATAAACAACAACAACAACAACAACAATAAACATATACACTCATCAATGCTTCTACAAACAGTAGACTATCGAAACGAAAAAGGGGTACTGCGTTTAACTATTACGAAGACGCAATAATGAGCAGAAATGATGGTGTTTGACGGTCTGAAACACTGGCGTTCGTGTAACTACTTTATGTACCAGATTCACGGGTTCTCAACACCCTCCTGTTGGTTGTAAAAACACCCCCACCCCCCCTCATTTTGCTTATTACAGGAACAAGAACTCAACATGAACATAAACAGCAGCAACAACTACACCATCACAGCAGCAGCAGCAACAACAACAAAAGATCAATTTAACTATCCTTTATAGTTGTGATTAATTTTATTTTTTGTTTTTCGAGTTTGAATGATCTTTTTGTGTTACAGTGATCGACTGTTTTGGCATAGTATGTAATATCCTGACTTTGATTTGCTTATTCATTTCAGACTGTAGCTGTTTTGAACACACCTGTTGCTTTCATATTTATTGTTTTATCTAAATTTCACGAATATTTTAATAGAAATATATGTTAATAGAGATAAAATATGATAAATACAAAGGTTGCAAGACGATACCACAGAAAAGGCAAAACCTGTATGACAATAATAAGACTCTTATGGTAGCGCTGTACAGTACCCAGCAAAAGAAACGCAACTCATTCGCGCCCACTGTTGGAAGTGATTTTTCATCATGTTCAACTAATCCTAGAGCCAGTAAAATATCCTCCACGAATCTGTTTTTCTTTTTGATTTACCTTATCTGGTTCATATTTTACGACAATTTGAAAATGATGAAAAATAACTTGCAACAATGGGCGCGAATGAGTTGCGTTTCTTTCGCCGGGTACTGTACATCGTATTGAGGATTTAAAGGCACAGTCCCTCCCGTGTACAACACTTCTCTTCACCATCTCATATTTAGCCAGAATAGCAAAACTCAATAGATACGTACGGTGCGACGGGTGCAGTGGCGTGGTAGTAAGACATCGGCCTCCTAATCGGGAGGTCGTGAGTTCGAATCCCAGTCGCTACCGCCTGGTGGGTTAAGAAAGGAGATTTTCCGATCTCCCAGGTCAACTTATGTGCGGACCTGCTAGTGACGTAACCCCCTTCGTGTGTACACGCAAGTACAGGACCAAGTGCGCACGGAAAAGATCCTGTAATCCATGTCAGAGTTCGGTGGGTTATAGAAACACGAAAATACCCAGCATGCCTCCCCCGAAATCGGCGTATGCTGCCTAAATGGCGGGGTAAAAACGGTCATACACGTAAAAATCCACTCGTGCTAAAAACATGAGTGAACGTGGGAGTCGAAGCCCATGAACGAAGAAGAAGAAGAAATAGATACGGTGATGTCTATGCAGAGTGGGATTTTGTTTATCAATTAATCATTTCAACTGACACTAGTGGCAATCTGAGAAATTATTTCATTTCAAAATTCCCACGACGCACAGAAAGGATCCGGACAATGACTTCTGGGATGTATCCGAGTAGGCGGGTAGGGATTGTAAAAGCCAGCTCTGAGATTATGATCCTAACTGTGTTTTTACGGGAAAGAATGTGCTTTATAACGACAGTGTACGCTTGCTTTCAAAGGCTGAGGAATAATGGTAGCCTAAGAAACAACCGACCTCCGCCAACCACCACCACTACTCACTTTACGCCCCATAAAAAAGACCCAAAACAACAAACCCACACAAATTAACAAACAAACAAAAATAAAACAACAAAAACAAACACAGACCATAAACAAATAAATAACTGGAAGCCAACAGTACTGAAAGTACGTAACATCTCTCTCTCTCTCTCTCTCTCTCTCTCTCTCTCTCTCTCTCTCTCTCTCTCTCTCTCTCTCTCTCTCTCTCTCTCTCTCTCTCTCTCTCTCTAGCTCTCTCTCTCTCTCTCTCTCTCTCTCTCTCTCTCTCTCTTTTTTTTTTTTTGTGTGGGGGGGGGGGGGGAAGAGGAACTGATTGACTGGCATTCGCCTTTTGCATGAGGGGCAAGATAATTCACCGCAGTCAAAACCTGTGAGCGATGACCGTGTGGCAAAGGTAACGTGAAGAAGGAATGCAACCTCTGCTGTCTCGCTCAAGTATGAACACGACAATGACCTGTTAGACGACTGTCTGCATTCACAATCAAAAAACAAGAATGCCTGAATGGTGAGTTCCTTGAACGTCTAATTTCTAAAAAAAAATAATCCTTTGGTCAGTTTATGACGCTGACCATCTTGCAAGAGACTGATCATAAAGCCTAGGTTCCACTATCACGAATATTTGGACGAACCACAACGAGTTACTACGATTTTGCCACAACGATGTTTGCCTCGAATCATTGCGAAAAATCGGCCGAACAAGAACGAAGAAATACGAACCGCAACGACTTCGGCGATTTTCTCCACGAATCCCAAATCGTTGTAATTCGCCGTCAAAATTCGTCACAGTGGGACCTAGGCTTATATAACCAACGCTTCATTTGTCTCCTACTTGTGCGTCTGTCCGTCCACTATAAAGATCATGGGGGTCGATGCACTTGTGAATGTCTTGTTTTTAAAAAAAAAATATGTAAAAAAAATATGTAAAAAAAAAAAAATTTAAAAAAAAATTCTAAAAAAGTTAAAAAATTAAAAAATTAAAAATAAATAAACCTTCCAGTAAGTTACCATACTTGTTTTGTTTTTCTTCATTTTGGAACGTTAGCCGTCTATCTGGGGTTTTTTGACATCTGCATTCACCTTTGTACAGTGCATCCGGTCCGGGCTCACCGAACTGTGAGCGCCTGCGTCCTATGCTATACGTAATAGAAGCAGAAAAACGTACCAGAAATTCTTGAACGGGACACCCTGAACTTGAAAAAAGTTGATACTGATGAAAACGTCACCTAGTTTCCATACAGATTCGACAAGAACGTACACTTGGCTGTTTTTGGAAGACGAAATAATGTTCTGCTGGATCTCTACCGACCCAAAATTAAGGGATAAATGAAACCGATATAAAAATGTTTTTACACAGATGGTCTCACAAAGCTGCCGGTTTTGGGACCCTGTAAAATTCCGCTGTGGGGTTCCTTTGCCCCCTAACCATCACTGACGAAGCGCATCCACATTAAGCAGGATTTTGGGGGAAACATATGGATTTTAATGCTTCATTTTCGATATTTTGAATTAAAGCGAATGTTTCGGACGCATGAATATCATTATGGTGCAGAGCTAGGTGCAGTAAAGAAGGGTGCAAGTCAGAGACTTGCCATTGCCTGTCCGACTGCCTGTGGTCGCAATGTGTGGGTGTTTGTGTGTGTATGTGTGTGTGTGTGTGTGTGTGTGTGTGTGCGTGTGTGTGTGTGTGCGTGTGTGTATGTGTAGTGTGTGTGTGTGTAAGTGTAAGTGTGTGTGTGTGTGTGTGAGAGAGAGAGAGAGAGAGAGAGAGAGAGAGAGAGAGAGAGAGAGAGAGAGTGTGTGTGTATATGCTCGGAAGAAAAATGCATTGAAGGAACAAACCTCACATAATAAGAATGTGGTAAAATGCAAATTAATATTTTATCTTTAAGGGGAATTCATAATAATACAGATAAACATCCACTTCTAGCCCGATGTCGAACTACTCTCACAAGTTCCTGACCAATATAATCCAGCATTTGTACTTTCCCTCTCTCTTTTTCCTTGGTTAATCTATACTTTCCCTCTCTCTTTTTACTCTTCCCTAACATTTGCCAGGATCACTTTGAGTTTTTTAAATGTGTATGCACTAGAAGAGATATATCTAAGATCCAAATAGAATGTCCTTTGTATACCCTCGAACCAACAATTTACGCAAAAACTTGAGTTAAATTTAGTAACTTCATACAAGCACGAGTCAGCAGGCAGCGAGAGTAAGAACAGTACAATGCTAAGGGCCCGGTCACACAGCGCTGCGTCCTTACCACGACTTTGAGCGAGTTTTGGCGTCAACTAAGGTGACTCGAGTCGAACCGGAGGTCGCAAAAACTCGGTCCGGTACGACTGGAGTGACGTCACCGGTTAACCAACTTTCAACCTTGCTTCCTGCGTAGGGTCTCTCCAGTTCCAAGATGGCTGCCAAGGCGAGGTGAGAAACTTCTGCAAATATTTTTTGACAAAGTTACGGATTGTGAGAAGACATTTGTTGTAAATCACTTAGCCTTTCAAAAATTAAGGATACTGGGTTGGATACTGTCTTGGTTTTAATGCATTTTATTTTAGCAGTGATGTTTATTTTGGGAAGAAATGAGGTCAACAGGAGTTTGGGTGCGATTTCGGCTCAAATGTACTTTAGCGCCCTGAACTTTTACCCGGCTGTTTTGCGCTCGATTTTTCACGCTCACTTCTTCACTGACGTTCGAATCGATAGTTCGATGTTTTGGCATTACATTCACATCAGCAATAACAGTACTGCTTGTTCATCATCGTCGTCCATCAACTCTCCACAACAGTAAATCCGTAACGCGCTTGTCGCCATCTTGTTGCAATAGTCCAGGCATATTAGAGAACAACGTTGAAGTGACAATGACTAGGTTTAAAATGTCCCTTATCAGAAAGTTCAACCTCAGTCCTTTGATGTTTATTAAACACATTTTCATATAAAGTTGGCGCTTCATACGGAAAAATGGCTTTGAAATTGACCCAAATCCTTCTTTGGGCTCTGTAAATGTCGTTTGGGGGTATGGTTGTAAAATGGTATCTACTGGTCACCCCAATGTATAAACTGAAAACTCTTTCTGCACCAGAACACGCAGAAAGGATTGTATCTGCCTGATGTCTGATGCTTTTCAAAATCCCCAACCACTAACACCTTCAAAACGGACTTTAACTGACACTGTTGTTTTTCCCTATATAATCCTTACTATTTTTCCGAGACGTCGTCGTGTTGTGTATTTAGCTTGCCACAACCTCATACATGGTCCTAAAAGTTAAAGTTGAAGAAAATACTAAAGATAAATGAAAAAGCTGACGCAGTGTCATTCGCACCGTGAATCCCCCCATGGGAACATACTAAAGTCTGGTTCCAAATAGGCTCAATTTCCTTCTATTTCTTTGTATTTCTGCCTCGTAGGGGTAGGGGTGTTCAAACCAAAGGCACCTTTAAACCAAAATTCAAATCACACATCTTACAATACTAAGACACTCAGCAGTAAAAGGGTGTCTGCTGGTAAAAAATTCCAAACAATCCTAAAAGTACTTCACTACTAAAAGTGCTTTTAAAAAGAGCCGTTATTTTTCCCTCTATATTCAGTATTGTGTTTTCTGCGAACATGTAGTCTATTTAGATGGTTGTCGTGTGCACTTGAATTGCTAAAGCGTTTTCAGTTGGGCATATGTCGAAAAGCAAAGAATTAGCCCTTTGAAAACCATCAGAACTGTCACACAAAAATAACATTTACCTATCTCACCAACTGACCAAACATAGGGCTTTTCCTTATGTATTATGTATTGTCGTGTTTTTTGTAGCATACTTGGGAAAACAGCCACCACTGTTGTAAATGATACTTTAAAGAGCATTATTTCATTTTTACAGTTGAAGGACAACCTGGACTGCCGTATATTACAGCTGTTTTACAATCAGCCAACATTTTCTTAACAAACGTATGTTAAGAACAACTCCCATAGTGAAATTGAAGGAAAACAAATTGAAAATCCGCCTGCCATAGAGGAGCTAAAGAATCAACAATAAACGACTGCATGGATAGTTTGATGCACGAATGCATTGCGGACATGTTTGTCTCCAACCAAGAGAAAGTTCCAAAAAATCCCTTTTGTGCTTCTTATAAAACAGTGACGTCAAAGACAGCCTTTTCTGCTGTTCATACATTCAGGGGTTATGGTTACACTAAACGACGTAGTTGTAGCCATACTGCCATCCAGATTTATTTTTTCCTTGCGAGCAGTCACAGGGTGTTTGTGCTGTCTGCCAACCGTTAGATGACCCCGCCCAAGTCTGTTAAGGGACCGTTTGACCGTTATAGAACGCGTCTTTTTGATTTTTTGGCACAGTTGGAAACGGTTGATTTTTATCCCTACCATTGTTTCCAAACATTATATAGGAATGTTTTGTGAACAACGGATAATAGCCGCTACTCGCATGTGTAGCAAAAGTGAGCGTACATACTCACCCTGGTCGTACAGCCGTTGTCCGTTGCCCGTCTTTATCTGTCTGTACTGAACATTACCTTTGGATATTTCTCCAACGCTATGAAGTGAAGAAACACCAAATGTTGCAAAATGTTGTATGACCCCAAGAGCTCAAAAAAGATACTTGAGAACCTTGACCTTACCATAAGGTCAAGGTCACAGGGAGAATGAATGTGGTCTAAAAACTGCAAAATTTCTGGAAAACAAATTAAAAACAGCGGGCTTAGTTTTGTATGGTATACAAGAAAAAGAAAGCCTTATCTTCTGATACCATTTTGGTTGACCTCGCTTCAATGTCAAGGTCACAGGAGTCCTTCAAAGTTGAATTGTATACATGTTTTGAAGTGACCTTGACCCTGAACTATGAAAAAAATCTTTAAAACTTCATAATTGTGTGGGGCACATGTTATATACTGATATTGAGCCACATTTAGTCACATATCATCAAGGTCAAGGTCACTTTGCCCCTTATGAAATGTGACTGAAACGGGCAATTGAATCACTAAAAGTGACAATGTCTCTTTGTAGAAAGTGCCAATAAGTATGTTTATGCTTCCTATGTCTTGAATTGAAAGCCTTGTGATGTGTGACCTTTGATGATCTTGACCTTGGCCAAAGGTCATGTGTAATTTGGTAGGAAAAATCTGTAAAACAGTTCTAATAGTGTACAATGTCCTTGCCAGCTTCAGTTGTTAGACCTTCACCTTCAAGGTCACCTGAAGGTCAAGGTCACTTTAAGACAAAGGTCAAGCATGAGAGTCGCATGGGCTTTGCTTTGTTAAGATTTTTTACCAAGACACATGGATTTCTTTACCCGGCTTGGTCACATTTTTCATAGGGGTCAATGTGACCTTGACCCTAACGATATGTGACCAGATGTGGCTCACTATGAAATTCTAACAAACGCCCCACTCAGTGTTTAAGTTTGTAAGAGATATCGTCCATAGTAAAGTTAAAGGGGCAAGCTCACATCAAAATATGTCTACAATTCAACTTTGAAGGGCTCCTCTGACCTTGACATTGAAGCGAGGTCAACCAAAATGGTATCAGAAGATAAGGCTTTCTTTTTCTTGTATACCATACAAAACTAAGCCCGCTGTTTTTAATTTGTTTTCCAGAAAACTGGCACAATGTGAAATTTTGCAGTTTTTAGACCACATTAATTCTCCCTGTGACCTTGACCTTATGGTAAGGTCAAGGTTCTCAAGTATCTTTTTTGAGCTCTTGGGGTCATACAACATTTTGCAACATTTGGTGTTTCTTCACTTCATAGCGTTGGAGAAATATCCAAAGGTAATGTTCAGTACAGACAGATAAAGACGGGCAACGGACAACGGCTGTACGACCAGGGTGAGTATGTACGCTCACTTTTGCTACACATGCGAGTAGCGGCTATTATCCGTTGTTCACAAAACATTCCTATATAATGTTTGGAAACAATGGTAGGGATAAAAATCAACCGTTTCCAACTGTGCCAAAAAATCAAAAAGACGCGTTCTATAACGGTCAAACGGTCCCTTAACAGACTTGGGCGGGGTCATCTAACGGTTGGCAGACAGCACAAACACCCTGTGACTGCTCGCAAGGAAAAAATAAATCTGGATGGCAGTATGGCTACAACTACGTCGTTTAGTGTAACCATAACCCCTGAATGTATGAACAGCAGAAAAGGCTGTCTTTGACGTCACTGTATAATAAGAAGCACAAAAGGGATTTTTTGGAACTTTCTCTTGGTTGGAGACAAACATGTCCGCAATGCATTCGTGCATCAAGCTATCCATGCAGTCGTTTATTGTTGATTCTTTTGCTCCTCTATGGCAGGCGGATTTTCACTTTGTTTTCCTTCAATTTCACTGTGGGAGTTGTTCTTAACATACGTTTGTTAAGAAAATTTTGGCTGATTGTAAAACAGCTGTAATATACGGCAGTCCAGGTTGTCCTTCAACTGTAAAAATGAAATAATGCTCTTTAAAGTATCATTTACAACAGTGGTGGCTGTTTTCCCAAGTATGCTACAAAAAACACGACAATACATAATACATAAGGAAAAGCCCTATGTTTGGTCAGTTGGTGAGATAGGTAAATGTTATTTTTGTGTGACAGTTCTGATGGTTTTCAAAGGGCTAATTCTTTGCTTTTCGACATATGCCCAACTGAAAACGCTTTATCAACTCAAGTGCACACGACAACCATCTAAATAGACTACATGTTCGCAGAAAACACAATACTGAATATAGAGGGAAAAATAACGGCTCTTTTTAAAAGCACTTTTAGTAGTGAAGTACTTTTAGGATTGTTTGGAAATTTTTACCAGCAGACACCCTTTTACTGCTGAGTGTCTTAGTATTGTAAGATGTGTGATTTGAATTTTGGTTTAAAGGTGCCTTTGGTTTGAACACCCCTACCCCTACGAGGCAGAAATACAAAGAAATAGAAGGAAATTGAGCCTATTTGGAACCAGACTTTAGTATGTTCCCATGGGGGGATTCACGGTGCGAATGACACTGCGTCAGCTTTTTCATTTATCTTTAGTATTTTCTTCAACTTTAACTTTTAGGACCATGTATGAGGTTGTGGCAAGCTAAATACACAACACGACGACGTCTCGGAAAAATAGTAAGGATTATATAGGGAAAAACAACAGTGTCAGTTAAAGTCCGTTTTGAAGGTGTTAGTGGTTGGGGATTTTGAAAAGCATCAGACATCAGGCAGATACAATCCTTTCTGCGTGTTCTGGTGCAGAAAGAGTTTTCAGTTTATACATTGGGGTGACCAGTAGATACCATTTTACAACCATACCCCCAAACGACATTTACAGAGCCCAAAGAAGGATTTGGGTCAATTTCAAAGCCATTTTTCCGTATGAAGCGCCAACTTTATATGAAAATGTGTTTAATAAACATCAAAGGACTGAGGTTGAACTTTCTGATAAGGGACATTTTAAACCTAGTCATTGTCACTTCAACGTTCCCTTCACTAAAGTGGCTAAGATGCCTGGACTACAAGGGACGCGACTGGACACAACCCAACAGCGTTTCCGCGAAGAAAAAAACCAGACATGCGCAGTGACCCTACTGTACCTCAACCCTGTTCCTCGCGAAAACTCGCTCCATACCGATCACGCCGATCGGAAAAAGTTATCAAATCGGGGCTCGCCGTCAAAATACAGCACATGGCGAATAAAAAAAAACTACATCACGTCTGTACTGCGCTCAGACCCGGCTACGCTTGTTTTGTGCAGTTCAACATAAGCGTAGGGAGAGCGTACAGGTTCGCGACCTAGCAGATCCCACCCCGACCAAACCACGCTCATGGAGATCCTCCCACGTTTGGCCCACGATTAGCCACGCTCTCCGACCATTTTACAACGGAGTGGAAGCGGCGTCTCTATGTGACCGTGGTATTAGCGAAACAAAGCGCACAATACTCTCGTCTCACATGGATGATGACGAGAGAAACAAAACGAACATTCACACATACATCGCTGCTCGTTGCCGTACGTATACTGTTCAAAAAAAGAAACGCATAGCTTGTAATATTTGGTTAATTTAGTTATATGGCTACAAGGATATCCACCAAACTGCAGAAAATGTTTATCTGGTCGTCGACCTTTCGTCCATTGCCACAAGTGAGCTCTGCACGTGACGCATGCGTTATCAGTGGCTACAATGTCAAAATTGCTCATTTGGCATGACCACTCGTCATGCTTCAGTGTAATCTCGTGAAACTCGGGGAATATTGAGCTCTCACCATGTCTTCCAAAACCCATAAAAGCGGATTGTTCGCCACAAAGAAATCAGACGACAATTCAGCGACGAAAGATGGCCCGATTGAGCAGAGAAGACCGCCAAATTGCATTGGGTCGTTTACAAGCAGGCCAAAGTCAAAGTGCAATCGCCAGGCACTTCCACGTGTCCCAGAGCACCATCAGTAGACTGTGGGTCAGGTTTCAAGCCACTGGCTCCGTTGCTGACTTGCCACGAGCGGGAAGACCAAGGGCGACAACTGCTGCTCACGACCGCTTCATACGGCTCCGCCACCTCCGGAATCGTTTCCTGTCGGCCTCATCTTCTGTCCAGGCTCTCCCCGGGCCACACCGATTATCGGACCAGACCGTGCGGAACCGCCTGCATGAAGCTGGTTTGAGAGCTCGCAGACCTCACAGAGGAGCTGTCCTCACCCGCCGCCATCGCCAGAACCGAGTGCAGTGGGGCAACCACCACCTTCGCTGGACCGTCCGGAATCACTGGAGACACGTGTGGTTCAGCGACGAGTCCTACTTCCTGCTCCAGCGACATGATGGTCGGAGGAGGGTCTACCGGAGAGTAAACGAACGTTACGCGCCCAACTGTGTGGATGAGGCACCCGTTCATGGTGGTGGAAGCGTCATGGTGTGGGGGGGCGATCAATACCGCTGGAAGGAGCACCCTGGTGCACGTCCAAGGGCGGGGATATAGCTCAGTTGGTAGCGCGCTGGATTTGTATTCAGTTGGCCGCTGTCAGCGTGAGTTCGATCCCAGGTTCGGCGGAAATTTATTTCACAGAGTCAACTTTGTGTGCAGACTCTCTTCGGTGTCCGAACCTCCCCCCGTGTACACTACATTGGGTGCGCACGTTAAAGATCCCACGATTGACAAAAGGGTCTTTCCTGGCAAAATTGCTTAGGCACAGTTATTAATTGTCTACCTATACCCGTGTGACTTGGAATAATAGGCCGTGAAAGGTAAATATGCGCCGAAATGGCTGCAATCTACTGGCCGTATAAAATTTCATCTCACACGGCATCACTGCAGAGCGCCTAGAACTGTACCCACGGAATATGCGCGATATAAGACTCATTGATTGATTGATAACTGCCCAGCGATACG
The DNA here is from genome assembly GCF_037325665.1 of Littorina saxatilis. Classification (NCBI taxonomy): domain Eukaryota; kingdom Metazoa; phylum Mollusca; class Gastropoda; order Littorinimorpha; family Littorinidae; genus Littorina; species Littorina saxatilis. The sequence continues at coordinate 49,821,070 of NC_090251.1, forward strand.
TGGAGGAAATTCTGCGCCCACACGCCCTTCCTCTTCTGGCTGACCAGGATGCCCTATTCCAGCAGGACAACGCTCGCCCGCACACAGCACGACTCACCTCCCAGTTCCTCACCGACCACCATGTCCAGGTGCTTCCCTGGCCATCCATGTCGCCAGACATGAACCCGATAGAACACCTCTGGGATGAATTGGACAGACGTGTGCGCAGGCGAGAAGAAGCGCCGGCAAATCACCGCGATCTATTGCAGGCACTTCAGGAGGAGTGGGACACCATCCCACAGCAAGATATCCGGCATCTGATCCAGTCCATGCCCAGAAGGTGCCGGGCAGTTGTTGCTGCTCAAGGCAGTCACACCCCCTACTGACTTGACAGCCTCGGCACCCAATCGTATTGATTGACTGATTGATTTGAAGATGCAAATGAACTGTGTGTGCATTCAACTGTGTCCATACCAAATTTCAAACAAATAATCTAAATATTGGATTTTCTGTTAATTTTTTCGAAAAATAAAACAAATTTGGCAAGTAGCAACTATGCGTTTCTTTTTTTGAACAGTATATATCCGACCATATGCATCACGTAGTGACATCGGACAGGACAAGGTTACAATGTTAGGACAAACTGCGCATCCACAACCTCGCGTGAAATGAGTTTATCTTTTGGGATGGGATTGGGTGTTTAAGGGGCTGGCGACTTTAACACACGGACAGGTGGGGAGAACACACACACGCGCGCGTACATTCACACACACGCGCGCGCACACACGCGCGCGCACACACGCGCACGCACACACACAACTGAACACACACACACACACACACACAGTGAGGCACACACACAACGAGGCGTACACACACACAAACACGCACACACACACACATACACACGTACACACATACAAACACACACACACTCACTCACACGCACACAACCGAGCATACGCATACACACACATGCACAAACAAACACACACACACACACACGCACACACACACACACACACACACACACTCACACACACACACACACACACACACGCGAAAACACACTACGCACGCACGCACACACACACACACACACACACGAACACACACTACACACACACACCACAAACACACAAACACACACACACACACACACACACACACACATACTCGTACACCGAACAAACACAGACTAAAATACCAAGGCGCTACGGTTCGCTACACTCTAAAATATTGAGGCGAATTCATCACATTCTGACATCGGACAGGACTAACTGCGCAGCTAGCGTCTTCTTTCTTTTCGTTGGTTTTCATTTTGGGAATGTGGGGGGAGTGGTAGGAAGGGGGATGAAGGGGAGGGGAGGAGTTATGCAAATGAGTTCGTCGAGGACACTGTGTTGCAAAGAGTGATGCACACCTTTGTGTGTGTGTGTGTGTGTGTGTGTGTGTGTGTGTGTGTGTGTGTGTGTGTTGGTGCGTTTGTGTTCATATCTTGTATGTGCGTGTGTGTGTGATTAATTTGGTCGGTGTCCACAAGTCAAAAGGTCAATGGCGTAACGAGAACACTCAAGTCGGAACGTATGCCTCAACTTCTCTCCGCTCTTGTCATAATTATTTTGTAAACATCTTCCCTCAGACATGTTTCAGTGCACGCGAACAGACAGACAGACACGCGTGACAATCCAGCTCACACATGTAAAACACTCGCCAACCTTGACTGCCCATTTTACACCTTTCACGTTGTGTGAAAAATAAACACACACATTCTATCACTTGTCACACTGTCTGCAGTCTGTTCGTGCACATCGTCGCCTTTGTGGTTTTGCTGATTTTGCAGTTTTTCAGTGACTACACCACACACATACAAGTCTTTAATTTTCGTATCAAGAAAGTAATTCAACTTCGGACTTTGAAAAATATTGTTTTGTGCACTTTCTTCACGATTGTAAGACTTAAACTGTCGTGTAACCACAGATATTACAATTCTGACTCTGGGAAATGTTTAGTGCAAATGTTTCCTGGATTAGTAGGGTTTTGTGCTCTTTGAGATATATTCGTTGATTTGTTCTGGTTTAATGTTTGTGTGTGGACAATTCCAATTTAGGGCATGATAACTTCAAGGCCAGAGATCGTGCACACGCATACGCACACACGCACGCACGTACACACACACACACACATACACACACACACACACACACACGCACACATACACACTCACACACTCATACACACACACACATACACGCACACACACACACACACACACACACACACTCACACACACACACACGCACACACACACACACACACTCACACACACACACACACACACACACACACACACACTCACACACACACACACACACTCACACACACACACACACACACACACACACACACACACACACACACACACACACACACACACACACACACACAAGACGAAGTCAAGGTGTTGATTTTTGGCAAGTATAGTAATGGAAGGATACTCTTATTTGATGCTATTGTGTAATGGTTTATACGAGTAGCAAGCCGCCTCGCAGACGATGTGCAGAAATAACTGTCGGCTGTGCTATTGACCGTGGAAGAGTTGCGCCCCTTGGAACCAGTGAGACAAACACTCGCCGCTGACATGTGGACTGAACGATCGTGGCAACACCATGAAATAAAGAGCTCCGATGTGCATGTTGTACAATGGCCGCTCGATTTGATGCCCCTTTCTTTCAAAACTATTTCTCACTGGAGCTCGCTATACCCTGCCGCCATGACATGATCGCTTGCCTTCAAAGATCAACGGCCAATTCCATTATAATTCATTACTTTAGTATCCCAGAATGGGTCTCAGTCGTCCAAAAGAGGATGCATTCCCTGCAGGTGCACTTTCTGCAAGCGTGTTTACTGTATAAAGGGAAAGCACCCGGGCGCATTTCCTGTGGCATTTCAAAGATCGTGATGCTTAGCGACATCGGGAGAATTTGATATTTTTAGATCCGTTTAACATTTAGTCAAGTTCGCCGCAAATTATCCTTCAGGTACACCAGAATTTGCGTCTCAGGTCATCAAAAAGTGGGGCTTGTCTTGATGACATGCTCTGGTGTCTGTGTGCCTGTTACACTCTGAGCAATTCAAATCTGACAACAAAACAGAACTTCACCCTCTACTTTGTTTACGTGTATTTAATAATATATCAGTTTAAGTCTCTTTAAATCTGCTAAAACACACAGAAAATGCCCAGTCTGCGTATTATAACAAGAGCTTGTATTTAATAAAGTGCCTACATGAGGATTGTTTTGTTCAGGAAAACATCCGCATCTTCGGCAACACCCTAATTTGCTTGTCACCATAATGCCAGGAGACTGTGTAAATGGGATTATATTCACGTTAAATGTTTGACAAGCATGAACATTTATTAATTCAAGTGTGACGAGTACGTCTTTTGAACGTGCGATACGTACCTAATGTTACCAGGTGGAAAAACTGCGCATAAAATTATTACACAATGTCTGCGTGTCTGTGCGAGTGTGTGTGTGTGTGTGTGTGTGTGTGTGTGTGTGTGTGTGTGTGTGTGTGTGTGTGTGTGTGTGAGTGCGTGTGTGTGTGTGTGTGTGTGTCTGTGTGTCTGTGTGTCTGTGTGTCTGTGTGTGTCTGTGTGTGTCTGTTCGCGCTTGCGTGTGTGTGCGTGTTTCTGCGTGTGTGTTCTTTCTTTTCTGCTTTTCAAAACCTTTTGGGGAGAAACTGCAACGTAAGCAATAATGTCGTATTAGCAGGTGTGGAGCGAACAATTAAAGGCTGACATATAGTCCTATTTAATTAGTTTAATTACTTCCAGGGCTTTTCCCATCGTTGCGGGGATGTATAAATTAAGCTTCCTGCAAAGTTTTAGGTTTGAAGTCCTTACCAATTACGAGAAATAATTAATTCTTTATTGCATTGTTTAGCAACAGTTCTGCAGGACTTGGGCTATTTATAGACCGTTGACGTCACTTCGTGACGTTTCGTAAACCAAAAATGGCGTCGGAGACAGTCAAAGCTCGGTTGCGTACAATGGCAAAAAAGGTAGAAGTAAACCCGTCTAAAGCTGTCAAGGCCACTAAATCTGCTGAGAAGAGAAAGTGGACTCCTTGCTTCATCACCACGCAGCACCAGCGCTGGGTCGCGCTGAAAGAAAGATTGTTTTCGTCAGAGGCCCATCGCTTCAAATTGAGAACCAAGTACAAAGGGGATACTGAACTCGCCAAAGTTTTGCTGGACACGTGAGTACATAGGCCTATTAGAAAATTAGATGTACTTGTAGCTTGTCAGCTGAAGCCTGTGGCCTTATTCTTGCGAATATGTGCTGTGAGAGATCGTATATTTCCGCCTGCGCAATTTCCGGAAAACATCCACTTTCACTTTGAGACTGTTCTGTTTACATTCGACACTATCAACACCACTTTGCAATACTGAAATATTTTTTTCTGTGTTCGAAAGCTACAGCCAATCGTTATTATATCCCCTTAGGTACAGTTTTATAACATTATTGGCACATGTAAACAATATGAACTAATTAATGAACGCTACGAATATGGCAGCCTTTAAGCAGTGTTAAGAAGTGTGTGTTTGCATTGGAAAAATTATGACAGATTGTAAGAGAAATGTCAAATGCACCTGCAAGTTTTATTATTTTGTTCTGTAAGTTTTATGCGCATTTGTTCTGGGCTTTGTGCACTTTACCTCACTCACTACGAACCACTGCGATGGTCCCATGCACACCACTTCCCCACGAACCACTGCGATAGCAGTGTTTGACCTTTGGATTTTTTTAGCTCAATGACGTCAATTTTTGTACGAAAATAGAGAGGCTGGCTCTCAAGTTTAACCAATCGTCTGCAAATTACCAAGCTAGTTTCACTTCTGTCTGCTGTAGAACGATGACGCGAGGTTTGATTTCGTACTCGCTGGCTTTGTGCAAATTTGCAAAACAACAATGGCGTCTACCAGTACGACACGTGCTGAAACACTGCTATCGCAGTGGTTCGTGGGGAAGTGGTGTGCATGGGACCACTGCGATAGCAGTGGTTCGTATTGAGTGAGTAAACCACGCGAATTTGAAGTGATGGCCCTGCGTTCAGCGTAATTTTGATGCCAGAAAAAGGGTTATTTATACCCCCCACCTAAATCAGCTATTTTCTAAGTAAAACACTTGAAACTTTACAGTGAAGGGCATCAACATATCAACAGTAAACCCTGAAAGTTTCAAATATCTGTGTTGAGTACTTCTTCAGTAATGATTTTTTTACCAACTAATACAAATGGCCAGTATACAGTGGAAAGCATAGGAAAAATCGCACAGTAGGGAGTGAGTTTGGGCTAAAACTCCTACGTTCACTCATTTTTTTGCACGCGTGGATTTGTACGTTGTGATAATACAGTTTTTACTTCGCCATTCAGGCTGCATACGCCGATTTCGGGGGAAGCATGCTGAGTATATTCGTGTTTCTATAACCCACCGAACTCTGACATGGATTACAGGATCTTTTCCGGGCGCACTTGGTCTTGTGCTTGCGTGTACACACGAAGAGGGATAAGGCACTAGCAGGTCAGCACATAAGTTGACCTGGGAGAACGGAACAATCTCCACCCTTAACCCACCAGGCGGCAGCGACCGGGGTTTGAACTCACGACCTTCCGATAAGGAGGCCGATGTCTTATCCACTACGCCACTAAGCCCGTCGGTGTGTTTTCAGTTTATTGACTTTAACAAAAAACAAGTCGCGTAAGGCGAAAGTACAACATTTAGTCAAGTAGCTGTCGAACTCACAGAATGAAACTGAACGCAGTGCAATTTTTCAGCAAGACCGTATACTCGTAGCATCGTCAGTCCACCGCTCATGGCAAAGGCAGTGAAATTGACAAGAAGAGCGGGGTAGTAGTTGCGCTGAGAAGGATAGCACGCTTTTCTGTACCTCTCTTCGTTTTAACTTTCTGAGCGTGTTTTTAATCCAAACATATCATATCTATATGTTTTTGGAATCAGGAACCGACAAGGAATAAGATGCAAGTGTTTTTAAATTGATTTCGAACATTTAATTTTGATAATAATTTTTATATTTTTAATTTTCAGAGCTTGATTTTAATCTAAATATAACATATTTATGTTTTTGGAATCAGAAAATGATGGAGAATAAGATGAACGTAAATTTGGATCGTTTTATAAAATATATTTTTTTTACAATTTTCAGATTTTAATGACCAAAGTCATTAATTAACTTTTAAGCCACCAAGCTGAAATGCAATACCGAAGTCCGGGCTTCGTCGAACATTACTTGACCAAAATTCCAACCAATTTGGTTGAAAAATGAGGGCGTGACAGTGCCGCCTCAACTTTCACGAAAAGCCGGATATGACGTCATCAAAGACATTTATCAAAAAAATGAAAAAAAACGTCTGGGGATATCATTCCCAGGAACTCTCATGTCAAATTCCATAAAGATCGGTCCAGTAGTTTAGTCTGAATCGCTCTACACACACACACGAACAGACAGACAGACACACACACACACACACATACACCACGACCCTCGTCTCGATTCCCCCCTCTACGTTAAAACATTTAGTCAACACTTGACTAAATGTAAAAAGAAACATTACTATGTCTAGGAATCCAGTAATGTGATCAAGGATGGCAAAAGGGTTGAAAGACATCGGGATCAAAGAGCATACCAAAACATGTGACACCTTTGTTCTGCTTATAACATTCGCCTAGAATTCAAAAATTAATGACAATCTTATGCAGATGCCAAACATTTAAGACC
>NC_090251.1:49832851-49837851 GCF_037325665.1 Littorina saxatilis
TTATTATACCCTTTGTCTCCTTTGACTTTTCCTCATTTATCACTGTAAACACACGCGACACTAGCATACGCACAACTTGGCAGTGAACGTGCATATGTGGCTTTCTTGCTTTGGTTGTGACCTGGTCGTCGGTGTGTGTGTGTGTGTGTGTGTGTGTGTGCGTACGTGCGTGCGTGTGAGCGTGCGAGCGTGCGTGTGTATGTGTGAGCGTGTGTGCGTGTGTGCGTGCGTGCGTGCGTGCGTGTGTGTGTGTGTGGGCGCGCGCGTTTCATCATCCGACCAATTGTCGTACACTTATTCATCAAATTTAACGTCACTTTCAAAGGTTCTAAAACAAGCAACACTTCGTTCTTCATTCATCTGTCAGCGATCGTTCCACATTAGCAGTCTTTTGACCAGCCGCCCTGGGGAACTGACCATTGTTCGTACGTCCAGGGGGCAGCAGAAGGCAGATGACCCACTTTGACCGCAGTTCGGAGACGTGGAGGCAAATTGCACATTGGTTGCTTGATGACCACGCCATGGCCTCGGGCTGAGAATGCTCTGTTGAAAAAGCTGCATCGTCCTTTTCGTTCGTTCTCTCTGTGCGTTGCCTTGCAGCATCTTTAGGGATGTTATATGAAGTCTTATATCGCGCGCGTATCTCCAGACTCGGACTCAAGGCGCAGGGATCTATTTATGCCGTGTGAGATGGAATTGTTTTACACAATACATCACGCATTCACATCGACCAGCAGATCGCAGCTATTTCGGCGCATATCCTACTTTTCACGGCCTATTATTCCAAGTCACACGGGTATTTTGGTGGACATTTTGTATCTATGCCTATACAATTTTGCCAGGAAAGACCATTTTGTCAATCGTGGGATCTTTAACGTGCACACCCCAATGTAGTGTACACGAAGGGACCTCGGTTTTTCGTCTCATCCGAAAGACTAGCACTTGAACCCACCACCTAGGTTAGGAAAGGGGGGAGAAAATTGCTAACGCCCTGACCCAGGGTCGAACTCGCAACCTCTCGCTTCCGAGCGCAAGTGCGTTACCACTCGGCCACCCAGTCCGAACATGTGTGTTTGTAAGACGTCTTGCAAATGGATTTCTGTCTCTCTGTGCCTCTGACTCTCTCTACTGTTGGGTTTGTTTCCAGGCCGATTGGTTGTTGTGTTGTTTGTTTGATCGTATTTGTTTTCTGTGTATTCAGGGCTGGAGCGTTCATGATCCACTTCAAAACAGTCGACCTGCACAGCGTGAGTGTAGCAGGAAGGGCACCGGTTGGGTCATGACACTCGTGACACGGACATCCAACACTATTTAGATACAGCCCCAAGGGACGGTTTAATAATGCGCGCTGTAATCTATGGCAAGCCATCAGGATCAACATGCAGGAACCGTATTCGTTTAATTGCTACCACGGCATATTGCGGTCACGTAAAGCCAGGTTTTCTTGGTTTTACCTAACACTGCTGCTTCAGGCATGGTTATAACTATACTCTTCATAAAAAGTTAATGACCGGTCATGAAAATGTACACGCTCCTTTAAAATGTTGCCAAAAAACAAGAGTTCTATAATTTGATTGAAACTTGATATTTTAGCATTCAAAAAGGGATAATGAGTCTTGCTTTCGTATCATTTGTGGCAGGCAGTGTTTCTGTGTTATTCAAAACACGTGAACATATGAGCTTCTTTTTATTTAAGGAGGCGTTTTTTCAAAGTCCTATGAAATCAGCGCAAAACATACTAGGGCAAAAATCAGTGATGCGCGTGCAATAACAAAGTTCTGGCCACGAAATGGGCACACCAACTTGTCCTTCTAAAATGAAACACTGACAAAATAATGCAATGTGGCACCATACCCCCATGACGAAAATTGAGCGACTTGAATAGGGCAAGGGCAATTGGATTGCTACAAGATGTCGTTGCTGCCAAGCAAGTGGCTCAGAGTGTGGCAGTAAAATATATCAGAAGAGAAAAGAGAAACATCACTAAGCCATTTTAAAAAAGAAATTAAAAAAAATATTGAGTATTTTCAGTGAACTGTTTCCCAGAATTACCATTCTAAGCCATTTTAGTTAAACCCAATGTGACCGAGTGCTCGGAATATTCACACAAACAGAAGTGAGTTTTTCTGTGTGCAGGATAACTTGCTAAAATTATGCGACTCTTGTTCGCACGTTTGAGACACAAAGGTTTGACTGTGGCGGATGGAAATGGCGATTTATCTCCGAAACCACAAAACGACAACACCGTGTCCCATCCATCATCCGGGTACCAACCAGTCTCCTCCACGTCATCAAACCACGTGATCGCATGGTGTACAGCAAAGAAAATATGACAGAACAGCTCCTACGTCCGTCGTGATAAACGAGGGCATGGGTATCAAAGCCTCGCGAGAGACAGCGATGTTGTGTTTACGAGGACATTTATTCCGATATGTCTGGGGTGTATCAGAAAGAGAATTGTCTCCCTTGCATACAAATATCTTGAGAGTGACAGGCCATGTCTTGGCCGTAAGCCGTCTCTTAACTTTCAGCGTAAGACGCCAAATACACGAGCTAAGCAAAAAGAGACACACAAAGAAAAGAGCATGTAGAGAACGCCCAGGCATAAACAGTGCAATGTGAATTAGAAAATAAAAGTTATTGTGAAAGAGCATGCTTTTAACAATGAAGAATTGGTAATTGTCCTTTACATGAATATGTTAAAATTTTTTTGAGCAGTACCATTAAGAAATACACTTTTTCAAAAACTCTCTCTCTCTCTCTCTCTCTCTCTCTCTCTCTCTCTCTCTCTCTCTCTCTCTCTCTCTCTCTCTCTCTCTCTCTCTCTCTGTCTCTGTCCCTCTCTCTCGTTCTTTCTCTCTGTCCCTCTCTCTCTCTCTCTCTCTCTCTCTCTCTCTCTCTGTCCCTCTCTCTCGTTCTTTCTCTCTCTCTCTCTCTGTCTCTCTGTCTCTGTCTCTCTCTCACTCTCTCTCTCTTTTTGTACCACTCTCTCTCTCTCTCTTTCTCTACCACTCTCTCTCTCTCTCTCTCTCTCTCTCTCTCTCTCTCTCTCTCTCTCTCTCTCTCTCTCTCTCTCTCTCTAATGTAATGATGTATAGAATTATGTCAGGGAATGTACCTACACTTATTGCCTCAAATTTCAAAATAAATCATTATAGAAAATGTAACAAATTAATTACCCCAACTCCAAGAATTGACCTGTATAAGTCGAGTCTATCATATTCTGGAGCAATTACGTGGAACACCATTCCTAATATAATTAAATTACGAATTCATGAAACATCATTCAAGGAATATTACATGCTGTTTCTTTTACAAAACTTATAAGAAATATTGTCAGTAAGTACTGGTGTCACATGACTGATGTGAACCAGTTGATTGGCTAATGGCGATGCGCTAAAACTGTTAGCGCACTCTTGGAGTGCGCTAACTTTTCCACAGAGCGTATTCTTACGCCCTTTGCCTAAGCGAGACTGTACTCTCATCCTCAGAATTAATTAATGACATGTAGCTTATATTCTCCACAATACCAAAATACTATAAATTTCCTGCTTCTCAATTAAAGCAGAAGTGGGTTTTTTTCTGACAGATTGCATGTGCCTGTGCCATAGTTGCCACTGATCTAAAAATAGAACCCGCTGTGTCTAATTTTTAGTTTGGACTTGCGAAGAATCTTCTCATAATTATGCCGTAGCTTAGTATCCACAAATGATGAGTTAGTATACAATTCCCAGCAGCTAACACAAAACGCAAGTGTTATTCCGATAACGTACCAACTATAGACCAGCATTTGGAATGTATACGTAGCAGACTAGATTACTCTGAAATACGATTGCATCAGTTGAGTAAATGAATGGTTTCCGAATTATTATTTCAAGGCAAGAACAATCGGAATCGAAAACGTGTAGGGTTTAGAACGTCCGTACCATATATAAGACTTATTACCAGCCTGCCTCATGCGTGCAGACTCAGTGCAACGTGACGAGCAATTTTTGTTTTTGGAATGCCGCAGTGGTTCGATTGCCCTAGCCTAGCAGACGACATAAACCCCGCTCAGCTAACTAACATGTTGGGCAAATGTGAACGAAAAAACGATGGGGATATAATACGTGTAGAGTTCAGAGCATTCTTACCGTTCATATTTAGTACCAGACTCCTCGATGAGTGAAGATACCACACGAGAAACATGCCACATTTATTTTGAAAATGTGCTGACCGTCGACCTTGGAGGTTAGCCAATTCAAGGGGAGTCACCCTGCACAGTCAATCCGTCGAAGCTCGACTTGAGGTTTCGAATCGCAAATAACCAAGAACACAGTTCTTTCTCCGAGTTCAAATGAGGTCTCTCTGAAAGATCATCACTGTTTAGCTTAACGCTACACTGGAATTTACCAACAGAAATTAAAACAAGAGTTTGCGTGTGATGGAAGCACGACACACTTGAGACAGCCCACACAAAAGTAGATCTTCTACGACTTGACCACACAGTTATGCCTATTCAAATGCGCGTAGCAAAATGTGCGTGTTGTATCTTCTTTTTTCTCTGGCGGTACCGACAATATCGTTATTGAAACAATCCCAGTGCACTAAGGGATTTAGAGAGCAAATCTCGAAAATAATTATTGAACTCAGCGCAATGCGCTTCATTCAATAATGAATTTTCTCGATTTGCTCTATAAATCCCTTAGTGCACTGGGATGTCTCATTAACTTAAATTATCAAGCAGATGGCAAAATATAACTGTACTCTCTGATTATATTGAAAAACATGATTATATTTTTATATTATATGAAGGATATTTTTTTATACAAACAAATATTTCTCTGTTATATATAATTTTCAAGCATTGCTAAAGAATCACAATGCATCTTAAAATGTCTTATTGGTTGCTTGACATGTTAATTATGGTAAATATGTCATTTGTACTATAGTTAAACTTATCTTCTATTTATTCTTGTTTGTTACCCCTCAATGGGCGAGGGCCGGATGAAAAAAAAGCA
>NC_090251.1:49842851-49847851 GCF_037325665.1 Littorina saxatilis
CGTTGTTCGTTGTCGTTGTTGTTGTTGTCGTTGTCGTTATTGTTGTTGTCGCTGTTGTTTTTGTCGTAGTCATCGTCGTCGTATTTAAACTCAAGAATGCTGCTGTCCATAATGTTGTCGTCGTTGTGTTGCTCTATTGAAGACTGTACCTGAAACACAAACAAATATTATTTTACAATTTTCTTGCACAGAAACCTATAACTCTATTGGATTTAATCAATTTCTGATTTCCTAACTGCTGTACGCATTGCCGATTAACAACCGACTTTCAACCACCTTTCAAGAAATTTGTTTTGAACAAAATCGGTCAAAGGTCGCTGCTCCTGTGAACAGCGGAACGGTCAGTCTTCTTCTTCTTCTTCTGCGTTCGTGGGCTGAAACTCCCACGTACACACGTGTTTTTTGCACGAGTGGAATTTTACGTATATGACCGTTTTTTACCCCGCCATTTAGGCAGCCATACGCCGTTTTCGGAGGAAGCATGCTGGGTATTTTCGTGTTTCTATAACCCACCGAACTCTGACATGGATTACAGGATCTTTTTTGTGCGCACTTGGTCTTGTGCTTGCGTGTACACACGGGGGTGTTCGGACACCGAGGAGAGTCTGCACACAAAGTTGACTCTGAGAAATAAATCTCTCGCCGAACGTGGGGACGAACTCACGCTGACAGCGGCCAACTGGATACAAATCCAGCGCGCTACCGACTGAGCTACATCCCCGCCCTGAACGGTCAGTCTGAAATTAGGCCAGCAGTTGCAGAGTTGTCCAGCCCAGGCCTGAGAGACACGACAAGGTTGGTCAATAGCAAGATCTAGATCAGCACTTTTCAGGACGTGTACTAGGGAACGTGTATGGGTAACGTCATCAAATCTAGTTCTCTCTCGAGCGTTTGCCAAGATCTGCAGTCTTGGTGGGAGCAAACTAACGTATGATTTGGAACATTGGAGGAAAAATGTGAGTCACGGGTGACGCAATATCTACACGTACACGCACAGGTCTCAGCTACATGTTCGATAATCTATAACACTGTAATGGCAAGTGCGCATGCAGATAGCCAAAAACGAACAAAAATATAGAAGAAAAAAACACCTCCAAAGAGTGTATCGGAGAAACCAGGTGCTAATCGGGGCAGTGTTGCTGCAGCAGTGGTCGAGTCGCTGCAAAGTCGCGACTAAGTCAGGGATAAATCGTCGCGACTGTTCACATGGCAGACAGACTTCCCACCGATTTGATATCAGCAACTTCTGAGCGACTTCCAACCGACTAAAGTTGGCGGTAAATTGGTTTTAAATGACCATGTCAACATGGTGAATGTGTAAGATCATCCCTCCACAAACCAAAAATCAAAGCATCCTGACTTACTTCCTGTGCAAATTGGATCTTCTTTCTTAAAAAGCCACTAGATGAAATAATTTTTTAAATACCACGAGGGTTTGTATTTTTTAAGAAATTAATTCACTTAACAAAATGCAAATAAAAATAAAAATGAATCAGGCAGTTGATTATTTGGGAATCTGTTCAAGTGGATGGAAGAACCATTATATCCTTTAATATCTTAAAAAAAAATTAAACCAATAACTAATGCACTGACATAATGCGAGGCAAGTATTAAAGTGTGTGTCGTCTGTTTCTGCACAGGAGCCCATGCAGAAGACAACCAACCTTATCGGAAAGCAGGGCATTACTTTCGAAAATGCAGTAAGTACACTCACAGAACATATATATAGAACACTTACATTTTAGCTTTTATCTTGATCGCGGGGGTGTGGGGTCAAATAGTTAAAACCAAAAACAACAATGTAGAGGGATTTTGTAGATTCTTACCCAGGAAACTTGTCTTATCTGTTTCTGTGATACCTCTCTGATTACATTTGGGCCATGCCATCTCGATATATACAGAGCGGAAGGATAGGTTAGTTTTTGTTTTGTGGAAGGGGTGAGGGGGGAGGGGGGTATTGTAGCTAAATTCGTAGAGCACTAGACTGTTTGTTCTCGGGCCACATGTTCGAATTCAGTCCTTGAGGACGAGGTTTAGTTATATGTGACGACTCAGAGACGGTATGCATGCTCCACCTTTGTCACGGCCATGACACGTAGTAGACCTCGGTCAGGAGTGCTTGTGGCTGATTGCATCCAAATACGCACACACTTGGTAGCGCGACTCCTTTTGACGCTAGTTTGCCATTGAGATGCGAGCCCAATTTCTGGTGTATTCTAATTTATCAGTAAGAAGATAGTATCTTTCATGTAACCATTAAATCAACTCCCACCATGAAACGTTGCTTGTCTTTGTATTCTTGCTGATCTGTACGTCTGTCTGCGCATGCGTTGTCAACATCAACTGAACCCATCACACAATGTGCAATAGACAAATTCCGAAAATAACTGTCGGGCTTTTAAGGGTTTTGAAAGAGTGGATACCCTTGATTTTTACTCGGACAAACATTGGAGGGGCCAATCACTAGCGATGGGTGTGTCGGAAACACGTGGATAGGAGCAGCTAAAAATTTTAATTGGGGGTTTCGGGGTTCTCTAGGTAGACTGTCTGTGGGGAGCCCTGTCAATTTTCCTCTTATCCAACCCCCTTCTCCCCTCACCCCAAATTCAGTTCGTGTCAGTGCCGATCTGCTGCCCGAGTCGCTCGAGCTTCCTGACGGGCAAGTACCAGCACAACCACCACGCCTTCAACAACTCTGTGGCGGGGGGCTGCAGCAGCACATCCTGGCAGCAGGAACAGGAACCCAAGGCGTTCCCCGTCTACCTCAAGCAGCAAGGATACTCCACCTTCTACGCTGGAAAATACCTCAACAGGGTGGGTCTTTACCTGTCTTTACAATTACACAGCCACATCGATTATGTCTTGTCTCAAGCTACAAGGATACACTACGTTCTACGGTGGCAAATGTCTCAACATAGTGAGTCCTTAGAATTAGACAGCTATCTAGACTATGTGTTGTCTCAAACAACAAGGCTACACCACATTCTACGCTGGTTAATACCTCAACATGGTGAGTCCTTAGAATTAGACAGCTATATCTAGGCTATGCCTTGTCTCAAACAGTCAGGCCACACCACGTTCTACGCTGGTTAATACCTCAACATGGTGAGTCCTTAGAATTGGACAGCTATCTAGGCTATGCCTTGTCTCAAACAGCCAGGCCACACCACGTTCTACGCTGGTTAATACCTCAACATGGTGAGTCCTTAGAATTAGACAGCTATCTAGGCTATGTGTTGTCTCAAGCAACAAGGCCACACCACGTTCTACGCTGGTTAATACCTCAACATGGTGAGTCCTTAGAATTGGACAGCTATCTAGGCTATGCCTTGTCTCAAACAGCCAGGCCACACCACGTTCTACGCTGGTTAATACCTCAACATGGTGAGACAGCTATCTAGGCTATGCCTTGTCTCAAACAGCCAGGCCACACCACGTTCTACGCTGGTAAAATGGGAAGCATGTCTAAACAAGAAGAGTTTAAATACTACATGTTAACAAGCTAATGGTCACAAGAGGACAACTCCAAAGCCAATCAAACTGCTTCGGTTATTTCATTGCATGATAATGACGATGTAGATATGACGACGATGATGATGAGGATATTGGCTACAACGAAGACGGTTATGGTGGCGGCGACGACGACGAAGACGACGACGACGATGACGACGACTACGATGATGATGATGATGATGATGATGATGATGATGATGATGATGATGATGATGATGATGATGATGATGATGATGATGATGATGATGATGATGATGATGATGTGATTGTTTCAGTACGGCTATGACAACGTTGGAGGAACAGCCCACGTGCCCCCTGGTTGGGACTGGTGGGTTGGACTGGTTAGTGTTTTTCCTGTCTGAATAATATTTATAGTTAATTCTTGTCTTTTTTCACATGGATCAGCGGTCGTTGGTAACTTTTCTCGTGCATCAAAAAAAAGTAATTCATCAGAATTCCTGTGTATCAGTAAATAGTCATTTCTTATTTTTAAGGTGTTAAACAATACAGCAATTTCTCAGTTTTTGGCGTGTTAAAGCAAGAGTCATTTCTTAGTTTTGGCGTGTTAAGGCATGCAGCCATTTCTCATTTTTGGCGTGTAAAACCATGCAGCCATTTATCATTTTTGGCGTGTAAAAGCATACAACCATTTCTCATTATGTGCGTGTTAAAGGAGCGATGATACTGTTTATTTGGAACACTGACTAGCTATATCGTTCCCAGGTGGGCAACTCTGTGTACTACGACTACGACCTGTCGGTCAACGGAACCACGGAGTCTCACGGACATGATTACCTGGAGGACTACCTCACTGACCTCATTGTAAGTCTTCTTCGTATTACAGATACTGTAATATATCACACACTTACGTCGTTCCACAGAACTACTCTTTTGTCGAATAAGTTCACATTCACCAAATGGCGTGCAATTAGTGATAGCGCCTTCCTTATATGTTCCTGTTCGCTGGCTGTCAGAAGGGCAGAAGTTTCTCGAGATTCAACACGATAAAGCCCTCCCCCCCCCCTCCCCTTCTAATGCACACCTCCCCCCAGTTCTTAATGAAACTATCTAGTAGGGGTGGTGATGATGTTGTCTGTGCCCCCCGCGGGTTAGGGGGAAGAATTTACCCGATGCTCCGCAGCATGTCGTAAGAGGCGACTAACGGATTCTGTTTCTCTTTTTACCCTTGTTAAGTGTTTCTTGTATAGAATATAGTCCATTTTTGTAAAGATTTTAGTTAGGCAGTATGTAAGAAATGTTAAGTCCTTTGTACTGGAAACTTGCATTCTCCCAGTAAGGTAATACATTGTACTGCGTTGCAAGCCCCTGGAGCAAATTTTTGATTAGTGCTTTTGTGAACAAGAAACAATTGACAAGTGGCTCTATCCCATCTCCCCCCTTTCCCCGTCGCGATATAACCTTCGTGGTTGAAAACGACGTTAAACACCAAATAAAGAAAGAACTGTTGTCTGTGTATAACCTTCTGA
>NC_090251.1:49860351-49862851 GCF_037325665.1 Littorina saxatilis
AAAAACAAGAAAGGTAGGTTGTTGGAACGTTTGTTATTGACAAAACAATACATTCACAAACAATAACGAAAACTTACCTGGCTGATTTTTCCTTCCGCCTGCCACGAAGCCGCAAGCGAAAAAACCGTTGGGTCGATATATCTGTGAATGTATTGTTTTGTCAATAACAAACGTTCCAACAACCTACCTTTCTTGTTTTTTGATTTTACTCATAACTAGGCTAAATCTCATGAGATTAGTTGAATCGTCACCACTAGTGTCAACAGAATTACAGTCAAAACCGTGTAATACTGCAGGGGACTCAACTCTTGAAATCAAAAAAGGTCACCGTGATCCGCGTTCTCTCCCTTTTGCTGATTGAGCCCTTTTTGTTGATAGGCGAGCAATTTTTTCTGCCCATTTTTATGTCAACATTTCAGTTTGCTTTTAGGATATTCCAAATTATCATTTGTCACAGTTCGTTTTTGCTGCACAGCGGGTACTAAACAATGGGTATAACGAATGCCAAAAACAGTTTTCACTGAGTGCGTCAAAAACACACAAAATATACTTTTCAAGAAAGGAAAATCAAAAAGAAATAAAAGATATAACAAAAGCAACATTACTGAATGTGTGTGCATACGTATTTAGACTGCCAGCGAGGGCTGGATGGAAGATAGTTTTGCGGGTTTCGAGGTTTCTGTTCCTGCCTAAATTGGTACTTTTTCCAGATTTTTCATAATTGAATTTTGCTTTCTCCACAGAAACTGAAAACGAAGACGATCCGCAAAGAAGCCAAGAAATCGGAAGAAATGATCTCAGCGGCAACAAGTTACAGCAAGTCGGAGAAGAAGGCGAAGGGGGAAGGAAAGAAGGAAAGAAAGAAGGGAAAAGATAAGAAGAAGAAAGGAGGAAACAGAAAAGCAGTCACAGAAAATCAGCCTGTTGTATTGTTCACACAACCAGACAACTTTCTCATGTAGTCCCTAACCATCCGTTGTCTTCACGTGACGTCACCAAACCGGAATCCGCCGTAGCGGCCATTTTTCCAGACTCCCTACGCGGGTGGACAAGGCGGTGAGCTGTGATACGCAATGTTATTATTATATGAAGTCTTATATCGCGCGCGTATCTCCAGACTCGGACTCAAGGCGCAGGGATCTATTTATGCCGTGTATATCACGCGGGTCAAATCAAGAGATTTGAACAGATTGAAGTTCCCCAACATCAGAGAGAAATTGGTTTTCCTCAGATTCTTCTTCTTCTTCTTCTTCTTCTTCTTCTTCTTCTTCTTCGTTCTTGGGCTGATACTCCCACGTTCACTCATGTTTTTGCACGAGTGTTTTTTTTACGTACATGACCGTTTTTACCCCGCTATTCAGCCAACCATACGCCGCCTTCGAGGGATTCCTCAGATTCAACATTTTCCCTAAAGCCGAACTACCAAACAAAGATTTGGAAACAAAGTTTGGCGAATCATAGTACCTTGAGCATGCATGTCAGTGCAATTCCGATGTCCAATATTCTATGGCCTACCAATCTTTTGTTCATCATTATTCTGAATTTTGGAATGTCAGCAGGTAAAATGTTTTTCCGTTGTTGGTTTCAGAATTTCTTTTAGTTGAAGGATGCTTTTCATCCCTTCTAAAAAATCCGTGACTACATCTGTGGTAATAAGGCTCCCCAAAAATATACATGTATGTTGGTTTAGGGTAACCCGATCGACCGATCCTATTTTTTCCCGCCAACCCTAAAACTTATTTTGCATTTCTAAAAAACCAAAAAACTGTTGGCACATTTTGCTAACCATACCGAGACTAAGGGAGGTAACTTCCTTTAAAATCGACAACTTTTTTTTTTTTTTTAATTAAAAAAAGCCGACCTACCGACCCTATCTTTTTTGGTCACGTTACCCTAAACCAACATCTATTTTTGTTTGGCCTAAGCATGATCGCTTTCACGAGAACGATGGTACCTTTGACAATACAGACCAATTCACAACTGCGGAGAATTTTCACAAGACTACAAAACTGTTCATTGACGTACTCATACTGGAATGACAACCATTACGACTCTCTACAAAACTCATGAAAACCGAATAATATATAACTGACTTTCCTGTTGTTTTTGTCCCTATGTTCTGACCATTCACAGGTGTCAAAGCTTAAATACAGTTCTAGATGATCGAACGTGTAGCAAAGACCTGTACGTGTACGTGTAGATATTGCGTCACCCGTGACTCACTTTTTTCCAAATGCATACGTTGTTTTGCTCCCACCACGACTGCAGATCTTGGCAAACGCGTGACGTAAAAACTAGATTTGATGACGTTACCCATACACGTTCCCGTACACGTCCTGAAAAGTGCTGATCTAGATCTTGCTAATACGTATCAAAGAAAGAAGGCCAATAATATTGTATACCAAAGAAAGAAGGCCAATAATATTGTATACCAAAGAAAGAAGGCCAATAATATTGTATACCAAAGAAAGAAGGCCAATAATATTGTATACCAAAGAAA
>NC_090251.1:49868655-49983655 GCF_037325665.1 Littorina saxatilis
TTGTTATTGACAAAACAATACATTCACAAGATTCATTCGCTTGCGGCTTCGTGGCAGGCGGAAGAAAAAATCAGCCAGATAAGTTTTCATTATTAATGGTTTGTCTGTGCACTTAAAGGCATATGTACGCGCTCCCGTGTTTACAAAGTGTAGTTTGCCCATAATCGATGTCAAACGCACCATAAGACCATATAATGACGATATGTCACCATGCGCGGACCATAATACATGCATTACAGCTTGTTCTAGCCTCTGAAAAAGTGAGGATGTCAACAAAGACGCGGAGTTATTTCCCTTGCGTCAACGCTACCTCTGTTGGCAAATCTATAAATAGGACGATCTAGATCAAAATAAAAATTCAAATATCTCAACATTTAAGGGGTCCTAGACCACAATATCTTGCAGGGAACTTAATTTAGCATGTCTCCAGCTGTTGGTAAAGCAATTAGCGTGTATAGTCATCGAGTACATATGCCTTTAAAAGACCGTTGGGTCGATATATTTGTGAATGTATTGTTTTGTCAATAACAAACGTTCCAACAACCTACCTTTCTTGGTTTTTACATTTAGTCAAGTTTTGACTAAATGTTTTAACGTAGAGGGGGGAATCGAGACGAGGGTCGTGGTGTATGTGTGTGTGTGTGTGTGTGTGTGTGTGTGTGTGTGTGTGTGTGTGTGTGTGTGTGTGTGTGTGTGTCTGTGCGTGTCAGTGTGTGTGTGTGTAGAGCGATTCAGACTAAACTACTGGACCGATCTTTATGAAATTTGACATGAGAGTTTCTGGGTATGATATCCCCAGACGTGCTTTTTCATTTTTTTGATAAATGTCTTTGATGACGTCATATCCGGCTTTTCGTGAAAGTTGAGGCGGCACTGTCACGCCCTCATTTTTCAACCAAATTCGTTGAAATTTTGGTCCAGTAGTCTTCGACGAAGCCCGGACTTCGGTATTGCATTTCAGCGTGGTGGCTTAAAAATTAATTTATGACTTTGGTCATTAAAAATCTGAAAATTGTAAAAAAAACATTTTTTTATAAAACGATCCAAATTTACGTTTATCTTATTCTCCATCATTTGCTGATTCCAAAAACATATAAATATGTTATATTTGGATTAAAAACAAGCTCTGAAAATTAAAAATATAAAAGTTATTATCATAATAAAATTTCCGAAATCAATTTAAAAACACTTTCATCTTATTCCTTGTCGGTTCCTGATTCCAAAAACATATAGATGTTATATGTTTGGATTAAAAACATGCTCAGAAAGTTAAAACGAAGAGAGGTACAGAAAAGCGTGCTATCCTTCTCAGCGGCGCAACTACTAAACCGCTCTTCTTGTCATTTTCACTGCCTTTGCCATGAGCATAAGCGGTGGACTGACGATGCTACGAGTATACGGTCTTGCTGAAAATTTGCATTGCGTTCAGTTTTATTCTGTGAGTTCGACAGCTACTTGACTAAATGTTGTATTTTCGCCTTACGCGACTTGTTTTTTTCTGAGGTCCTGTAGCGATAAACCGGGTAACGCTGCAACAACAGAAGTGTTGCTGTCATTAGCGCTGTTGTGGTCTATGTCGACCAAAAGAATGGGATTCACTGTAGGTGGAGTGCCTGTAGGTGGATTCCCTGTATACCTAAGACTTTAAAATTGGCAGTCTTAGGTATAAAGGGAATCCACCTGCAGGAACTCGATCTACAGGGAATCCCACTCTGTTGGTCGACATAGACCCCATCAGCGTCATTAGCCAGTCATGCATAACATCTTTTCGTCAAAACCATTTCGTGGAACAGGAACCGCCAAGGAAGCGCCAAGGAACCGAAAAAGGTAAGGCAGTCACACTTAAGGGGTAATTCCTCCCCTTCCAACCCCCCACTCTCCCCGAAAAAAAACACATCTCACGCAAAAACACCACCACAATCACCACAACACTCATAACAACAGTCATAAATACCACAATAATCACAACCGCAATCACCGCAACAACAATTATACTGTCTCAAATCGCCCGGGGAAGCAATACAGGTCGGTTTTGGATTTCAGTGGAACGATGACACCACACACCAGGAATAAGCTGACTATGAAATAAACGTTCAATTATGTAAAAGTTAAATTATGTGTCAGGGGAGTCTTTAAATGACGGTAACGTCTCCATGTACTCCGTCTGTATGTTTGGTTCGTCGTACTTGTTCACTTCTGACAGCAGCGGAACATGATCACATGTGTTACGTCTGACACACGAGACGTTTGCGTACACGCCAGAACACCCCCCCCCCCCCCCCAACCTCCACCACCACCACCACCACACACCACCACCACACACCCCCGAAACCTCAAGTGAATATTGGGCTTGGGCTTTTCGTCAGAAAATGTTTTCCAAATATGGTCTTAGAATGTATCTGTTTTATGAAGCATGAGTTTATCTCCTGCCGAAACAAGATAAAGAGTTCACCCCCTCCTCCTCCCCCCCCCCCTTTCTACTGACACTGTAGATTTGAAATAAACAAGTCAGCTCGACGATAAAATAAAAGATTACCTTGAAAGCGTCTCGGGCCAGATATTGCAATGACTAGACCATCAAAACAGGTTGCACGCACTTTTTGTCGACATCGCGACAGGGGTGATGATGATATGTGTGTGTGTGTGTGTGTGTGTGTGTGTGTTTGTGTGTGTGAAAGTGTGTGTGTGTGTGTGTGTGTTGTGTGTGTATGTGTCTGTGTGTGTATGTTTGCTTGAGAGTGTGTTTAAATATGCATGTGTGTGTGTTTGTGTGTGTGTGTGTTTGTGTGTGTGTTTGTGTGTGTGTGTGTGTGTGTGTGTGTGTGTGTGTATGTGTGTGTGTGTGTGTGTGTGTGTGTGTGTTTGTGTGGGGAGATATTCTACACATCATGGATTATAGCTTAGATGCGCGCGCGAATTCACACCCACACACACAAAACTCACACACACACACACACATACACACACACACCGTGGCACACACATAATTATATGTGCACACATTTAGACACACAGACACATACGTCTCAAATATGTTTAACAATTGTTAAACAAACGATTGGCACGCAAACAGTTCAGAGATTGGACACCGATTGACCAAAACAAACACAGAGAGAGAGAGAGAGAGAGAGAGAGAGAGAGAGAGAGAGAGAGAGAGAGAGAGAGAGAGAGAGAGAGAGAGAGAGAGAGAGTGAGAGAGAGAGAGAGAGAGAGAGAGAGAGAGAGTCGGAAATTTTATTTGTTAGGCCTCCGGCCAATAACAAGACTGGTGACACATTGTTACCAAATAAATAAAGAAAGAAAGAAATGGTGACACATAGTGAGCGAGTTTTAGCGTCAACTAAGGTGACTCGAGTCGAACCGGAGGTCGCAAAAACTCGGTCCGGTACGACTGGAGTGACGTCACCGGTTAACCAACGTTCAACCTTGCTTCCTGCGTAGGGTCTCTCCAGTTCCAAGATGGCTGCCAAGGCGAGGTGAGAAACTTCTGCAAATATTTTTTGACAAAGTTACGGATTGTGAGAAGACATTTGTTGTAAATCACTTAGCCTTTCAAAAATTAAGGATACTGGGTTGGATACTGTCTTGGTTTTAATGCATTTTATTTTAGCAGTGATGTTTATTTTGGGAAGAAATGAGGTCAACAGGAGTTTGGGTGCGATTTCGGCTCAAATGTACTTTAGCGCCCTGAACTTTTACCCGGCTGTTTTGCGCTCGATTTTCACGCTCACTTCTTCATTGACGTTCGAATCGATAGTTCGATGTTTTCTTCAGCCATGTCAACATTACTGCTTGTTCATCATCGTCGTCCATCAACTCTCCACAACAGTAAATCCGTAACGCGCTTGTCGCCATCTTGTTGCAAGGGACGCGACTGGACACAACCCAACAGCGTTTCCGCGAAGAAAAAAACCAGACATGCGCAGTGACCCTACCGTAGCTCAACCCTGTTCCTCGCGAAAACTCGCTCAATACAAGCGAACAATGTTTAAAATAAGCAGAGAAAGCAACATTATGGACCTGCATCTTGCAACTGTGCATTTTCCAGAGAATCAGTGCGAAATCTTAGTGCTTTGTAAATATACGTTGCTAATTGTCTTACCACTTGGCCATTTGTTGAGGATATGAATTGGCACATTCTAAACATTAATGGGTGCCGATAATACTTTGAGGCTATTAATTCAACTCTGATCTCATTATATGCGGGACAAACAAGTAAAATGTACTTCCGTCTCCAGTGTATCATCTGAGCACAAAGGGCAAAGTCTGTCTACGTTGTTCACATTGGGTTTATACTGTAAATAGTGGTTATTTAAAGGGTGACATACCAAATCTGAAACGTGCTAACAGTCTCCTCAAATGAACATTTCTTATCTGATACAAACAAGAAATTCCTCCGAGGTAGGAAAAACACCCCTGTCCTTACCATTCTCACTGCCACCAACTGAGAAGGTTATTTCCCTTTGACCATTAATATGTCCCTCTATAAGTCCTTGTAGAATCTTAATCCACCAATAACTCCCTAACCGTGTGTTTGACTGGTCCCAATTTTTGTAAGGACCGTCTCAGGAGTGTATAGAACCTGTTCACCAAGTTTGGTGACGATCGTTCATTCTTGAGATCTATATGCGAACACAAACACACAAACACACAAACAAACAAACAAACACATCAACCGAATCCAATACACACCCCTATACCGGGGGTGTAATAACCACTCATACACAAGGACTGCTTAAATAACGAATACACATGATAAAACACGTGTGATTCAAGGGTACTATGCCAATCCTGTCTAAAGCAATCGACAAGTCTTTGGCGAAATTCTCTTACAAACGTGGAAATATCACCAACACCTTGTGCTTCCCACACTTCACCAAATCCATACTTGTACAAAACATTACGAACGTTACAAGCCCAAGTCGTGTAATTTTGCCTTTTTATAGACAATAACATATTATACACTTTCTTGGGGTACCTGTTGCCATCCATCCGAGTTAATCGAAGCCAAAACTTCATACACTTTATGTGCGTTACCACAAACAGAGGATAACGTCCTGTTTCACCGTAAACTATATGCCTTGGTGACTTCGAATGGACACCGACAAACCTTTTAATGACAGACAAATGTACTCTTTCAACAATTTGTTGATCAGCAGAGAGTCCCCAGACCTCCGAACCGTACGTCAAGATCGGTTGTATTTGACTGTCAAACAGTTTAAAAGTGTATCAGGAGAATATTCCCCAATACTCCAAAGAAGTTTGAGGATAGCTAATGCTCCCTTTCTCGCGCGATCAGCAAGGTCGTTTAGAGTGTGGGAAAAAGAGATTCTTGTGGACAAATAGACTCCTAAATACTTATGCATGTTTACAACTTTCACTTTGTTACACGACACTGAGATTGCCACAAGTTCTCAAATGTCGTATAGTTGTGTTCTTTTATTCTACGTCGCCCGTCTTCGCAGCAGCAGAAAACAACTCGTCAAATTGAGTTCGAGGATTTATTCAGCATTCAATACATACAACTGCACATCGTAGCAGAACTCAAATAGAAGCTTTTTTAACATTCAAATCGCGCTGGCATATATAGTAAATACTCAATCTCGAGAATATTCCAGACCGAACACGATACAACTACATTATACGAGCCGTGCATGGACTAAACTAGCAACATTCTCTCTGACGTACATCAAAAGCGCCGACACACTTAATCCGAACGAACGCCACGAACTCACGACTAAAACAGCATGGTAAACAACTTGTTTTGACAGGACTAGAAAGTTCACCTGCATTCTCGTCCAAGCATAAATATTGTGTTTACAAAATATAACATCGGTACTTTCACACAAAGTACAAATAAGTCAACTACATGCAACACACAAAACTGAACCAAAGCTCAGCAACGGTAGCGTTTCCTAACATTACCCCCAACACCAGAAGAAATTTACCTAATTTCTTTCAATCATTGAAACGCTACCTGTACACATATTATGTATACATAACAGATTGAAATCCAGGTATGTACATTAGTCTGTTGGAGAATGAACACAGTTTTACTCACATACTCGGCTGAGAAAATCTGCTCCAACATTGTCTGAACCTTTGATCGATTCCACTCGCATATCAAAGTTCTGCAAGTACATCACCCACCTCATGATACGATTATTCACAAACTTCGCAGAGTTCAGGTAGGTGAGGGGTTTGTGATCAGTCTGAAGCACGAATTTCACCCCTTGGAGGTAGAGTTCAAATTTCTTGATTCCCCACACGATGGCTAAACACTCTTTCTCCATGGTCGAGTAGTTCTTCTCGGCTCCTGACAGCTTCTTGCTGGCATAGCTGACCG
Source organism: Littorina saxatilis (assembly GCF_037325665.1). Taxonomy (NCBI): domain Eukaryota; kingdom Metazoa; phylum Mollusca; class Gastropoda; order Littorinimorpha; family Littorinidae; genus Littorina; species Littorina saxatilis. The sequence continues at coordinate 49,875,002 of NC_090251.1, forward strand.
GAAACGGTTTACCTCCATGCTCTTGCATCAGCATGGCGCCGATCCCTTCGTCCGATGCGTCTGTACGCAAGATGAACTCTTTGGCAGTATCAGGAAGGCGTAGCACCGGGTCTCGTGACATCAGGTCGCGCACGGTCTGGTATGCCTTCTCCTGAGCTGGTCCCCAGAGTATTCGGTTGGGGCATCCTTTTCGGGTCATGTCCGACAAAGGCGCCGTTATGGCGGCGAAGTTTGGAATGAACTCTCTGTAGTACCCAGCCAATCCAAGGAAGGATCGCACCTGCTTCTTGGTTTCAGGACGTGGCGCATTGAGGATCTTGGTGACGTTTTCCAACAAAAGCCCCTTTTGACCTTCCTTCAGTGAATGACCTATGAAGTCAACGTTGTCGGTCCCCAAAATGCACTTACTGGGTCTGACGGTCAGATTGGCTTTTGTCAGGCGGGAAAACAGTTCCCTCAAAGTCTCCAGATGCTCCGCAAAGGTCTCCGTGTGGACTAGCAGATCATCCCAGTAGTACACAACATTCTTCATTCCTTTGAGCATTTTTCGCATTCCCCTCGTAAGGGTAGCACCACTGTTCACCATGCCAAAAGGCATCCGCAGGCACTCATACGTTCCGTCTGGAGTTGCAAAGGCGGTCTTTGGTATGTCCTCTTCGCGCACAGGAATCTGCCAATATCCCTTGCTGAGATCGATCTTTGAGAAGATCTTACTGCCAGTCAACCGTCGGAACAGATCAGCCGCCGTCGGCATTGGTTCAGGGTCAAACACGGTGATCTTATTCACTTTCCTGAAGTCAATGCATACCCTGTTTGTACCGTCTTTCTTCTTGACAACAACAACGGGAGATGAGTAAGGGGATGATGACTCACGGATGACCCCCATCTTCAACATGTTGTCGATGTCCTTCTTCAAGGATTCCCGAGCCTGAAACGGGATAGGGTATGGTTTTGAGCGAACAGGAACGTCAGATGTGAGGTGGACTTCATGTTCGACCAAGGACGTAGAGCCTGGAACATCAGAGAACCTATGGGTGAAGTCGCCCATAAAATCATGCAGCTCCTTCTGCTGATCTTCTGTCAGGTCAGGTCCTAGCTTGACGTCATCCACTCCCTCTTTCTTGTGGAGGTCTCCCAACTCCAGTAGTTCCTCACCGTCGAACTCGTCTAGTTCGGCTGGTTCTTCCACCATTGCTGCGACCTGTACTGCTTCCGGAGGTCTCTCCACATACAGTTTCAGGAGGTTAGCGTGGAAGATCTTGGACTTCTTGCCGACATTCACCTTGTAGTCGTTGATCCCTACCACGGCCTCAACCTCGTATGGGCCTTTCCACTGCATCAGTAGTTTGTTGTGATCAGTGGGGAGCAGTATCAGCACTTTGTTACCTGGTGTAAGCTTCCTGTTTACGGCTTTGCGGTCGTAGTAGTGCTTTCCACTATCCTGAGACTTTCTCAAGTTCTCTCGAGCAATCTCGAGAGTCTCCTCCAGTTTCTCTCGCAACTCGAACACGTACTGGTAACTGTTCTTCACTTCAGGTGTGTCCACATCTTTCGTCCACAATTCCTTTAGTATCTGCATCGGGCCTCTCACGGTCCGCCCGTACATCAGCTCGAACGGGGAGAATCCAGTGGACTCTTGTGGCACCTCCCTGTATGCAAATAGCAAGGCACTGATGTAGCGATGCCACTGCCTTGGCTGCTCACTGCATAGTTTCTTCAGCGTGGACTTCAGCGTCGCATTGAATTTTTCTACCAGCCCATTGCACATCGGGTGATAGGGTGTCGTAGTCAAGTGACGAATGCTCAGCAGCCTGTTGACCTCTTCCATGCATTCAGAGACAAACTGTGTCCCCAGGTCTGTGAGGATCTCTTCAGGAACCCCAATTCTGCTGAAAATGTCCACAAGTGCCTCGGCAACAGTCTCGGTGTCAATTTTCTTCAGAGGCACGGCTTCTGGGTACCTGGTTGCATAGTCTACCAGGGTCAGTACCCAACGATGACCCGCTTCACTTGGCGGTTTGATCTCGCCGATGAGGTCAATGGCCACCCTCTTGAAAGGTCGGTCGATCAAAGGCATCTTCTGCAACGGCACTTTCGGGACCCTTCCTCGAGGTATGGTTTTCTGGCAAATATCGCACGATCGGCAGAATCGAGTCACATCTGCATGCAGTCCTGGCCAGTAAAACGCAGCCTGGATTCTGTCCGATGTCTTCTTGACACCCAGGTGACCTCCCATAATAGAGTCGTGGGCCACCTCCATCACCTGGCGCCTAAGTGGTTGAGGCACCAGAACTTGACGTAATGGCTTCCCACCGTTGACTCTCGGGTGCTGGAACACTCTGTACAGGATCTTGGCCTTTACTTCAAAGTGCACAGTGCCTTCGCCCTTAGTCATCTCCTTGACAGGACGACTCCTGTACTTTGTCAAGGTCAAATCAGCTTCCTGTAGCTGAATCAGCTGATCCCTGTCCACGACAGCAGTTGCAGAACTGTTGGTGACCCTGAGTGGCGTAGTTGTTTTGTCCTTCTTCGCCTGGGCTCTGGTCGTCACAGCGCTTACAACCTGCGGCTGGTCGCGGCGATGCACAGTTGCTCTGTCATCTCGTAACAGTTCGCTGATATCTTCATTCGCGAATGGCAGTGGGTCTTCCTCCTCAGCAGCAGGCTGAGCTGAGCCCATTCTCCATTCGAAATCAGGGTCATCAGGACGTCTCGCACCCCCAATGTTCCCAATTAATAGATCGTACAAGGGCTTCTTCAGGCAGACGGCCTCAACTTCTCCGGTGAAGTATGGAGTATCTATCTGGATCTTTGCCACTGGTGCCCTCACGCATTTGCTGTCAGCCATGAGCGTCCACTTGAAGTCACCAGTGAACTTCTCTGTTGGCACCAGATCCTCTTTGACAATGACTCCATTGCAGCCCGAATCTCTGAGAACAGTCACTTCCTGCTTCTCAACAAATCCCTTCGACACGGGCATGTTCGACACTGACACAGCTGCGCTGGCGACGACAGAGATTGACCTGCCATTGGCGAGTAGAAGCTGGCCATCAGATATACATTCTTCCTCGTCCGATGGCGTATCCACTTGCTCGGCAGCCCTTGGGAGTATGACGCTGCTCGCACATACTTGTTGGTTCGAGCCACTCGTTTGCCTCTTGTTGTCGTAATATCTCCGTCGATGTTCTTGCGCTTTGTCATTGACATGTCCGTTATTTTTCTTTTGGGGACAGTTGGCGACTCGGTGACCCTTGGCATTGCAATGGAAACACGTTATGTTCTGCCCTTCATTGGATGATGGTGCGGACTCAGTTTGTCCCTTGGCAGGTTGGTTTCCCTGGTTCCCGCTCTTTTGGAAAGGTTTCGATGACTTTGACGTCCCCAGGGTCCTTCAATGAGCAATGAGATAACGCTCAGCAGCATCAGTAATGTCCTTCAAACCCCGCAGTTTTTGCTCTTCCAAGCGGGTCGCCAGGTCCTTCGGGCAGGCATTAAGGAACTGCTCCTTCACGATCAAGTCCCGCAGACTCTCGTATGACTGCTCTTCACCTGATAACTCCACCCACTTCTGCAGGTATGACGACAGGCGCTCCACAAACTGGCTCGGTGTCTCTCCAGACAATGGCTGGCATTCGCGGAAGCGTTGACGGTAGCCCCTTTCAGTGAAGTTGTAGCAACGCAACAGAGCTTCCTTCAGTACATCATAGTCTCTGGCGTCATCGTTTGAGAGTCTAGTGTAGACCTCAAGTGCTGCCCCAGTCAAATGTGCGCTGAGTTGAATCGCCCAGTCGTCGCGCTGCCATCTAGCACTCTCAGCGAACCTCTCGAATCTTGCAAGGTAGCAGTCGATCTGGTCCTTCCCGTCAGCGAATGCTGGAAGTTTCGGTGCCCTGTGTAGCATTTGCTGCTGGTTATCTCTTTGGCGTGGTGCCGCGTGCTCATTTTGAACACGCACCATTTCTGTCTGAAGCTCTAAGCGCTTCGTCTCCATTTCTATCTGGAGCTCTACGCGTTTCAGCTCCATTTGCCTTTCTTCACGCTGTGCTTCTCTTTCTTCACGCTCACGCTGCGCTTGTCTTTCTTCACGCTCACGCTGCGCTTGTCTTTCTTTTTCTTCTCGCTCACGCTGCGCTTGTCTTTCTTCACGCTCACGCTGCGCTTGTCTTTCTTCACGCTGCGCTTGTCTTTCTTCACGCTGCGCTTGCAGTCGTGTCTGGGACTCGACGAACTCCGTCAGCTGCTTGCCTTTCAGTCCCAGTTCAACTCCTTTTGCCCAGAACTCAGCCATTCTGGTCTTTTCCGGTGCGTTCGTCTGTATTCTTTCACAGCCCCGAACGTAGACGAATGTAGTCTTCTAAAAGAACACAGTCTCTACTGCACCTCCGATGCTCCTCTCGTCGCTGGTCACCTTCGTAGACGCAGGCTGCCACCCTCATCGTCTAACGTGACGGCGCACTCTGCTCACGATACGTACACGACGTACCTCAGTCGTATTTCGTAGTATTAATGCACTAGCTCCGCGACGAAGTCCGTCTCGTCCAAACGGCAGCTAACCTCTGTAATCCCGATACACTCCGGCGTCGCTCACCGTACCGAGCTGCGGCGATTACCAAACTCTTCACCAGTCACACCGAATCCACGGTTCCGTAGTCTCAATACTGATCCCTCAGGATACACCCGATTGACCTCCTGTGACTGTCTTGACACTGGTCCTTGTTGCTGGAAAACCCTTGGCGTTAAACGTAGATCCTTGGCTTGGCCCCCAATTGTTACACGACACTTGAGATTGCCACAAGTTCTCAAATGCCGTATAGTTGTGTTCTTTTATTCTACGTCGCCCGTCTTCGCAGCAGCAGAAAACAAGTCGTCAAATTGAGTTCGGGGATTTATTCAGCATTCAATACATACAACTGCACATAGTAGCAGAACTCAAAAAGAAGCTTTTTTAACATTCAAATCGCGCTGGCATATATAGTAAATACTCAATCTCGAGAATATTCCAGACCGAACACGATACAACTACATTATACGAGCCGTGCATGGACTAAACTAGCGACATTCTCTCTGACGTACATCAAAAGCGCCGACACACTTAATCCGAACGAACGCCACGAACTCACGACTAAAACAGCATGGTAAACAACTTGTTTTGACAGGACTAGAAAGTTCACCTGCATTCTCGTCCAAGCATAAATATTGTGTTTACAAAATATAACATCGGTACTTTCACACAAAGTACAAATAAGTCAACTACATGCAACACACAAAACTGAACCAAAGCTCAGCAACGGTAGCGTTTCCTAACACACTTCACTATCACCAAAGAACCATTTGCCATAATGTCTTTGGTTAATTCGTTAATAAACAATGAGAACAAAATCGGTGAGCAGTTTTCACCCTGTTTTAGGCCGACTGGACACATGAATACATCTGAAAGTTCACCTCCTGCTCGAACACACGTTTTCACTGTCGTATAGTTACATAGTACTTTTAAGGGCTAAAACAATCTTTCCACACATGCCATTCTGATCCAGTACTTTCCATAGTTTCTCCCTGTGAACAGAGTCAAACGCTTTCCGAAAATCTATAAAGGCTGCATACAGTTTTCTATGTCTCAACAACTGTTTCTGTACGATTCCAAACAGTGTAAATATGTGATCTACTGTAGAATGATCTTGGCGAAAACCAGCTTGCTCCTCCCTAACAACTTCGTTCAGAGAGAGAGAGAGAGAGAGAGAGAGAGAGAGAGAGAGAGAGAGAGAGAGAGAGAGAGAGAGAGAGAGAGAGAGAGCGGGGGGGGGGGGGAGAGATAGAGGGACAGAAACAGAGAGACACTGAGATACTAAGACAGAAAGAGACTATGAGAGAGAGGGGAAGAGGAGAGAGATATACTCGGAGAGAGCGGGAGAGAGAGAGAGAGAGAGTCACGTTTCATGGTCAAATGAATGACTATGAACGGTCAATTACTACTAACTGACTAACCACACCACGATCCACTCTCGCAGAGATCAATGCAACAAAAGTAGACAGTTTCAAGTGCCTGATTATTATGCAAACTCGCCACCTCCCTTCTCACAACTGGAATCAAATAATAACGACGGCGTCTTACTAACACTGAATATGGCCAAAGAAACTACAATGCCTTTTGTACAGTGTTTGATATGGCTAAGTAACAAAAGTAACAAGAAACAAACGTACTTCAGCTGCTATGGGACAAGGGGCAGAACTAGCTCTAAATAATATCCCCTCAGATGTGCAGATTTATTCCCCCTGCTAAGCCACTCTTTAGATGCCGCGTTTGTCACGTTTCCATCGCGACTGCCAACTTCACACACTCTCACACATACAAACACATCAACACACATACAAACACATCAACACACATCCCCACACACACACTCGTATTGAAATACTGAGCCGACAGAAAGAGATCTGGATCTGTATGGCTGGGTGTTTCCCACGCATGATTTACTTTGAGTACGGTAATAATTAATGTCACTAAGCCGGTACTCAGTATTCTCGCTTTTTCGTTGGTTCTGTTTGTCTATTTTTGTGGGATTTTTTATTTTTTTTAATCAAGTTCAAGTTTTATTAGTCCATAACCCATGGGGGCATTTTGAACAATAAATACAATCAATACAATCATGATTATATGCTAATATAGTAAATAAAAAAATAAAAAAATAAAAAAATTATGAAAAACTTTTACAAATTCTATTAATAAAGTCCAACATATTCTTTAGCAATTTCTTTTTCTTAGTAGCAAGCAACTTTTTAAATTTAAGTGCATTGGGTGTTTTCCAATAGTAAGGTGGTAACAACTCAGCTCTTTCTTCTTTGAAAAAATCACAGACAAATAAATAATGGAACTTTTCATCACCTATGTCTTGTCACGAGGCCATATCTGTATGATTCATCTCCCCTTCAACCATAATGACGCATGCCATGCCATTGTCTTCCCGAATCTCTCATAGTCATAGCAAGTAAGTATTAGAAACATTTCCTAAAACATTTTAGGAACTTTGTTCATTTCCTGAAAATAGCATGCCGTTTTCGATAAATTCACTGACCAGGAAAATCGGTTTCAGTAAGTAGTCCAAGAAAAACTAAACTTAATTTTACATTCCGTTTTTTAATGTTTATTTTATATAAATTTACTATGAGGAAAGGAAAAATAAAGAAAAAAATATTGACTCCAGCATGATTTGAACCGCAGGCCTTCAGCTTTAGGGTCCGATACACTACTAAGCAGCTACACCAGCCCATTGATAACTCCACCTACAGGGAATTCCACTGAATTTAGGTCGACATAGACCCCTTCAGTATTACTTGTTGATAACTCCGAGAGGCGGGGACAAGAGTCAGATGCCACATGGCTCTTCTCTGCGGAGGGGTTTGCTTGCCACCGAAGTGTTTTTGTTCGGTATCTGCCGACTCAAGCTACGAAGTCAAGGGAAATAAACCGGAGCACAAAATACAGAGTGTGCCAGATTATAATTATTGGTTATCTTTCTTCATTCATTGACGGAGTCTGTAGACCGGCAACTGGGAGCAACACAGCGCAGCAAAGATAAAGAGGGACATTTTTCTCGGGCTCGCGAGGCAGAAAGCACACTCTCTCTATACTGACCTACGCAGTTCAGAGAGATCCTGCTTGCTGCCGCGCGAGCAGAGACATTTTTTCCCTCTTTATCTTCACTGCGCTGGCTGCAAAATCCCTCACGCGGAGGTGTTTTCAGACAGGCCAGACACTGGTTGTCCCGGAAACGTACGGGGTAAGTATCACACGCTTCGAGTTAGCAACGCTTGTAAATGCTCATTTTCTACAATTAGTCGCTGAATCAATGGCAGTTTGGTCGAACAGCACGCTGTGCATAATTCTGGTCTGAACGTGCGTTATATCTGAAAACAATGACTGTAGGCTACTGGCACTGAGGTAGCCTACTGGTCTGCGCAAGAGCTCGGAAGTGGCGCGTGGCAGTTTTGCGAGCAGGCTATCTTAGTATAGTGCTCCCGCTTCCATTGATTATTGCGGGTGTGGGAAGCCAGTGTGTAGCTGAAGAATTTTTGTGTGTGTTGGTACCTTCCGTGAGAGATTTTTATTTTATTTTATTTATTTACGAGGATTTATATCGCGCACGTATCTCACCACACAAGGCGACTCAAGGCGCATGTTACCTATTAATGCCGTGTGATATGGAATTTTTTACACAATATATCACGCATTCACATCGGCCAGTAGATTGACTGCCTTTAGGCGCTGCATCCACCTTTCACGGCCTATTATTCCAGGTCACACGGGTATTTTGGTGTCAGTGATAGAAAGCAACATGCAACTTGAGACTCAGTTGCATAGCTGTATGCGGGCATCCGATGTACACAATATGTGACTATTAATTTCATGGAAACTTGGAAGCCATGGGCGGCACTACACACACGGGTGAATGCAAAGCTCACTTTGGATTGTCATACTCAGTCTCCATTTGTATTGCTGTCTGGAGTGGAAAGCTTGGGCTTCCGTCTTATTTCGCTAAACTACGCCAAGTCTTTTTACCGAAAACTCAGTGCTGAAGCTCCGTGCGCCCGGCTTCGCGAAGTGTACTTCGTATAGTCGACTTCGCCCATTTTAAGGACAGGCGTTAGAAACTCAAATTTAACTAATTTGCTTGTTTTATAAATCACAGCTACTGATATAGGGTCAGTATTTGAAATCTTGTGTTTGAAGACCAGTGACCCGGCAGCGCTCGTTCTTTCTTTACTTTCTTTATTTGGTGTTTACCGTCGCGGTTTTCAACCACGAAGGTTATATCGCGACGACAGCGCTCGTTGAATTTTAGACAAGTCCCGAGGGCCAGATGTAAAAAAAGCAGATCACTGCTTACCCTCCCTCGTTAAATAAATAATTGTTTTTGTTCTTGTTCTTGATTCTATCTGGCACTGGATGTCAGTCTGGGGAGGGGCGGTGTTTACATTATAACCTAGCTCTGCTCTGTGCCAGATGCCACTGGAATGTGCTTCACTCCGCAATCTTGTGGACATTCTTTACAGCCCTGAAAGTACACAAAATGATGCATTAGCCTTTGGCTAGTGATTGTGAAAATGTACTCGCCAGAGAGCAAACTTTACCAGCAAAACCCACAGTGGAGCCCATCCTTAAGGACCCCTTTTTTTCACTCCCGAACATTTTATCCTTGAGGCATATTCTTTTTAGTGGTTCACAAGCGCCTCACCGTGCGGCAGTGCCAACTTCACGATACAGTGGAACCCCTCTGTAAGGATCCCTCATTTTAAGACTCCCTCCTTTTTTAGACCTCATTTTCTCAGATTGTTGACGGTCCTAAAAGGGGGGTTCCACTGTAGCATTTCTCATTTCCGATCGAACATTTTAATCTTGAGGCATCTTCTGTTTCAGAACTTCCCCCATAACATGGACATAACAGACTAAACCATCATATGGCCACAAAGCTGAAGCTAGTTCCCTCCCCCCATGTCCGTGTGGCAAGAATCAGACAGCAGAGCACATCCTGCAGGCTTGTCCATACCACAGTGCTCTGAGGGACACCACCTGGCCAGAGGAGACAGCGCTACAAAAGAAGCTATACGGCCCCAGAGAGGACTTGGAGAGGACAGCACGTTTCGCCCTGCAGTCCGGACTGACGATCTAACAGCGAACGACAAGAAGAAGAACTTCCCCCAGCGTTTCGATCGTCAGCAGTGCCTGCCGGGCTTTATGATGGCTTTGTCACTCCCAAACATTCCATCCCTGATGCATCTTCAGTCGTTCCCGGGGGAAGAGAACCTGTGGCTGTCTTTTAAGGAGTTCCACAAGACTGTAGTCGATCACCCCGGACCTCACATTGTTCGCAGGGACAACTTGATGCGGGCGTTCAATGCTATGGGCAACTGTGTGTGTTCCAGTGCATCTGGGAAAACACTGGTTTCTTTTCGTGCGATACTGCCGTTTATTTTTAATTACACAAAATCGAAACTGCCGTTCTGTGCCAAAGTGGCCATGGAAATAGAGATGTGCCTTCTGCAGACACAGGACAATGTGCAGGTGAGAGTTATAATTCTTGCACGTGTTGCTCGCTGGAAATGATGGGGTGACATTTGAGTCAACGGTACAGAATATTTGTCTGATGAAATAGGTCTACTTAAAAAAGATCGAAGCAAGGCACTAGCGGATTGGGAAATCTCCACCGCTTTCGCCAATACTCACACACACACACACACTCACGAACGCACGCGCACACACACACACAAACGCACACACAAACACATACCTACACATTCACACTGGCGTGTGCGATCACAATTACACACACACGCATCGTACATGAACAGGCGATCGAGTAAAGTGTGTCGCGGTGTAAGCGACAAAGATAGAAACTGAATCAGTCGTGTCAAACAAACTTATATTGAAATGGCAAACGAAGGCAAATGTGTGTGTGTGTGTGTGTGTGTGTGTGTGTGTGTGTGTGTGTGTGTGTGTGTGTCAGTGTGGGTATGTGTTTGTGTATGTGTCTGTGAGAGTGTGTGTGTGTGTGAGAGAGAGAGAGAGAGAGAGAGAGAGAGAGAGAGAGAGAGAGAGAGAGAGAGAGAGAGTGTGTGGTTTTTTTTTGGTGTGCATACTGGTTAGTGTGTGTTTGCAAAGTTTAGTGTGTGTGTGTGTGTGTGTGTGTGTGTGTGTGTGTGTGTGTGTGTGTGTGTGTGTGTGTGTGTGTTTAGTTTAGCTACTGTCTCTGTGTTTGTCTGTGCAGCAGGTCAAGCTTGCTCGGAAAAGAAGACTGGAACAGCTGGAGGGGTCAGTCAGCCCGGAGGGAGAGGCCAACACGTGTATCAGTTTTCACGCCACAAAGTCCACATTCCGCATGTGGCAGGTCATCAGGGATAGTCTTGACTGGGACGACTCACAGCTTGCCGCTCATCTCATCAAAACGTACGTTCCTCATTTTTCTTTGTATATCGTGTGTGTGTGTGTGTGTGTGTGTGTGTGTGTGTGTGTGTGTGTGTGTGTGTGTGAGAGAGAGAGAGAGAGAGAGAGAGAGAGAGAGAGAGAGAGAGAGAGAGAGAGAGAGAGAGAGAGAGAGATATTAATTGGAATTGTAAAGCCCTTGAAGCTGTGAATCTGGCTTGCGCCATAGAAAAGTGATTTATTATTTTCTGCCGGCGAGAATGGGTGGGAGGCAAACATTGGAGGCACTAATCAGGCGGGTTGTGGGAGAGGTGCATCTCATCTGCCGCTCAAATGGTTCGTTCAACATTTTTGTTTGTGGCGATGATGGTTTAACGTGGACGTTGTGTGGGGTTGAGGGGGTGAGCAGGACGGATGAGGTGCTTCTTATCTCCTCAAATAGTGTCTTCGTCATTTTTTCTGACGATCATGGCTTAACGGGTTGTTATGTGGGCCGGGGTGGGGAGGGGGGGGGGTTGCATTTCATCTGCCCAATTATAGTATTCGTTCGTAATGTTGTTTCTTGCCAGGATGGCTTAATAAGCTGTTAAGGAAGAGAGGGGTGGGGGGGGGGGATGGGGGAGTGGGAGAGGTGCATCTCATCTGCTGAAATAATTCGTTCGTCATTTTTTTCAAGTTATTCTGGTGGGGATGGTTGGGCCGGAAGGGAGTGGGAGGGGGGGTGCATCTCACCTCCTCAATTAGAGCTTGTTCCTCAATTAGAGCTTGTCACGTCGGCTATCGTTATGTGGATACCGCGGCCGCCTGGTGGGATTAGTGTGGAGATTCGTTCGATCTCCCAGGTCAACTTATGTGCAGACCTGCTAGTGACTTAACCCCCTTCGTGTGTACACGCAAGCACAAGACCAAGTGCGCACGGAAAAGATCCTGTAATCCATGTCAGAGTTCGGTGGGTTATAGAAACAAAAAAATACCCAGCATGCTTCCTCCGAAAGCGGCGTATGGCTGCCTAAATGGCGGAGTAAAAACGGTCATACACGTTAAATTCCACTCAGTCGTGCAAAAACACGAGTGTACGTGGGAGTTTCAGCCCACGAACGCAGAAGAAGAAGAAGAAGAAGAAGAAGAAGAAGAAGAAGAAGAAGCTATGTGGATAACATTGATGGCTAAACGAGGAGCTGAGTGGTGAAGCCCAGGGAGGTAGGGGTGGGATGGGATGGTTGGGTGTGCAACTCACCTTCTCAAATGATTCATTCGTCTTTCTGGTGTGTGGGGATGAGAAGGAGAGGGAGAGGTTCACCTCATTAGTGGGAAGGATAGTGGGGAGTGGGCTAGTTGCATCTCATCTCCTCAAATGGTTAGCTCATCACTCCTTTTCGTAGAAGCTAAATTGGATGATTGATGAAGAGAAGAGGTGAGGGCGAGGTGCAGCGCATCTCCTCAAAAAGTGTGTTCGTCTGTTCGTTCTCGGGATGAATTGATAATCGAGGGACTGAGTAGGTAGGTAGGTAGGGAAGGGGAGGGAGAGGTTCACCTCATTAGCTCCAATGGTTCGTTCATAACAGTTTTCTTCTGGCGAGGATGACTTAACAGGGCAATGGTTGGGGAGGGAAAGAGAAGGGGGAGGAGGGGAGGAGCATCTCATTTCAGATAGTTCGTTCATCATTTTTGTGTGCGGTGAGGATGGCTTAGTGTCAAGGATGGCTTAACGGGCTGTGGGGGGGGGGGGGGAGGCGCATCTCATCTCCTCAAATAGTAGAGGATTTGATGACAACACGGAGTGGTGAGGGGGAAGGGAAGGGGAGGGGAGGGGGAGTGTAACTCATCTAAACAGATGGTAAGTTTTTCTGTCCATTCCGTAAAGGATGGATAAACGAGGTGTTGAGTGGGGAGGGGAGTGTAACTCATCTAAACAGATGGTAAGTTTTTCTGTCCATTCCGTAAAGGATGGATAAACGAGGTGTTGAGTGGGGAGGGGGAGTGTAACTCATCTAAACAGATGGTAAGTTTTTCTGTCCATTCCGTAAAGGATGGATAAACGAGGTGTTGAGTGGGGAGGGGAGTGTAACTCATCTAAACAGATGGTAAGTTTTTCTGTCCATTCCGTAAAGGATGGATAAACGAGGTGTTGGGTGGGGAGGGGGAGTGTAACTCATCTAAACAGATGGTAAGTTTTTCTGTCCATTCCGTAAAGGATGGATAAACGAGGTGTTGAGTGGGGCGGGGGAGTGTAACTCATCTAAACAGATGGTAAGTTTGTCTGTCCATTCCGTAAAGGATGGATAAACGAGGTGTTGAGTGGGGAGGGGGAGTGTAACTCATCTAAACAGATGGTAAGTTTGTCTGTCCATTCCGTAAAGGATGGATAAACGAGGTGTTGAGTGGGGAGGGGGAGTGTAACTCATCTAAACAGATGGTAAGTTTTTCTGTCCATTCCGTAAAGGATGGATAAACGAGGTGTTGGGTGGGGAGGGGGAGTGTAACTCATCTAAACAGATGGTAAGTTTGTCTGTCCATTCCGTAAAGGATGGATAAACGAGGTGTTGGGTGGGGAGGGGGAGTGTAACTCATCTAAACAGATGGTAAGTTTTTCTGTCCATTCCGTAAAGGATGGATAAACGAGGTGTTGAGTGGGGCGGGGGAGTGTAACTCATCTAAACAGATGGTAAGTTTTTCTGTCCATTCCGTAAAGGATGGATAAACGAGGTGTTGAGTGGGGAGGGGGAGTGTAACTCATCTAAACAGATGGTAAGTTTTTCTGTCCATTCCGTAAAGGATGGATAAACGAGGTGTTGGGTGGGGAGGGGGAGTGTAACTCATCTAAACAGATGGTAAGTTTTTCTGTCCATTCCGTAAAGGATGGATAAACGAGGTGTTGAGTGGGGAGGGGGAGTGTAACTCATCTAAACAGATGGTAAGTTTTTCTGTCCATTCCGTAAAGGATGGATAAACGAGGTGTTGGGTGGGGAGGGGAGTGTAACTCATCTAAACAGATGGTAAGTTTTTCTGTCCATTCCGTAAAGGATGGATAAACGAGGTGTTGGGTGGGGAGGGGGGTGCGAAGTGGTGGAGGTGCATCTCACACGCATTTAATAGTGAACTGAATATTTGCAGTTATGAAAATACACTGAGAAGTGAGACGTGTGCTGCTTGTGACTTTCCCCTGAGTCACTACTGTTCCAACTGCTGTCACATTGCTGCTAAAGAGCAGGACTTCCAACTACCGTCCTCCCGAGTGCCTTCTTCCAAACCACCATCTCCACACCAGCCATCTCCCCACCAGCCATCTCCCCAACAACCATCTCCCCAACAACCATCTCCCCACAAGCCATCTCCCCACAAGCCATCTCCCCAACAACCATCTCTTCAACAACCATCTCCCCAACACCCTTCTCCCCAACACCCATCTACCCAATCTACTGACGACAGCGATGGAATGTATGAATGCAACATCTCGTGGCCTCAAACCAGCATTTCATCGCCTAAAACCAGCATTTCATCGCCTAAAACCAACATCTTATCGCCTAAAACCAGCATTTCATCGCCTAAAACCAACATCTTATCGCCTCAAACTGGGGGCGGAGAGGTTGATTTGAGCCAAGTTAAATCAGAATCAGTTCTTGATGAAGGCCAACAGAAAACATCGCCCCTGGCCCTGTCTGGTGTGGAGATAGAAAGTCTTGTGTCTAGTGCCTTTCCTGGACTGGTACCATTGTCTGGTGAAACGAAAAAGAGGATTATTTCTGGTGCAGTTAAAAAACAGGTATCATTGTCTTGTGTGAAGAGAGAGGGCCCCGTGTCTGATACTGGAAAACAATTATTATCGCCTGAAGTTAGCAGACAGGCCTCGGTGGCACCCATGCTGCACACACATGTGAAATCTCCTCCTGGTGGAGCTATGGATTTGACAAAGCGGAAGCTGCTAAAGGCTGGTGTGAGCGGAAAACGACGCCATGCAAAAAGACGGAACCGCTCTACTCAAACTCCACATCAGAAACAAACAACCCACACTGTTCTAGGGTCTGTCTGTTCGGAGGAAAAGAAAACAGAAAGCACCAATGTTCACAGTGTATTTCCCCTGTCTTCAGCCGTTTCAAAGCGGCGTGCAAGGCGTGGTAAAGTCACGTCTCAAAGAGCAGAGAATGGCGGCGCAGAGAGCAGCGAATGGAAAGGACCACTTCCATACAAGTGTCCCCAGTGTGACAGCGGGTTCACAACCTTCCCGCTGATGATGTCCCATCTCCGCTCCCACCCGTATCCCAACAGGTGGTGTCCTCTTTGCGAGAAGCAGCTTCCCGTGGCCTTTTCCCTGTCTCGTCATACTTGTTGCAATAAGGTTTCCATCACATGCACTGTCTGCGCAGCTACTCGATGCCGGAGACTATACGACGCACATTTCCGAATGCATACTGGAAAAAAGCCGTACCTGTGCCATTTATGTGGCAAAGAGTTTAGTCGACGGGAGAACTTCAAAGTGCATTTTAATATTCACACCAGGTTGAAGCTTTACTCATGCTCCAAGTGCAACAAGTCGTTTAACTCGCGAGGCAACTTGAGTCGGCATAAGCGTACCCACTCAAATGAGAAACGATATGTATGTGAGGTGTGCGCCAGACGTTTCAAATCGGCATCTGGACTCGCAACGCACAAGATGACCCACACAGGTGAGAATTTGTTCCATTCGTTTCAATCGTGTCTTTTGATAACGTCTCACGCTGGATTTGTTTGCCCTTACTAACTCTAGCGTGAGATATATTGTATGTAAGGATAAGGATAAGAGGATAAGATTGTATATAGTCCTGTGAGGTTACCCTCATGGAAATTCGGGCTGCTTTCTCCCTGGGGAAAGCGAGCTGCCATACAGTATACGGCGCTACCCATTTTTTTTTCCTCTGATGTTTCCAAGCCCTGAGACTTTCGCTGTGAACTTGGGTTCTTTATCGTGCGCATGCGTGCACACGGGGGTGTTCGGCCACCGAGGAGAGTCTGCACAAAGATGACTCTGGGAAATAAATCCCTCGCCGAACGTGGGGATCAAACCAACGCCGATAGCGACAACTGGTTTTGAAGCCAGCGCCGCTACCGACTGAGCTATTTCCCCGCTACCGATATGGCCCTTCGTGGTTGGCTGGGCGTTAAGCAAACAAACAAACAAACAAAATTTCCCCGCTTCACACGAGCAGTCAAATTTGAAATCGCACACCCATGGAACAGTGCACATTTTGATTTCTGTTCGCCGGTTAGTCTGATTTGTGTCTCGGTGATTTGGGCACCATGAGCAGAGGAAAATCAGGTCCCTGCCAGACTAGTTTGACACGACCTCATTCCCATGATATTACCACACGTGAATTAAACGATATTGTTATCCCACGAGTGGTCTCTCAAACGTATGTAGATGAAAACAAAATACTACATGGCTTGCTGTGTTGTACCACATTTACACTCGTTGCTTTTTCAAATATTGGAAAGTCCGCTTTCGTTCGCATTTCAATATTTAAAAAGCAACTCATGTAACTCTGGTACCGTGACGGCACATCAAGCCATGCATTATGATTCTCTATGTACACAGACGAGACAAAGACAAGCGTATTAACCCCACATGAAACAGAAAGACGGCGCGAAAATTTCAAAGATTATGGCGTCACACAGATTATGACGTCATTCCTTTTTGTTGGGTCACTCTCGTGAAAGACGTCAGTGGATCTCTCAACATGCATAGCCATGACGGAAAATGAGTAAGCAAACTAGAGAATATTTCATGGCTAGCTTGCTGTGTTGTACCCGGTGTACAAGAGTGTTTTTTTTTTAATAGTTTTTTTATTTTTTTTATTTTTATTTTTTTATAAAGATTGAACTGCGATCGAAAGCGAGCATTTCAATATTTGAAAAAATAACGAGTGTAAATCTGGTAATATACAGCAAGTCATGTAGTATTTTGTGTATTCCACATAATGCACTCGCGTGTCTTTTGCGATTTGGGGAAACTGATACCATGCTTTTCCCGATGTTGTGGATGAAATGTAACATGCACACATTTTGATTATGATGTCTTCTTTTCAGGTGAGAAACCATACCGGTGCGAGGAGTGCGGGGCCTCTTACCGTCACAGCCAGTCCCTCATTATACACAAGAGAGTACACACTGGAGAAAAACCATTTGAGTGTGAAGTCTGTGGCCGAGCTTTCGCTTCAAAGAACAATTGTCGCGCTCATCGCCGTACGCACAAAAATGAGACGGGAAAGTCGTGATTTGTCTTGGCAAGAATGTCACGCCAACGGTGTTGTAAATGTCATGACAAAGCGTTCTCAATGTCACACAGTGTTCTGAATATCACGCTAAAAATGGTATGAATAAATGTGTTACGTCAAAGTGTCTTCATAGTGTTGTGAATGTAACACCAACGTGTTGTCATTGTCACGCCAAATCCGGTAACATAGCACACACACACACACACACACACACACACAAACGCGCATACCCTACAGTCACATATATACACACACAAACGCCGCACGTGTGCACACACACACATGCACGCGAGCGCCCACTTGTACCCAAAGTTATTTTAATTGATGGGGATATATATATAAATATGATTATTCACACCGTCACACACACACACACACACACACATACACACTGTTTTCAAAACGGCCCTATTAGTTTGTTTTACATACTCTCACTCACACACACGCCTACTTGTACCCAAAGTTATTTTAATTGATGGGGATATATAATATTAATAATACGAATATTTATAACGCGCACATATCTCACCAACAGGCGACTCACACACACCAGGCATGGGAATTGAAAATTGTAAAAAAGGCGGAAAATGTATAACTGAAGACGCGAAGCGTCAAGTCGACGGCGCAAAGCATGCCCCCCCCGGAAAAAAAAATTTCTCCAAAGAACCCAGATGGTGCAATCTGGTGTCATCTGAGCTCCAAGTTTGCCATTAAATTCTGTTTTTAGAATTAGAGTTTTTAGTACAAAAATGTACCAATTTTTGCTTTTTTGAAGAAAAAAAATATATACATACATGTATTATATGGTTTACATTTGTAAAAAAAATTGATCTGTTGAGACAAACAGGAAAATGTAACGTGTAACACAATATGTGCAATCTGGTTTACTTTCAAACATAAAAGTTCAATAACTGAGGCGGGCGGTAGCAGTGCGTGAACAAAGTACGGAAAGTTTTCACGGGCTTTTGCGCAAAGGCCAAAGTAACCGGTGCTTTTTATATTTAGTCAAGTTTTGACTAAATATTTTAACATCGAGGGGGAATCGAAACGAGGGTCGTGGTGTATGTGCGTATGTGTGTGCGTGCGTGCGTGCGTGTGTGTGTGTGTGTGTGTGTGTGTAGAGCGATTCAGACTAAACTACTGGACCGATCTTTATGAAATTTGACATGAGAGTTCCTGGGTATGAAATCCCCGAACGTTTTTTTCATTTTTTTGATAAATGTCTCTGATGACGTCATATCCGGCTTTTCGTGAAAGTTGAGGCGGCACTGTCACGCCCTCATTTTTCAACCAAATTGGTTGAAATTTTGGTCAAGTAATCTTCGACGAAGCCCGGGGTTCGGTATTGCATTTCAGCTTGGTGGCTTAAAAATTAATTAATGACTTTGGTCATTAAAAATCGGAAAATTGTAAAAAAAAATAAAAATTTATAAAACGATCCAAATTTACGTTTATCTTATTCTCCATCATTTGCTGATTCCAAAAACATATAAATATGTTATATTCGGATTAAAAACAAGCTCTGAAAATTAAATATATAAAAATTATTATCAAAATTAAATTGTCCAAATCAATTTAAAAACACTTTCATCTTATTCCTTGTCGGTTCCTGATTCCAAAAACATATAGATATGATATGTTTGGATTAAAAACACGCTCAGAAAGTTAAAACAAAGAGAGGTACAGAAAAGCGTGCTATCCTTCTTAGCGCAACTACTACCCCGCTCTTCTTGTCAATTTCACTGCCTTTGCCATGAGCGGTGGACTGACGATGCTACGAGTATACGGTCTTGCTGAAAAAATGGCATTGCGTTCAGTTTCATTCTGTGAGTTCGACAGCTACTTCAGTACTTGACTAAATATTGTATTTTCGCCTTACGCGACTTGTTTTGTGTGCCTCCCCCCTTTATTTTTTCGGCGGATACTTTTGCATTTTCGGCGGAACAAAAAAAAAATTCGGCAGAAATCCGCCGTTCGGCGGACAATTCCCATGTCTGACACACACACACACACACACACACTGTTTTCAACACATACACGCGATTATCACGCTCTTCAACTTAGCGTGAACAACAAAAAGACACAGTGAATAATTATGTAAAATGTCTGGTATTCACGAGACATCCATGATTTTGTATGTGTGAAGGGGAAGGGCGCCCGCAGTCCGTATATTAGCTTGGACAGAAGCATTCTGACAATCATCGGTCCACGCTATCGCTCATGGTCTGGATAAATGCGACCCCAGGGGAAGTAACTCATTTTGACCCTCCACCACGAAATGAGTTGCATGTCACCTCGCGCGGTTCTGCGCTAGGCTAAATATAAGTCCGGGGAGTGTCTGGTAACAGTGTGAGGGTCACCTTTGTCACAGGCTTATAACTCAAACAGTTTTCGCTCTTTTCTAAAACGTGTTTCACCACTGGATAGAGCATAAAAAACTCTAGGAAAATGCACAAATATGAACATCATGCACGGTGACATGCAACTCATTCCGTGGTGGAGGGTCACAATTAGTGTTTATGCAGTGGACGGGAGACCTAGGACACCCCCCGAAATCAAATTCGCAAAAGCAAACTTACAAACACTAAAATACACAGAAAATATAAATAAGCAAGTGACCCTGTAATTGATCTCAAATGAAAGAACAACTCATTTTCTACCCATACCGAAATTATTTGGTTCAGCTGTTGTGCCTAGCAGTGTTGTTTTGCCATTTTGAAGAAGACTGGGGTCAGCCTCGCCAGAAGCCGTAGAAGACTTGTTTTGGCGTCATTGTTTGTGGGCCATTTGAGTAAATCCCCCGTAGTTTTGTAATGGCTCGTTGTATTGCTTTTAAATTTGACAGAAGTATTGTTAACTCAATTGTTCAAGATTTGTTGGTTGCCGTTGGTATTCAACGGGAAGGGTGCTCTCAGTCGGTATACTGGCTAGGAGAGATAAGAGCCAAAGATCTGCGAGGGTTAACATAAAGATAATTTATACAATGTCATAACTCAAAAGGAAAATCTCCACGGAATACTTGGTAACCATAGCCATCAATTTCTTTTAAAGTAAGCTCACTGGGGCAACATGCTCATTGGAAAAGTTATTACTATTGAAACTTTTTCCTTCATGCTCCATCAGCTGTAATAGGTATATCAGGCATGGTAATTGAAAAAGTGAAAAAGACTGAAAATTTGCAAGTAAGCTCAAAGTCGACGGCGCAAAGCGCCTAGTTTTCTCAAAAGAACCCAAATTGTGCAATTTGGTGTCAGGTGAGCTCTAAGTTTGCCATTAAATTCAGTTTTCAGAACGATTTTTGCCTCCCCCATTTATATTTTTGGCGGACACTCCAGCTTTTTCGGCAAAAAAAATTCGGCGGAAATGTGCCTTTTGGCGGACAATTCCCATGCCTGGAAAATGCTTTGAATAATCAGAGTGGTACATAATCAGATTTGGTGTGTGTGCGTCTCTCGGAGGTTATCATTGGAGCAGATACCTTACATGGTATTTAAAGAAAGCAAATATTCTTTGAAACTAAACGCTGCCGTACCAAAGAAAATCCACAAGTTCATACATTAAGCACATCAATAAATATCTGAATACCTTGCACAAAACACTCGCCGTTTTACAAAGGGTTCATTCAAAGCACAGCAACCTTACAGTCACACTCACAGATGCCCACATCACAGATCCAACAAAACACACACCACAAAGTAAATTTTGCTCTTCATTTCACAGCTTTATTCAATACCAGTTCAAGACAACCGGCACCAAAAGCACCAAGTCTTGAACAAAAACGACTTCCAGGTTTACCATGTTCAATTGTTCACAATAAAAATTGTCTTTCATATCTGGAGGTGAACTATGATTATTTGCTTTGTCACTCTTGCATCACATTGTATTTACATAAATTATAATACACATGTACATACTTTATATTTCTTCTTTGCTTTGTTTTGACTATGTATTCTCTTCACACAACTTTTGACGCACACACAAAAAGAAATCAACACACTGTCTTAACAGTTTTGCAGACCGACACAAAAGCTTATAATAATAATGCCACAGTCATAAATTATATAAATGCCATCTGTACAGAAGTCAAAAGACATTGATGCCATGTCAAATAAACATATCATAATTATATAAAGCCAATTTTGGATCCTGCCATCCAAACTTCTCACAATCTAAGGGACACAACTCAGCCCCTTCAAAATTCGGAAACACACACTTCACATTCATACATTCTTCGTAGAAGAGAAGGGCTATTATATAGCCACGAATAAGACGCTGGTTTTTGTGGAGTTTGGCCTAGCCAATGAAACATGTACATTACAACATGCAGTATCCTCGCTCTGTACAGTTCCATTCTTTCCGTGTTGCGTGTGTGTGTGACTGTTTGTGTATGTGTTATTGGAGCACACAATTTATCCAATCTTCGCAAGTTTCCACCTTTCATGGTAAACATATTTTGGTTTGCTGGTTTGGTTTTGCTCAATCAAACAGGTATATACATGTATAAGTCCTCTTCCTGCCCAAAATCTAACACTGCCAGGCAATATTTCACACACAAGCACATTTTCAATTGTTCTCCAACCTGTTTGCAAGGTAGCAGCAAGGTGTAAAAACCTCTTGAAAGGATTCCACAAAATGTTCTGTTCCTCGTTCATTGAGCCAATTTGAATCACACCTCCAGGTTTCTTTTGGTATTAAATTTCCTTTTTGCACAGTTCTGTCCTCTCTACATAAATGTGCATGTTCAATCACACTTCATTTAACAATCTTTTGTTTCTCACACCTCTTCCACTTCAATTCCCAAGGTCTCCTCTCTGTATTTCACTTATACAATCCATGCTGAAGGTACACTCAATACATGTATCAACATGCTCTCTCTTGTTCGTTGCGACACACGGATTCACCCATACAAGGTGGGTTTTTTTAGTGTTTTTTTTAGCAGGTATCCATTTTCTTCTTGTTAAATTCTGTCATCTCTGCACTGCCATTCATGTTCACACTTTAATTAACAGCTGTTTGTTTCTCACTCATCTTCAATTTCTACAACAGCTCTACTTTCTCTGACTCGCTCCTCCAAGTTTTTGAAGATATCCATTTTTCTTCTTGCCAAGAAAGATCCAAGCTCTCAACGTCCATACTTCAGAGCTTTGTTTCTGCATTTCAACCAAAAATATCCTCTTTTTTAAATCTTGAAAAATTGGCATGGGATTCAGATGAACCTTGTATGTTTAGATTTCCTCTTCTTGCATGTTTTGGAAATCAGGAAATGAGTATGGAAACATCTGTTCAAATGGAGTTGTTCAAATCTGTATTTCCTGACAGGAACTTTCATCCCCGCAGATTCAGTGTACGTGTAATAGCTGTTCTCCATGTGCTGTGTGATTGGAGTGAGGGGGTGGGGTGGTCTTGCGTTTCTTGCGGTCAGAGTCAATCTTCTCGCTCTCCGGAATGTCGTAGCGGCGAGCGTAGGCGCTGTACTGACGCATGTGTCTTTCCACCAGGCGCTCGTAGAAACCACGCACTATCTTTCCCGCCTTGCCCACCTCAGACGTTTCCTGAAAAAGGATAAGTTTAAGTATAAGATTGTTGTAGTCCTCTTCTTCTTCTTTTGCGTTCGTGGGCTGAAACTCCCATGTACACTCGTGTTTTTTGCACGAGTGGAATTTTACGTGTATGACCGTTTTTTACCCCGCCATTTAGGCAGCCATACGCCGTTTTCGGAGGAAGCATGCTGGGTATTTTCGTGTTTCTATAACCCACCGAACTCTGACATGGATTACAGGATCTTTTTCGTGCGCACTTAGTCTTGTGCTTGCGTGTACACACGGGGGTGTTCGGACACCGAGGAGAGTCTGCACACAAAGTTGACTCTGAGAAATAAATCTCTCGCCGAACGTGGGGACGAACTCACGCTGACAGCGGCCAACTGGATACAAATCCAGCGCGCTACCGACTGAGCTACATCCCCGCCCCTGATGTAGTCCTGTTAAGTTACTGTCTCGGAAATTTGGGCTCCTTTCTAACTGGGGAAAGCGAGCTGCTGTGCACTACAGCGCTACCCATTTTTTTCTTTTTCCTGCAAGATGAGCACAGACGGTAAAGCCAACATATTAGTATTTTAAACAGAAACAAAAAATTCATTCTGTCCAAAACAGTCAAATATGAATCCTCTTGAGAATTTTTTTGTGATCAAGATTAAAAATTAAGTGGAAGTCTTTGTAATAAGCGAATATCAGATACTCCAGACTTTACAAAAGTGAAAGCTGAAAGCATTTGAAAATCAAGTTCACTTGGATTCTAAACACATGGTTAAAAGCAAAATAGACTTCATTTTCCAAGAGTTACTTTGTGATGTTTGCGTCACAGATGGCATGCATGTCAGGAAATCTGTCATATTGTTTTCATTCAGGAATTTCTGATAACCGATAGTAATATTCCTCCATGGCGTTACTGATATCCCTTTTCACACACTAGATCACAGAACAGCTAATGAAAAAGGAAAACTTAACAGAAATTTACACATAATGTTACTTCTTGTATGAGACCTGCAAGTTTGATAAAAATAGACTGAAAATCAGCATTCATTAGATTGTCTCCCTTTGATCGCCTCTTCTTCCACTCTATATAAACTGAACTGTGTAAAGTCATTGCTATGTGCATGGCTGCCAACTTTATGACCATGAAATTCCTGTGGGGGTCCGAGTGTGTCCGCAGAAGGGGCAACGTCCTTGGTGGGGGTCTGGGGGCAAGGGCCCCTGAAGCTGAAGATTTTTTGCAAATACTGGTGCCAACATGTTTTGTTTTTTGGTATGTTAATTGTTATTCTCAAAATTGCCATTCATTTAACAAAAGAAAGAACAACACAACTCGACTTGGCTCGTCTCACTAGAGTGTCTTTTCAACGGTTTTGTCCCCCCAAAAGTGAGCTTTCACAAATTATTTTAGAAAATGTCCTTTTCGTAAAAATCGAAACAATTTCAGGAGATTCCCGAAAAATTGGGGAGGGTTGGCAGCTATGTATGTGTGCTCCTTTCCTCATCACATTTGAAGACAGGCATGACCTTTATTTTATGCTTGTGTGCAGAGTACTAGAGGACCTCATTATTGACAGTTGTATAAAAAAATGTGCACTGCACACAAACAGTGCATTATTTATGCAATGACGTGACACCTGAATTGTTGATTCGTCACCCTATTTGTTGACTTGGGCCTATTTTAAACACAACCGAGTTGAACTGAGATGATTGCTTTTGTGTGCAGCTTTTAGGACGTCCAGCAACCCAACCCTTATCCTCTGCACACAGCTCTCTCTCAAACCCACTGAGTTCTAGACGGCACAGTTTACAAAGAACAGGGAAGTATTTGAAAACAGTATTTATGAATGAAATCAATTGCTATTGTTAAAACATCTTGTTGAAAATACAGCTATCGCTCGTGTTACTGTTACCCACAGGACCCAATATCTGTATGACAAACCCCTAACAGGAATGGCCAAATCTCAAAATTTTAACTCGCCAACTGGGCCGCCAGAAATTTCACCGGCCTGGTACATACCATAGTTGCTACATCTGCAGTGTTCATATGGCTTTGAAATTCGATATTAGGCCTAAAAAAAAAAAGGTGTGGTTACGGTAACCCGACCTACCCTATTTTTAGGGGCCGATCCTATAACTTTTTATTACATTTGTCAAAAAAAAAAAAATAAAAATAAAAAAAATAAAAACCGAGTGCAAAAAACGCAATGAAAGCGAAAGCGCCCGAGTCGCACACTTATTTCCCTGTCAAGTAGGTTTAATTTGTACACATTAGAACAAAAATTAAAAAAAAAATTAAGTGATTGCCTACCTACCCTATTTATTTTGGCTATGTTACCGTAACCACACCTATTTTTTTATTTTGCCTTACAACCAAAAGTGTTGCATTTGACCAGAATTTTCACTGCTAGACGGTTTCTCCTAGCCTGGCAGATTTTTTTTACTCGCCCCTGGCAATCTGGCAGACGATTTGGCCATCCCTTCCCAAGCAACAAGTACACAGTTCCGTTACACTTACGGAGTTATAGACGGCACAGTTTTTGAAGACTAGCTTGCAGTCGTCGAGGAAGGACTCGACGCTGGGATAGTGGTTGAAGTGGTTGCGCGACAACTTGCACTTGATGGTGGTGAAATCCATGGGGGTGGTGATGATCTTGTAGTAGTTCGGGACCTGCACGGAGGCAAGAACTTCTTTAGAATATTTAAAAGTGACTTACAGAAAAATATAGTACTTTTAGGTTTCCAACGATTATAATAATGTTAAGCTCTTGATTAAAGTCAAAGAGCCAAAACTAAAACCCAGTCACAGGCAAGAGTATGTTACACCATATCCATGTGTTTTTTGTAATGGGGCAGTAATCTAGAATGATAGAAGGTAGGATTTAAATGACAAAAATAAAAATTATAAATTGAACAAAACCCACAAAAATAGAAGAAAAGAAAATTTGAGGGAAGAAGCATTAATGCAAAAACATGTAATCTTGAGTTTTGTATACTGAATGACTTCTGTAGCTTTGAAAATGGCCTCAATCCACCATGTGTGGGAAAAAGTCCTGTCTTATAATTGACAAATTCCAAAAATTAACTCTGTGGGGTTAGTAAGACATAAGGCCCCCCCCCAAAAAAAATAGTCTGTTTACGGTAACCCGACCGACCCTTATTTTTTCGCGCGACCCTAGACTTTTTTTTGGCATTTGGGAAAAAAATAAATAAATAAATAAATAAATAATAACGTAAAAATATGGTTTTTTGGAGAAAAAAAAAGAAAAAAAAAATCCCGACCTACCGACCCTATTTTTTGGGCCTATGTTACCGTAAACAGACCTTTTTTTTTTTTTTTTTTTTTCCAAAACAATCCATGGGTCAGTCACTAGCGAGGGGTGTGTCTGAAACACCTGGACAAGGAGCACGTGTGGATTACTTGTCTCTCTAAAAGCAAGGTTATTCACTCTTTCGAAACCCCTCAAACCCAAGAGCTATTTCCGAACATCGTATTTTGTATGAATTGGCACTCACAGCTCTGTTGACGGGCTCGTGGAAAGGGATGCTGGACGGATGGCAGAAGAGTTCCAGCAGAATCCTCTCGCACACCTTGAGGTCAGGGTCCGACAACCCAGTGGGCGCTTTCCGTTTCCCCGTCACCTCTGACGATAAGCCGTCCTCCTGCCCTTCCAGCATCACATCTTGTTCACACAGCGTGCACACAAAGTTCCCACTGCAATCAAAAAATGAATAATAAATAAATAAAACTAACAAATTTGTTTATGAATCAGTCAAATAAGGTTCAATTCATCTCTACAGAAAATATACAGGCTTTTTTAACATGTGATCCGATCGTTGTGTAACTGCTTGTCCATTACAAATCGTTAGTTACTCTTCTTTTTGTTTGTACTTATGCTATCCCCCCCCCCCCCCCCCCCCAAAAAAAAAAAAAAAAAAAGTCTGAAGATTCTCATGCATTTTTTTTGTGTTTGTTTATTTGTTGCTTAACGTCCAGCCGACTACGCAGAGCCATATCAGGACGAGGAAGGGGGGGATGAAGGGGGCCACTTGTCAAGCGATTCCTGTTTACAAATGCACTAACCCATTACTTGTGTCCCAGCAGGCTTTAGTAAAACTAAATTAATACCTACTGCAGTACTGGAAGATTACCAGTTTCCAGTATGTTAAAATAGGCTTAACCTATCTACTGCTGGACTTACATCAGAACACTAACAGATTAAACTATACATGAATCGCGAGACAAGCGGCAAGAGAAGAGATTTTTGGAAAAAATACAGGTGAATGAGCAAGAAGGCAGAAAAAAGAAAAGAATTCATGAAGAAAAAGAGAGCATGACAGGAAAGAGGAACCAAAAATCTACCTAACAGCAAACTAGAAAGCTCCTGCGGTTCCAAAAACAGGAGGGGCCTTTAATTTCATAACCGCAGTGCCCCACTGCGGGATTCTCATGCATAACTCCAAAACTCACGAACAGGACAGGAGTAGAAATGAAACAGCTTACAGTGTAGGGTTCAGGATATGTGCTTTGCTTAGACATTCAGACATCAGGAAAATGAAAAAAAAAGAGGAAAGTTTAAATGTTTGGAACATTTAACTCAGCACAATACATTCACTAGACCCTCATCAAAAACAGGAAATCCATGTGTTCCAATAGACAGAAAAAGCGTACATAATCAGGGATGACCAAATCTCAAAATGTAACCTCGCCATCCGGGCGAGTAACTTCAAGAAAGTCACTAGCCTGCCAGAAATTTTGCAGGACCGGTACATACCACAGTGGCTACATCTGCAATGTTTATAACGCTTTAAAACTAGATAGTACAACCAGAAGTGTATTCGACCAGAATTGTTACTGGCCAGCCCGTTTCCACTACCCCGGTGGATTTTTTACTCGCCCCCTGGCGATTTGGCGGACGATTTGGCGATCATTGCAGTATTGGCGTTAACCGGTAATTACCGGTATTTTACTGGTTGAAATGAGAAAATACCGGAAAATAATTGGCTGCCGGTATAACCGGTTGATGTTTAGAACTACCCGGTTTTTTTCGCTGGTAAAACAACAAAACCAGTACTCTGAGTTGGACTCTTACTGGCTCCAATGACCAGCCTACCTTTTTTTTCTGGATAGTTTCCATCATAAAAGTTTGTGTACCAGTTTGAACAAATATTAGCGCCATCACTGCATTGATATTACATATCCCCGCTTACAAAGCCCATCCCTAAACATGCAGCACTCACGATGGCACGTTTCCCAGCACAGGTACGTGACACTGCAGGTGAAAGACCCGGGGACACTCATCACAGCACAACACGTCGCCCCCCTGGTGGCACGCAGCGCAGTAATCGTCGTTAGGATCCGCTGACTCGGCAGCCGCCAGCGTGAAACCCGGCATGCTGTTACCTGTGGCGTAGCCCTTCACCTGTTGGGTTGACACAAACTACACAGGTAAATGAAGTATACAAATTAGAGCTCATGCTTTGTGCACAAATGGTAGCCAAACATTTTTTGAAAATATAACAAAACTGGTAGCCAGAAACTTCTTGAAAATATAACAAAAATGGTAGCCAGAAACTTCTTGAAAATATAAGCACGAAAAAAATGGTACCTCAACAGTTCTTAAATATAACTAGCTCCCCAAAATGGTAGCCAAAAACTCTGAACATATAACCAGACCCCTAATCTAGTTTGCTAAGTGATACAATTGTGTGTCATTGCAACAATACTAAATCTACTGTCCAAGATTATTTCTCAACTGATTTCTTCTCTTTTACACCAAACAATGCATGCATGACACAACTCGCACACAAACAGACCTGTGCACACTCAAAACGCTTATCAGTAGTAAACAAACCAAATTTCAGTATTTTTAAAATGTTTCAGTAGTAAGCTGTAAGCGTATTGGTCTCCTTTGCTGGATTTTACGATCTCCAGGTTGTCTTGAGAATAACTGTTGTGCCTTTTTCTTCTTCTTTGGTGACAGAGCTGGCGTCTCCTCTTCACTATCTGAATCTTTTTTTCTTTTCCATGTTTCACTTCAATCACAAGTTGCCACGCAGACGCTGAACGAACTAAGTCTAAGAACAAAGACTCAATGCTGAGAACACACGCGCTTCCGGTAAATCGGAAAATGTCTTTTCAGCGCAACGGCCAACTAATTGGTCAAAAAGTACTTTTTTTGGGTCTTTTTTTGTTGTAAACCATCGGAATTTCAGAATTTTAATTAAAAATCCGTAGCACCGTATTCTGCATATAAAATATTTGAGAAATTACGAAGAAACCGCAGATGTGCACAGGTTTGCACAAACCTACAACACTCTTCTGCGCAGGACTAAACACAGATAAAACACAAACTGCTTAAAAAATTACCTGGTGCCCATCAACAGAAGACTCCTTATCTGTAGCAGCAGCCGTTGGTGTCAGTTTTTCTTGGATGGGTGGGGCGTCCGAGGGGGTAGGAGTGGTGACAGTGGTGGGGGCCATTCCAGTCTTGGTGGGTGAGGGCTCTCTGCTCCGGGTGACCCGACTGGAAGACACGGTCATTGCAGCCGTGGTGGTGGGGGATGACACGTGGGGAGAGTGGAGGTGGCTGGAGGTTTTGACGGAAGAGCTGATGGCCAGCGATTCACTGCCGTTGATTTGTTCCAGATTGTCGCCTAGGTCCAGAGGAACGCCTCGGATCACCTCGTCCAGGTTCCTCTGAAGGTCCTTGAAAAATATACATACAGAGAATTAAACCATTGATTGAATGGGACAAGCATAAGGATTTAGAATTAAAAAAAAACCATGAATGGTCAGTGTTTGGAATGTTAAATTTGTCACAAAACAAAACATACACAAGTACATCCAATGGTTTTTATCTTGAACAGATAATAACTAACTATTCTTATTAGTCTATCTGCTTCCGTAAAGATTAAGATTACAGTAGGTTATTCAAATCGAAATACCTGCTCACATCCCCTTCCCACATTTTTTATTTCTATCTCTTAATGGCCTGCCTGAAAACATCCAGATCCCTCTCCCTAGCTACCCTTTTTTTTTTGTTTTACCTAAGGCCAAAAAAAAAAAATTGTCTGTTTCTGGTCACCCGACCGACCCTAAATTTCGGCGCCGACCCTAAACTTTTTTTTTCCAAACTCAAAAATTCTTTTCTTTTTTTTTGGTGGTAAAGGACAGGGTGAGAAAATGAACAACAAAAACGTGTGAAAACGAAAGTCCGCTGACGATTTGTAAATGTGTTGAGTGTCTTGTCTCTATGTATAGTGAATCCAGTCTCTTTGCGCGATTTTTAAAGTTAGTTTTATTGGTCTACATTTGGGGTAAAAAAAAAAAATTAAAAAACAAAAAAACAAGAAGGGCAAAGCCCATACGACTCACATGCTTGACCTTCTGCTTTACACATTTTTCCTACCAAAATACATGTGACCTTGGCCCAAGGTCAAGGTCATCCAAGGTCATGCAACACAAAGCTGTTAATTCAAGACATAGGAAGTACAATGGTGCTTATTGGTTCTTTCTACCATGAGATATGGTCACTTTTAGTGGTTCACTACCTTATTTTGGTCACATTTCATAAGGGTCAAAGTGACCTTGACCTTGATCATATGGGACCAAATGTGTCTCATGATGAAAGCATAACATGTGCCCTACATAATTTTTAAGTTTGAAACAGTTATCTTCCATAGTTCAGGGTCAAGGTCACTTCAAAATATGTATACAATCCAACTTTGAAGAGCTCCTGTGACCTTGACCTTGAAGCAAGGTAATCCAAACTGGTATCAAAAGATGGGGCTTACTTTGCCCTATATATCATATATAGGTGAGGTATTCAATCTCAAAAACTTCAGAGAAAATGGGAAAAATGTGAAAAATAGCTGTTTTTTAGACAACATTTATGGCCCCTGCGACCTTGACCTTGAAGCAAGGTCAAGATGCTATGTATGTTTTTTGGGGCCTTGTCATCATACACCATCTTGCCAAATTTGGTACTGATAGACTGAATAGTGTCCAAGAAATATTCAACGTTAAAGTTTTCCGGACGGCCGGCCGGCCGGACGGACGGACGACTCGGGTGAGTACATAGACTCACTTTTGCTTCGCATGTGAGTCAAAAAATCCCGACCTATCGACCCTATTTTTTTTAGCCATGTTACCAGAAACAGACAATTTTTTTTTTTTTGGCCTAAACATGTTTAAACTGATCATTCATTTATACAACTTTTAAAACAAAAAAACTAGCAGGTTTTTACTGCATAATCAAAGAACCAAATTTAAGATCACACAATCAGAAAACAAACAAGTCTGATAATTCATTCAAATACACTAAGTGAGGACGCAGTGAGAACTGCACTATGTGCACAAAGACAAAGCATGAAGTGTACACAAGACAACCCTTACCCCTAAGCTTGTGTTAGGCATGGTGGGAACATTTAAGAGTTAATGATACATGCAAGCACACACGCAGACACCATCCCTTACCCCTAAGCTTGTGTTAGGCAAAAAAAAAAAAATTAAAAAAATTAAAAAAAATAAAATCCTTGCGCTTAGAACTGTACCCACGGAATACGCGCGATATAAGCCTCATATTGATTGATTGGTGGGAACATTTAAGAGTTAATGATACATGCAAGCAAACACGCAGACACCATCCCTTACCCCTAAGCTTGTGTTAGGCATGGTAGGCGACTTCTTTCCCTTGAAGTTAGCAGAGGTGATGACGCAATCCCCTGCCTCCATGGGCTCCGACTTGACCCGCATACTGGACGCAGCCCTGCTGGACAAACATTCACTCAGCTGTAGATAATACTTCAGCAAATCACGCATACAAATGATCATAAAATTGTAAAAACAATAATATAAAAAAAGTGGCAACGGAATCAAATAATACTGAAATTTTGCGATCCAATTCAATCTAGGGATCCCAAGAATGATCTTTGGAACTTACAAAATTCAGGATATCCACTCATTTTCCGGAAAATCCCAAGCAAACCCAAAAACGACAGTGAGCGGTGCATTTCATTTAATAGATTCTGGATCAGCAGAGGCTATTCAGCAGCTTCAGCTATCTTTTGACACCAACACCTGTGAATTCTCTGTGTGAGTGGTTTATATTCTATTGGCTAGCCCTGTTGGTCAACACCTTGTGTACCTTGCAAATGCAATTACTTCCCTTGGATCTGATTGCAAAACATGGAAGATTTGATATTGTTGCACCATCTTTAAAAACTAAACTCGATCAAAACCGGAATCAATTCCCTTCATTGAATTTTTAGAAACAAAATTAGCATATCCAGCGTGTTAAATCAAAAACACCCTGCGCTTGCTAGCAATAGTTAAAAGCGATCTTCCACTTCAGGACAGATTAGACATCTTTGTCATTTATTGGCAACTTTCCTCAGCTTCCAAGTACACAAACGATACCTTACACCACCTTCCCCCTAAAAAAACAAAGTCCTTAATACCCCCCACACACACAAACAAAAAGGAAAACGCCAACTAACCCTTCACTAGAAAGGGGTCGTTCGGGCGTGTGACCCCCAGAGGCTGGCCGAGCGGGGTCAGGACTTGTGGCAAGCAGCACACCTGGACGATGCATTCCGGACATGGCTGCTTGACCGCCCGTGTTGAGGTGAGCGCCCTCTGCTGCCCCGCGGTACTGTGGCTTGCCCGACGGAGTTCGCAGAGGAGGGGGTGCTGGTGAGAAAATGAATTCAGTTTAGGAATTTAAAATAAAAAATTGAGTTTGTGGTTTTCTGGACCAACACTATTTTCTTTCCTCCCAAGACTAAACCTTCTTCTCTTGACACTTAAACTTGAAAATAAAGGTTGTGTAAATCGAAATTTAATCGAGATCTGTCCAGTAGTTTTCCTGGAATCGCTCTACACACACATTATGACATACGCCACAACCCTTGTCTCAAGTCTCATTCTATGCTAAAACATTTAGTCAAAATTTACTAGACGTAAAAAGGCAGAAAAATGCTGTTCAGTACTAACCAGGCAGGAAAACGAATTTGATCATTTTAGACCAATATTTTGATAGTTCTTGTGTAAGCAAATAATGGATAGAGAGATATTAGTATACATATTTAAATTTTTTTCCTCGCGGATAATTTGTTATTTTCGCTGAAAATGAAATGTAATTTCCTTTTCCGCGGACAATTCCCATGCCTGAGTGAGAAGGGGCGATTAATAAGTGTTCATTATTATTAAAGACAGACAAAATGCCGCAGAGTACTAACCAGGTAGGTGGGAAACCAGCCCCATGGAAGGCCTGTGCTGAGCCCCCAACACCATGGGTGGGGCGACCAGACCGTGGTTCCCGTCCAGGGGCCGGTGGTGAAGCCTCATGGGCATGAAGGTGGGGTTCCGCCCGGCCAAGCTCGTCTGGAGCTGACCCGCCTGACCCGGGGTCATCACCGAGGACATCAGACTGCCAGGCCAGGCGCGAGGACCCGTGGTGGGACCCATACCGCCGACCCGTCGTGACCCGGGGAGGGAGAGGGTGGGGCCTTGGGTGGGTGGGTTGTTGCCGTGGGACTGACGTGTCATCATCATCTGCATGTAAACGCTGCGTTCCTGCGGAGCCAGGTGGTGAGGGATGCCTTGTGACTGCGGCATTACACTTGTCACTGACACGTTTGGTGGGGCAATTGCGTTGCCACGATATAACGTTGGGTTGGTCTGCGCAACCGCGGGGGCTGCCGTGGTAGGGGTGGGGTTCTTTTCTGGCGGGTACTTGGATCCATTGACGTAGATGGCGCCGATGTTTGGAAGAGTTCGCAGAACTGCGGGGACATCGTGTCTGTATTGAATGTTGAGCTGGCCCTTCAGCGACTGAGGTTCCATGTGTGTGTGGTACACCTGAGGACACAATGCAGTCGGGTTAGCAGAGATTCTGTTCAGATTAAAGCCCCCAGTTGATACTACTAAACCGAAAATCTGCACCACTTTACTGTTCATAGAAAAGTGTGTGTATGTGTGTGTTACTTCCTTTAGTCATGTAAGCCCACTGTGCTTAGTCTGTTTTCGGTAACATAGGCACACAAAAAATAGGGTCGGTAGGCCGGAATGTTTTTTTTCTCTCTCCCAAAAACCATATTTTAAAGTTATTTTGCCAAAAAACAAAGGCCTTTTTTCCCCCCCAAATGCCAAAAAAAGTCTAGGGTCGCGCGAAAAAATAGGGTCGGTCGGGATACCGTAAACAGACTTTTTTTTTGGCCTTAGTTAAAGTTAGGCGTTTTTTGTTGTTGGTTTTTTTGTTGGTCGTTGCTTGTGTACGCTTGTTAAATTTGTGCTTGTTTAAGTTCACTTTAAGAGAGAAATTGTTAAGCACATGGAGCCAATCAATGGGACTTGCACTGTAGAATATATATTTATCATTCCTATTAAGGGCAGGTGGGCCAGTGCAAAATTGACCAAATCGTTCAAAACACTGTTTTGGGTATTTTAGCAGATTATGTTTCCATAACATACCTATCATCCATGTGTGTCGGTGTTTTTGTCAAAAGTGTCCTATTTATCTGTCAAAAAAGACAAAATGTGAACATGTGTGGCATTGATTGTCTTCTGTAGTCGATATTCCCCCGCCAAAAAATGTCTCATTTCAAAGGCTAGTTACGGCTTTGTCCTCAGCAAAACAGTGCATTCACGACATACGAAACTGCGCAGCAGCTCTTGACCTATAACATGACATCAGTGTTTTGATGAATGTTCCATTCACTCAGCCACTTGTCCGTTGCAAAGGCAGCAATCGTAATCGAACGGAAATGTCCTTATTTGGAAGGTACTCGACATCCATTGGTTCGTTTCATAAACCGAAATCGGGAACCAGTTTACTTTGTGAGTGCGCATGCTCAGCTTAAGAATTTTGCATACGGAAACAACCGAAGAGACTCTCGGCCATGACGGGAACACCCGAAGTTCACTCGGTTTTACAACATCCTGGTTACACATCAAACGATCGGTGACAACCGAAAGCGAATTTTTCCTTGAGAAACAACCTTTGATACGATAACAATGGCTCGAAATAAGAAAGAGGACAATGTCTTTATTTGTTCGGTTAGCAACAACAAGTAGTTCCGCTGGTACTAGGCCAAAGTTTGGATTCTGTCGGTGTTTCCGATACAGAGGAAAGCTTTGATCTCCACGCAGATCCACAGGTCGCCATTTCCGAACACGCCATGCAGCACACATTTTACGTCTCGGCACTGGCTTGCTTTGCGCTGAATTTGAGTCAGTTTCTGTGCAGTATCTCCTCGACAAGCAAGTTGAGCATTTGCTACGCAAAACAACAAAAACAGGAGAAAGTATCCAACATCAGTCAGATTATCGGTAATGTTTGCTGGGCCTGCCATTTCCCGAACGAAACTGGATCAGCAACTGTTTGTATCAATCTGCACTTTCGTAAATTCC
Source organism: Littorina saxatilis (assembly GCF_037325665.1). Taxonomy (NCBI): domain Eukaryota; kingdom Metazoa; phylum Mollusca; class Gastropoda; order Littorinimorpha; family Littorinidae; genus Littorina; species Littorina saxatilis. The sequence goes on from NC_090251.1 coordinate 49,910,111, forward strand.
GTCACTGTCTTGACGAACTGTGTCATTTTCTTCACCGCGATACACAGTTCATTGCGAAGAGCTTCCTCAGTAAATCGTTCAGATTCCACGTACGATTTGTTGTCAAAAAACAACTCAAACGAAAGTTTCAAACTCATCATCCTCCATCTTGCTTGTCGAAGCACCAAAGTACTGTATCGATGTAAAAACAAAAGCAGAAAACTTCGAGGAAACCAACAAATCGACGAGATAACGGAAGGAAATAAGTCTCGTTCTGGCTCAAGTAAGTTACCGTTAAAAATACCGTTATTCTCGCATGCAAATACAAACGAGAATCGGGTCATTGATACACGTTTAGCGCTGGGGCAGTATCCCCATGCTGGTTGACAGAGGGAAAAAAGGGATGGACGCATAAATTCTCTGCTGGCGTGCTAAAGGCTAAGTAGTTTGCAATTCAAATAAACTAAGCTGTTCATTCATAACACAGTTTTGTCCTTGTGTGTCTGTTTCAATAGTGTTTCTGTGGTGTTCAATCTTCAATGTCGTTTTTCTCAGTTCAGCCATTTTGCCTACGGTTACGTCTTGGGTTACGCGATTTCTCTGGCTGTAATTTAGCTAGAGCAATATTTTCTTTTGTAGTTTGTGCAGAATATAACATTCTGGGGGATTACGAAGGGATTTTGCTGAAATTTTATTATAGTCATATCCAGATTATTTCAAAAAATAATTTCGCAAGCGTTACCCTAAAGTTTGACAGTTGTAACAAAGAAGTGTTCCTAACTCCAAATATGAATATAATAAACAAGATCTGCTTCGTAATCCCCTAGAGCATACCCAGAAGGATAAAATAAAACAATAATTAGAAGTGTGACAATCACATCTGATGAAAATCCGTGTATCTCCTGTACTCCACTTTTGTCTGTATTTTGACTGTTTTTGTCGCGTAAAACAAAAACCAGCAACCGAAAATACAAAAAGTGACTATTCTTTGTCATCATTTGTTCATTTCTTTCATAAAATAACATTCAGACACAATAAAACATTCAAAATTAAAAAAAAGGTAGTGCACTGGCCCACCTCCCCTTAATGAATATCCATGGGTGAAACCTGGGAAAAACAAATGGACTGAAAATTTTGAGGCAGGGGTCCAGGGGCCGTAGAGACAGACTAGTTTCACCGATGAATATGTGATCAACACATCGATAGATAAAATATAACTGTAAGGCCTAAAAAAAAAATAGGTGTGGTTACGGTAACCCGACCTACCCTATTTTTAGGGGCCGATCCTATAACTTTTTATTACATTTGTCAACAACAACAAAAAAAAACGAGTGCAAAAAAACGCAATGAAAGCGAAAGCGCCCGTGTCGCACACTTATTTCCCTGTCAAGTAGGTTTAATTTGTACACATTAGAAAAAAAAGTTAACCAAATAAAAAAGTGATTGCCTACCTACCTACCCTATTTTTTTTGGCTATGTTACCGTAACCACACCTATTATTTTTTTTGGCCTAATCAGCGCTTACCTTTCTGCACTTGGTCTCCACAATGCTCTTGGAGAAGAGCAGCGGTGTCCCAAAGCCATCCTCCAAGATTCCCTCCATGAAGCCGATGCAGTGGTCAAACTTGTTGACCAGATGACCCACGTCCCCCACCTCTCTGGACAGTCTCTTGGCCGCAGCATCCGTGAAGGAATGCAGTGAACTGAGAACCGACCACACGGCCGCTCGCACCGCTTTGACAATGACGTCAGCTTGACGTAAAATGTCTTGCTGTAGTTCTGACTTTTCTCGTTTCACTTTGCCCAGACGCTCCTCGATTTCTGTCTGATAGCGTTTGAGGACGTCTCGTCTGTCTTTCATGAGGGACAGGCTGCCTGTCAGCTTGGCTTTGTAAGAGTCGGCAGCTTCCGTGAGAAACTGGTACCTGAAAAATGTGAACAATATATTAACAGGGTTCCTGCAGGGCAGAGCTGATACAATTCAATGAGTTTTCAAGGACATTTCCAGGACCAAATAAATGCTTTTCAAGGACATGATTTTCCTCAAATTAATGCAAAGCACCAAGCTTACCTTCAGTTTTTCAAGTCTGCAAACTATTAGTCATTCCGTAGTTGTTTGCCTTGCCAACTTCCGGGAAGGGAAGCAACTACGGGTGACTAGTAATAGTTAGTTCGTCTACTTTCGTTTTCACTCGATCTTTTATTCTCCCAAAATGTGTGAACTGTATTTGACGAAAAAAAAGGGGGGGTTGCATTTTTTTTTTAAATAAGACAAGCTGCTGACGAAATGTATAGGCAACAATTTGGAAAAATCAAGTACTTTTCAATGACTATTTAACAAAACTCTATTTTCAAGCACTTTTCAAGGCCTGGAAAAGGTTTTCCAATTTTCAAGGAGTTTTCCAGGGTTCAAGGACTCTGTACGAACCCTGATATTAAGGTGATGATTACTGTTGGGGAAAAAGCGGTCAATTTCAGTATTAGTAAAAATGTATCTGTACAGCACAAAGATTTGTCAAAGTTACTGATGGTATTTCACAGAAAGACCTCGTATCCAGCCAAATAAAATACAAAAACCTGGGTCTGACATGTAAATCGCACACTGCTTCTGTTACCAACATTTTTGGCTTCAGTTAGTAAAATGACCGGTTAGCTCCGTCCTGTCGAACCCCAAATGTCTGAGACGGACTGTGAAGTACAATACGACGGTGACTTACAATGCTGACTGACTAACAATACTGACTGTGGCTTACAATGCTGACTGGGACTTACTGTTCTGGTAGTGACTTACAGTATCTACCAGGGTTCCACATCACGTAAAATTGGAGGTATTATACCCTCTGACCCCCCAAATCACGTACAAGACGCTCTTTGAAAGGGTGTCGGTAAGTAACAGTTATTTTGCCAAGAGGTATAATAACGTACGACTTGAAAGGCAAAAGGGTATGACTTTGATCAATTTACATACGGTACGACTGGTTATGCGACGCTCGAGTTTTTTTTTCTTCCGCGGGAGACAAATTTCGGAAAGGTTCACCGGCGATCTCGACACGTGTTTACTGTCTCCAGGAAGTTGACGCTGTCAGCATGACCAGAGTTACTTCCCCTCCGCTATTTTCGGTCCTGTTGGTTCCGCGAAGCCCGCGAGCGTGCAAGTTTGCAGACGATCAGTTTTGCCACTGACTTTGTGTTTGAAAATGCCACGACCAAGAAAGCCTGCTGCAGTTGATCCAAAACAACGAACTTTGACGTTTGCGATACCTGATCCTGCTGAAAGTGCTCAAACCAGTTCAAATGATCTGACTTTTCAGGAGAAGTGGAAAATTGAGTTTCCATGGCTGAGGAGAGACCCAGACCACAGGCGGAAGGTATCGTCCACTGGACTACTACTATCACAGAAAGACTTTAGTCGTCTTTAGACTTTAGTAGTCTTTCTGTGATAGTAGTAGTCCAGTGGACGATACCTTCCGCCTGTGCCCAGACACCGGGGCCATGCTGTGCAAAGATTGCCGAGCCACCAAGGCTTCAAACATTTTTGGAAAGGACGGCTCAAGCAATTTTCAACGATCTGCTCTTGTTAGAAATAACGAGAGTGACCAACATCGCATATCAACAGCGACATTCACAAACAGTGATGGCAAAAGACAAACAATACACGAAGCCTTAGCCAGTCAGACTGCCGGAAACAAACAGTACGCACTGACCTAAAGCGTGACATCACTGGAAGGGCATTGCAAGTGCACGGAGCCATGAGGAAAAAGAAATCTGTTGACAGTGTCTGTGACTTGCAAAGCAAAACACCAAGACTTCACCCAAAGACATGAGTTACAGAGTAATATTAGAGCCATACAGTTGCAACGCCCTTTCAATGATGCCACGCTTTAGTGTGTTGGAACTTAGATTGAACTGTTGTGGAGAGACAGTCACAAGTGTGTTGCAGATGTGAATTTCAACAGGCACTTGATAGGTGTGTTGTTAATTTGTAACCAACAACTGAACAGGCAAATAATTTCAAACTTATTGACACTCAAAATAATGTTCTTGCTGTTGTGGAACTGAACTGACTTTTCATTGCATTACCCTGAATTTGTGGGGAAACAAGAAGGGCAAAGCCCATACGACTCACATGCTTGACCTTGACCTTTACATGACCTTGACCTTCAGGGTCAAGGTCAAATAACTAAACCTAGCAATGACATCATACACTAAGAACTGCTTTACACATTTTTCCTACCAAAATACATGTGACCTTGACCCGGTCATGCAACACAAAGCTGTTAATTCAAGACATAGGAAGTACAATGGTGCTTATTCGAAAATTTTATTGTAAATTTTCATTTAATAAATATACCTACCCGAATCACATGTAGCAGTTGACTCAGTCTAAAGTGCTAGGTCTGAAAAGGCTACCCGTCTAAGGGGAGCAACCCCAACTAAAAAAGTGTAAACGTAGCCATGGTAATGACGACGCACCCAGGGAGTTACCTCCCCTCATGCGTACCGCGTCACTACTGCTACTGACCACGTGACCCCTATCATTCGACTCGAAGAATAACATCTCCAAATCATAAGCGGGGTAGGTGGGAGGGACTACGATATGTGATTCGGGTAGGTATATTTATTAAATGAAAATTTACAATAAAATTTTCGATTAAATTACATATTCCTACTCCGAATCACATGTAGCAGATTACTACAACAAGGCGGTGGGAAAGAAAAAGTCCAAACTCACTCTCAAATCCTTGTCAAGAGCTGACCACCTGCCACCATGGCAGGCAAAGCTCTAGATCCATCCTGGCGAAGAGCCGAGATGTCACGCAGGTAAAAATTCATGAAGACATCCTCGGAACGCCAGTATGCGGTGTGTAGCACCTCCTCCAGTCTTCTTGATCGTAACACGGCCAAGGAAGACGCCCAAGCTCGCGTCTCGTGAGCCCGAGCTGATTCCAGAGGAAGGACAGGCTGTGTCCCTCCTTCGTTATGGCGGCTCCACTCGTAAGCATGCTTAATGAGCGCCGACACCCACCGGGCCAGAGTCGTCTTAGTTATATCCTTATGTCTCTCCGTATTGAGAGAAATAAACAAGAGCTTTTGAGCTGCGGATCTAAGTGACTGAGAACGGGCAAGGTAGATGTGAAGAGCTCTAACAGGGCAATTTACTAAGTCTGGGTCATTCGGAGCCAGAATAGTGGACAACGGCCTGACATGGACCAAAGGAGAAGCTCGCTCGGGAGCCTGGTTTTTCGCAAGAAACTCAGGTCGAAACCGCAAAGTAACGGACCCATCTGATTCAAAGGAAATGTCGTCCGAATTACCGGAAAGAGCGTGGATCTCACTGCCCCTTCGTGCCGATGCGAGCAGCAAAAGGAAAAGGGTCTTACGTGTAAGATTCGCAAAACTGGCATCTCTGAGAGGTTCAAAATCCGCCGAGCGCAGAAACTCCATGACCAATAAGAGATCCCACTTAGGAACGGGCGTACGAGTCTTGACGTCAGAAAGGGAAGCGCCCTTGATGACTCCAGCAATCACGCCACTAACATCTATAGAGCGACCTAACTGGCGTAGGGTCGCCGAGATGGCCGATCTTCTTACTTTCAACGAGGCAGCTGAAGCTCCCTGCGAGGACATGAAAGCAAGATGGTTCGCCACGTGCATCGTGCGGGGCGCCGTAGCATCCAGCTGATGCTCGTGACACCAGGAAACCCAGGCCCTCCAATGTGACTCATATACGGACGAGGTAGATGCTCTGTGCGAGCGTCCTACCAGGTCCATGGTCAGATCTGATGCCCCTTTGCGCCTCAGAGAAGACCGCACAACCTCCACGCGTGAAGATTCAGCATCTGAGGCTCTGCGTGGAGGCTGCCGGTGTGAGGCTGTACCAGTTCTCCTCGCGTGAGAGCGAGAGGAATAGGAGGGCCCTGGGCGAGTCTCAGCAGGTCCGGGAACCACGGCTGAGACGGCCAAAGAGGAGCGATCAGCAGGAGGGACGGGCCCTCCTGCTCCGCCTTCCTGAGAACTCGCGTGAGCAACTGGAATGGCGGGAACGCGTAAGCCTCCAGGCCTGACCAGGAAATGTCCATCGCGTTCGTCTCCCACGCCTCGGGATCCGGGAATGGTGAGACGAACACTGGTAGTCTCTTCGAGAACCTGGTGGCAAAAAGGTCCACCTGAGGTTTCTGCACAAGAGACCAGAGACGATCCAGCGCTCCGTGAGTGATGGTCCACTCTGTTTGAAGCACTCTGTCGGAGCGGCTGAGCGCGTCCGCCAGAGTGTTCAAGCTTCCGGGCAGGTACCTGGCCGAAAGCCTGATTTGATGCTCTGAACACCAAATCAGGACCTCGCAGGCCCTGGCCGAAAGCGACGGAGACCGCGACCCTCCCTACTTGTTGATGTAAGCTGCCACTGTCGTGTTGTCTGTAAACAGACGAACATGCTTGGCCTGAAGGGAGGGCCGGAACTTGTCCAGAGCTAGAGCCACGGCTTCTAGCTCCAGCAAGTTGATGTGCTGCATCCTCTGATCTGCCGACCACAGACCTGACGCAGTCAGCCGGTCTGTGTGAGCCCCCCACCCCACCAAGGACGCGTCCGTGAACAGGTCCAAGTCTGGGGCAGGAAGGGCTATCGGCACGCCCCTGCTTACCCACTCCGTGTCCAGCCACGGATGGGTAGCGGATTGGAACCATCCCTGGAGAGGGATGAGGGCATTCCAATCCACCGTGGGAGAGTCCACGAACGGCTTCAGCGCCAGCTGAAAAGGACGTTTGTGGACCCTCCCCAAGGGGACCAGGAGAGCCATGGACTCCATCTGCCCTAAGATGGAGGCCAAAGTCCGCAGGGAAGCCCTCGGGAGAGGCAAAGTGGAGCGTATGCACGCCTGGAGCTTGTCCACCCTCTTCTGAGAAGGTCGGACAGTCCAAGCCACCGTGTCGAAAGACATTCCCAAGTAGGTGAATGTCTGACACGGTGTGAGCTCCGACTTTGATCGGTTGATCGTGAAGCCAAACATGTTGGCCTCCCGAAGAACCGATTGGGTATCCTGCTCGCACCCCGCCTGACTCTGACTCAGGATGAGCCAGTCGTCTAGGTAGGCACGTAGCCGGACACCCCGCGACCTCACCAGCGCGCAGACCTGTCTCACGACCATGGTGAAGACCCAAGGGGCGAGAGACAGGCCAAATGGAAGGGCGCGAAACTGGTAAACCTGACCTGCCCACCGGAAACGAAGCCATTTCCGGTCGGCTGGATGCATAAGAACATGAAAATATGCATCCGTCAGGTCGATGGAGGTCGCCCAATCCCCCGGGCGGAGAGAGTCCCTGACCGACGCTGGCGTCTCCATCTTGAACCGTATCTCCCTCAAAAAGGTATTGAGGAACGACAGGTCCAAGACAGGACGCCATGCCCCTGAGGCTTTGGGGACGGCGAAAAGCCGTCCGTAAAACCCGGGGGATCTGTGGTCGAGGACCCTCTCCACTGCGCCCTTCTGCACCAGGGAGTCTATTTCCGACCGAAGGACGGAAATGGCTTCCTGGGAGAAGGGAGGCCTGAACGCCGGCGGACGCCTGACCAGAGGAGCCTTGCCATCTTTCCAGAGAAGACGGAAGCCCGACCTCACGACCCCCACGACCCATTGACTCTGTATAGAGACCAGCCAATGGGAAAGAGCCCGAGAAGGGCCCCCCGCCATCACCAGAGTGGAGGGCGGGGTGGGGGGGAGATCGGGAGCACTTCATTGGGGGTGAGGCTTGCTTCCCGAGCCGCCTCTCCCCCTGCCGGAAGACGGTCGTCTTCTCGAGCCCCGAGAAGAAGAACGTCCACGACCCTTGTCTGCCGGTTTGGGAGGGCCAGCAACCTTAGCCTGCTTCGGCTGAGAAGGCTGAGACTGCTTGGATTGCTTAAGGCTGTGCAGGGAGAAGTCAGAAAACTGCTGGTCCCTGTTCGCCTGAATTTCCTGTCTCCGGGCGTCAAAAATGAGATGCCCGAAGAGGGAACCCTCCAAGACCGGTGAGGCACGCAAAGTGTCCTTGGTTGCCTGCTCCGAAAACTGTGAGTGTGCCAGAAAGAGATCCCGACGACACATGACAGAGTGTGCATAGTGCACGGCGGAAAGTCTCATCTGTTCTTCATTGACCCTCGCAAGAGCGGCCAACAAAGTGGAGACGTCATCCGCATCCTGATCCTCGCTGAGAGAGAAAGGATTCAGCGAATCAGTGAGGGCCCGAGAAAGAGCCCGAATAAGAGTCTCAGCAATGGAGGCAAGCTCCAGCTGCTGACGCCCTGCCTCTTCAGAAGCGATCAGCGTGTTCTCAGACAAGAGCACGCCATCATCCTTCTTGATAGGCTTGGCCAACAAGGCCATCATCTCCGGAGGAACAGTCAAAGATGAACGCGGGAGAGCGAACGAATCCAACAAGTTCCTGGTAGACTTCTGCAAAACCAAACGTCTATGAGAAGACAGTGCGAATGCAGAAGCCTGAGAAGGCGAAGCCATCCATTGCTGAGCAATCTCCGGAACTGAGCCGTGAGGCACTAGCAGTGGAACCGGAAGTGAAGGAATTCCGCTTCCGGAAGGAGAAGGCTTGGCCAAAACCTGAGAAAGCTGAAAAGCTATGGACGGAGACTCCATAAACCGGAAGTATGAGTCATCCTCCTTCCCAGAGCGAAAATCAGCCATCGCGGACGGAGCAGCCGAAGCGGCAGCCGAAGCGACCGAAGCCCCTTCCGCGAAATATCTCGAAGTGACCTCAGCAGCAGCCTCCAGGGCCACTTTGAGTCTCTCCGGATAACCAACACGTGCAACCTCACTGGCGACGGACTGAAAATCCGAAACATCCTGCGAAGGACCGAAGTCCACGTTGCTGGTAGAAGGGCGGTGAACACCGTAACCGGAAACCCGTCCACACCGACACCATCCGAACTCATGCCCTGACTAGGGTAAGAGTAAGAGGACGGCATGCCCGCAGCCGCCGGAACCGGAACCGCAGTCGAAGCCGCAACCGAAGAAGGAAGCGCTGACTGCCCCGGCCAGGGCTGAGACAACACCTGCCCAAAGGGCTGGTGCTGCCCCCCCGCGACCGCCACCCGAGAGGAAGCGGAAGCGGAAGGAGCAGTAGATCCGGACTGAGCCGGAAAAGTATCAGACGCGACCGCAAAAAGCGGAAGCGCAGACACTGAGGACGGCGGCCGGAAGGCCGAATGCCCGGAGGGCCACGTCCGGTCGACCCCGGAAACGACCCCAGCGGGTGCGTACATCGGGGGACCTATGCTTCCGGCGAGTGCCGGAAGCGCAGCAGACGGAACTGGCTGGTCAACTCCGGAAACGACCCCAGCGGGTGCGTACGTCGGAGGACCTACGCTTCCGGCGAGTGCCGGAAGCGGCGAAGCCTGAACCAAATGCCGCCATTGCTCATGAACACGATGGTCTTCCGCGAAGCCAAAGTGAGAATGAACAGGGGTTTGCGGGTCGTGAACCCGCCGAAAAGGGCTGTCTCCCAGCAGGGAGCGTCCAGCGGTCTCACGAGGACCTACGGACCAGCCCGACTTACTTGAGTCGCCAACCACAGCGGTAGAAGACGCAGAAGCAACAACCCCCGTCAAGGACAGCGTCACAGCCGGAAGCGGGAAGGAAGCCAACGACGGAACAACGGAAGTCGAAGGCTTAGAACGCACCATCTCTTCTCTCACCAACGTGCGAAGCTCGGGCACCAGCGAAGAAAGCAACGAGGAAACCAGAGACGCCGAATCTGCAAGCGGCAGAGAAGGCGAGCGAGAAGTAACGGTACATGTAGGTTGATTAGACTGCCCAGCAACCGGCTGGTCATTCGGGGCAGAAATAGGAACCGTCAACACAGTATTGTTAGCCGCGTCGGAAACAACAACCAAAATAGGCTTAGGGACAGAAGAGGAAGACTTAGGTTTAATTTTTCCCTTCACATCAGCCTTGCCGCGCTTTTTATCCCCGTCAGACATGCTGACAAACAAAATGGCGACAAAATTCCAAAATGGCTACCAAAAAATACGTGACCACACGTGGCCGAAAATTTTCTAGTAGCTACTGAAAAATACGTTCAAACTAGTAAAAGGAACGAGCTCACCAACTACCAGTGCAGCGGGTGAAGAGACGGGTGTGTGGGTGCCGGTGGGTGTCTAAGCAAACACCAAACAGCGAACTTCCACTAGAGCCAAAAAATCCACGACCTGCTCTCAAGAAAGCTGAAGTGTCGAATGATAGGGGTCACGTGGTCAGTAGCAGTAGTGACGCGGTACGCATGAGGGGAGGTAACTCCCTGGGTGCGTCGTCATTACCATGGCTACGTTTACACTTTTTTAGTTGGGGTTGCTCCCCTTAGACGGGTAGCCTTTTCAGACCTAGCACTTTAGACTGAGTAAACTGCTACATGTGATTCGGAGTAGGAATATGTAATTTAATGGCTCTTTCTACCATGAGATATGGTTCACTACCTTATTTTGGTCACATTTCATAAGGGTCAAAGTGACCTTGACCTTGATCATATGTGACCAAATGTGTCTCATGATGAAAGCATAACATGTGCCCCACATAATTTTTAAGTTTGAAACAGTTATCTTCCATAGTTCAGGGTCAAGGTCACTTCAAAATATGTATACAATCCAACTTTGAAGAGCTCCTGTGACCTTGACCTTGAAGCAAGGTAAACCAAACTGGTATCAAAAGATGGGGCTTACTTTGCCCTATATATCATATATAAGTGTGGGCCCGGTAGCTCAGTTGGTAGAGCACTGGACTTGTGATCGAAAGGTCGCAGGTTCGAATTCGGGCCGGGACGGACACGGGTCAACTTTATGTGCAGACCCAGAGACGGAAGCCATGTCCCACCCCCGTGTCATCACAATGGCACGTAAAAGACCTTGGTCATTCTGCCATAAGTGCAGGTGGCTGAATACACCTAAACACGCAGACACCTGGGTAGCGCGACTCCGTTGCTGCTAGCTTTCCACTGGGAGGAAGCGACCCGAATTTCCCAGCGATGGGACAATAAAGTAATGAAAATGAAATGAAAAATGAAAAAATGAGAAAATATAGGTGAGGTATTCAATCTCAAAAACTTCAGAGAAAATGGGAAAAATGTGAAAAATAGCTGATTTTTAGACAACATTTATGGCCCCTGCGACCTTGACCTTGAAGCAAGGTCAAGATGCTATGTATGTTTTTTGGGGCCTTGTCATCATACACCATCTTGCCAAATTTGGTACTGATAGACTGAATAGTGTCCAAGAAATATCCAACGTTAAAGTTTTCCGGACGTCCGGACGACTCGGGTGAGTACATACTCACTTTTGCTTCGCATGTGAGTCAAAAAAACTGTGTAGCACTGCACTGTTGAACTCATAATTGTCAGTTGGTGGCTGGGTTCTGGGTTATTAATAAAAGTTTACTGTTCAGAATTTCAAGCCAGTTTACTTGTTCATTTTGTGAAAGCTCTCAGCCTCTGACTAGTGTTTTGATACCCCGGTAATTGCTGTAAATGTGTAAGTGTTATTCACTTATTGTAATGCTACAAGCAAGAATTTACACATATGACATTTCACAATGGTCATAAATTATTTCCTTTATTCAAAGCACTCTCAAATTGACAATGCAATTTGCACACATTGACATCATGCACATGCAAGAACCTGGTAAAACAGCAAAGCTATACACCGAGTCGCCGACAACATGCCATACCCTTTGATCAATCAGGAAAGGGTATGAAAACCCTTTACTCTTTTGGTGAAAGGGTATGAATACCTTTGACCTCAGAGCCTGTGTGGAACCCTGATCTACAATACTGACCGTGACTTAAAATACTGAATATTACTTACAATACTGATCGTAAATTTGAATTACAACACTACTGAATGCGACTTACAATCCTGAGAGTGACATACAATACCAGGGGTGATTTTCAATTTTTTCTCTCAATGCTGAACTTTTTTTTAAACCTCGCCAGCACCTATCCTCAACCGCCACCATGGATCAATTCCGTATAATGCCTGTAATGCACACACACACACAGACAACAACAACAAAACAGTCAAGATGGAATTCTGTATAATACAGAAGGAAAAATACTGATTTGACTGCGACTTACTTATGTTCCTGATGGTTCAAGAGCTGGCAGTCTCGACACGTCAGGACCTCGCACTTCTCGCAGAACAGGGTCAGCTTCTCCTTGAGGTGAACGCGACACATCATGCTCACCTCTGCTTTAGGACCAGCACCACCCCCTGAAAATGTAAAAAAAAATGTTTTCAGGTACTGGCTGTTGTCACGAACTTACACCTCTGCTGAATAATGCTTCTCATTGCGGTCAATGCGCATGCGCCAATCTTCGACTTAAAAAATACGACTCTTTGACCGAACGAACCATGGGTTAGGGTTAGGATTAGGGTAAGGTTGTTCAAGACCTGATTAATCTCCCCATGTTAGCGCATGCGCATTGAGAAGGATTGTTCAGGCAGAGTTTTCAGTTCGTGACACCGTAGCAAAAATGAATTGGAAAAGCTCACTGGGTGTGTGTGTGTGTACTTGTTAGATTAATAGAAAGACTTTTGTGAGCAAGCATATTAACATGTTCATTCATTCGTATTATCTTGCATTAACCCTTTCGCTGCCATTCAAAACTTGCGTATGTGCATTCCTGACTGCCAGGGAATATTGGAGTTAGGGGTGTAATAATTCACAAAAAATTCTAGCTCCAAACTGGCAGTAGGTAGGTAAGTAAAACCTATGTTATTTTTAAGGGAAATTGAACCAAGAATCTGTTTTTAGTGTCTAATCATGGAAATAATAATTAGTTTGGCTTATAATGATGTTTAAATATGAACTTTTGAAAAATCAGTCTGGCGCATCTTCCGGTGCCTGTGGATCAAACATTGGTGGCTGTTTTGCTCGCTCCAAGAAAGGATTATAATCACTATCATCTACCTGTTTCCAACGAATCGTCCAAAAGAAGATCTCCCCCTTCCCCTGTCAGTATCCATTATCCCTTGCACCGCCTGTAGCGTCAGTCCGGCTTTGTTTTTCCCTACTAGGGCCCGCTCGACTGTCACCGTTAGCCATTTTGACGAGTCCAGATTTCTCTCCCCTACCCTGTCGCCAAGGCCGAAAATAACCTTCAGACGCAAAACCGCGTTACCATTTATGTTTATTCATGAGAATGAGGTATCCTACCAAGCCATTGGCTGCTATTTGTGTGTCAGCAGTGACGTAGCATTTCTGGAAAATCCCGGAACGGAGAAGACGGGTAAACCCGTCCTAAGGCGCTGCGGCTGCACAAGCGCATGACGGGTATACCCGTCCTAAGGCAGTCAAGTGGTTAAAAAAAACTCTGCATAAAACACATTTTCAGCCAAATCACAAAACACGCTACCTTTATTGGCCACAGCCTCTTCGAGCGAGGTGAGCTGATGGTCCTTGGTCATGCGGACTCGCTTGTGAGCGGTGACACAGTCGCTGCACAGCCAGTCGTCACACTGCAGACAGTAGGAGGAGGCAGGGTTAGACTCGCAGCCTGTGCACTTCTGCTCATTGCCGTCCCCATCCTCTGCGGTAGCGGCCGTCTTGCGAATGAAGACATTGTCGATGAGGCTGTCATGGTTGAAGGGTTCTCTACACACTGGGCATTCTGAAAGTGAAAATTAAGACAAAATTAGAGAAGTCTTTCCAGCCGGGTCCAAATTAGCCATGAATTTTCCCTTTCGGCCAACAATAAAATCATAAGCTTTCTGCATGTTCTTTTTCTATTATGTTCCACACAAAAGCCTGACCAGGTTGATTAATCAGATAAGACGAGGGGCCGACCGCCCCTGTTGGCGACAGCGAGGCGGTTGACTTCAGACAGGGAACATCAATTTGGTTTTCGTCAACATGTTATATTATCATGTGTGCGTTTATGAATAAAATACTGTTTAAACCAATTTGGTTTTCTTCCTCATAATTTCGCTAACTTATTGACTTACGTACAAGTCATGAAGCATTTTGGACCAAATCATTTGACTTAGGCCGAAAAAAAATAGGTCTGTTTACGGTAACATAGGCCAAAACAAGTCGCGTAAGGCGAAAATACAATATTTAGTCAAGTAGCTGTCGAACTCACAGAATGAAACTGAACGCAATGCCATTTTTCAGCAAGACCGTATACTCGTAGCATCGTCAGTCCACCGCTCATGGCAAAGGCAGTGAAATTGACAAGAAGAGCGGGGTAGTAGTTGCGCAAAGAAGGATAGCACGCTTTTCTGTACCTCTCTTTGTTTTAACTTTCTGAGCGTGTTTTTAATCCAAACATATCATATCTATATGTTTTTGGAATCAGGAACCGACAAGGAATAAGATGAAAGTGTTTTTAAATTGATTTGGACAATTTAATTTTGATAATAATTTTTATATATTTAATTTTCAGAGCTTGTTTTTAATCCGAATATAACATATGTATATGTTTTTGGAATCAGCAAATGATGGAGAATAAGATAAACGTAAATTTGGATCGTTTTATATATTTTTATTTTTTTTTTACAATTTTCAGATTTTTAATGACCAAAGTCATTAATTAATTTTTAAGCCACCAAGCTGAAATGCAATACCGAAGTCCGGGCTTCGTCGAAGATTACTTGACCAAAATTTCAACCAATTTGGTTGAAAAATGAGGGCGTGACAGTGCCGCCTCAACTTTCACGAAAAGCCGGATATGACGTCATCAAAGACATTTATCAAAAAAATGAAAAAAACGTTCGGGGATTTCATACCCAGGAACTCGTCAAATTTCATAAAGATCGGTCCAGTAGTTTAGTCGGAATCGCTCTACACACACACACACACACACAGACGCACATACACCACGACCCTCGTTTCGATTCCCCCTCGATGTTAAAATATTTAGTCAAAACTTGACTAAATATAAAAATAGGGTCGGTAGGTCGGGATTTTTTTCTCTCCAAAAAACCATATTTTTACGTTAGGCCTAAAAAAAAAATAGGTGTGGTTACGGTAACCCGACCTACCCTATTTTTAGGGGCCGATCCTATAACTTTTTATTACATTTGTAAAAAAAAAAAGAGTGCAAAAAAACGCAATGAAAGCGAAAGCGCCCGTGTCGCACACTTATTTCCCTGTCAAGTAAGTTTAATTTGTACACATTAGAAAAAAAAGTTTAAAAAAAAAAAGTGATTGCCTACCTACCCACCCTATTTTTTTTGGCTATGTTACCGTAACCACACCTATTTTTTTTGGGCCTTATTTTGCAAAAAAAACCAAGATTTTTTTGTTCCCCAAATGCCAAAAAAAAGTCTAGGCGGGTCGCGCGAAAAAAATAGTCAGGTTACCGTAAACAGACTATTTTTGTTTTTTGGCCTTAGGCCTATACATTGAAGACATGAAGTACTTTCTTTCTTTATTTGGTGTTTAACGTCGTTTTCAACCACGAAGGGTTATATCGCGACGGTCATGAAGTACTCTTGATCAAATTATTTGAGTGTTTCGACAAGTACGCGAAACAGTGAAAGTTCTGTATAATATGTCTATTGAGAGAAATTTTGCATGTTGTGCATTTGACCAGGCCAGAATCCCTGTATTGCATAGGACTAGGAGTAAATGTAATGCACAAGGGGGATGGGAGGGTTGCAAGGACAGAAAAACAGAACACATGGAGCATGCCAGACTGGTTTTTTCGAACATCAGAAAGCATGACAATGTATGAAAACATGATCTGGTTAGGCCCAATCGTGTGAATGCAATCAGAAGCCTGAGAAAACCACTTTCATATTCACAGACCGGTATGTAAACAAGACCAAAAAAAGGGGGGGTGGGGGTGTAAGGGAGTCGGGGTTAGGGGAACAATTAAAGTGATTGATTAAAGTGCGTGCGTGCGTGCAGGACAAGATGAAGATATTCTAAAACAGAAAATGTTTCAACAGTGATCAAGTACTGATGAAGTAAACTTGGAGACGCACACCAGTACATGACTACTGCATTGCACATGGCACACATAGCACATGTAGACATGATTGATTCTGGCTTTTACTGCTGGCGCGAAAACACGGGTGTGAACAGGCGGTGAGTGCCTGTGACGTAACGGATCATGGCTAACGAGCCAAGGGGAGCGAACACCGCCTGCATGCAGCGAGCGTGTGCACAAAATGGCGAAGTGTCGTCTGCTTACCTGTGAGGGGTACTGGCTCTGGGGGCGTTTCCTCCACCCCTTCCATGCTCGTTTCCTCCGTGGTCTGTTTGCAACTGTCTTCGGTTGCTTTATCTTCTCCGCCATCCTTTTTTTCATTCTCTGACTTCTCACCACCATCATCATCTCCCTTGTTGTCGTCTGCTTTCGTTTCTACTTCGTCTTGCTTTGCGGCACTAACTTCCTCTGTATGCGGCACACAAGTGTCGTCTGCTTTGCTCGTGTCGCTCGCGTCTAACGTAAGCTTATCTTTGTGAAGTGCTTCCTCATCGTTTTGTTTGTCTGTTGCAGTTTCCTCGGGAGCTTTGTTTGATTCTTTATCACCACCTGATTCCTCGCAAGGTTTTTCCTCTGTGTTGTGTGTAACCCCGGCTTCCGACTTCTCACTTTCGCCACTCTCTTCTGAAGCTTCGGGAACTTTCTTTTCGTCTTTTTCTCCCCCTTCTTGTTTAGTTTCCTTTTTAGCTTCAACCTCTTGTTTCACTGGTTCGATTTTGACATCACTTTTTTTTTCTTCGATTTCTTTTTCTTGCTCGATTGATCCATTTTGTTTCTCCTCCTTTACTGCATGCATTTTCTTGATTTTTTCGGCGACGTCTGTCCTGCCTGTTATGCATTCCTCGCACATAGTATGCAGACATGGCAACAGTTTTGATGTCCTGTCTGCAGCAGACATATGGCTCTTGCATTTTATGCATCGGCTCAGTATCTCACTCTCACCCATGGCTGTATCCTGCAAATAACACACCTAGTGTGCTTACTGTACTAACACATTTCACAAAGCCGTCGCTGGCGCAAAGCCACACACCATAGACTCGATAGCGTCCCTTTGAGCTCCAATTAAAGGTGAAGGTCGATACCCCCTCCCTTCCCTCACGTCGGCTTCATGACGTTGAGTGTCTCTGGCTGACTACGTTGCAAAAATCTGCAGCGAACTGAGCTCTGCGCTCGCGCGCCAGTACGGTTTTGTTGGGGCTCAACCGGTTCGATCCAGTTTCAGCTGGTTTGGACCAGATTCAGCAACAAATCACACGGTGACCTGAACAAACAACTTCCTAATATGGTAGCCGTTTGGCAACCTTCCAGGTTCACGTGACTAAAGATGCCCTCATCATGTCAGTGCGTGTTAGCATTTGCGTGTACATGCTTCTCAATCTGCTCACTCAGATGGATATGCAGAATACATAAATTCGGAACATGTCAAATTACAGTTGCTAAACGTTGTGTAAACAGGACAATCATCCTATTAAACAAAACAATACAACAAATACCACACATAAAAGCAGTTTATACAATTGTTCCCCAAAGCGATGACAACTCATCCCCGGTGACTAATCGGTTTATTTAAAGCTAAATTTGATGAGTCAATCACTGATCTGCGGTGATGTGTTTTTTGTTTATTTTATTGTAATTTGTCGTCAAAAGCTTTCAAGCACAAAAAGAAGAAAAGACGGGAAACCCAAATAAAGAGTCGGTTCGCAAGCATATTCTCGAAAAAACCGAATAGACGGAAGTTACCAAAGCCGGTAATCTAGGCATATAGCCGCTAGTTTCTCGGGAAATCAATATTAGCTCGTCCTGTTTTTGTATCCGCCTGAACATTTTTCAGAAAATGAAAGTGACGCAGGATAGAGAACTTTACTGTCAACCAGCAGTCGGATGATAACCGTGCTTCGGCTTTTAGAAAACACCCACTGGTTGTGCGAAGGGGAAAGAAATATAAGCGACTCGCTTCAAACTCGTGTCTCTCTCTCGTCAAAAACCTATCGCCCTGTATTCAACACAAAGAAATGTGCTTGTCACCGAACGACCCGACCCAAGCTGCCGTTGGCCGAGTGCCAACACACTCCAAGCACACACAGCCGCTCTATCGACAGCGGGGCATGTGGCGTGTCAAGGTCACTGCGTGATGGAAAATTCCTTTTCCTGCGCTGTCGGTGGCTACGGGGTTCTGTGCTAGCGGTCCACGGGCGGCTAATGTTTGAGTGGTGTTATCAATCTGCCGTTGGCGGGCTGTCAAGGCGGGACGCGCCTGCGTTGTGTTTTTCCCCTGCAGCTGTTGGCTCGGAAATAGGAGTGGCTTTGCTGGCGAGGCGGACTTTGCTCTCTGGCATTTAAAACTAGGGCCCTGTAGGTTTTCCTGATAAACTCTGAAGAGAGTACAGTACTCCCCGGTTAACGTCACTACCGTTTAAGGTCACACCTCTGATAACATCAATCAGGGTGTTGGTCCCGACCTAAAGCCTTCTTTGTATGACTAAGAAAACCTCGCTTACCGTGACCTCGGATATGGGAACACCTCTTTTTAGGTGACCCCCGTTCTGGGGCCAGTTTCATAAGCCAGAAACACAGTCGACCAACTGCAGTTGTCCGAGAGAACCACAGTAATCCGACGTTATCGGGTTTCACGAACAAAATTTCAGTCGGCCGACTGCGGGTCGTTTCACCGGAAGTCGGCCAAATACGGTGATGCTCTCCCCCCAACACTGTGTTCGGTTTACTGCGGTAAACCGAAAATAAATGTAATTATCCGCACAGTCAATGGCAGAATGCTCACACGTTTTTGGATTGTGAGCCAAACCTTGTGATTGTTCTTCGAAATGTATCTATCATGACGCAGTAATCCAGGAGACAAGTCAGGGTTATGTCTTGAAGACGTCACATTATGGCGTAAGAGGGTTAGACGTCACGCGAAGGAATTACTGAAAGTCTCGGTCATTGTTATTTTGAGCGGGCCGAGACTAGTTTTTTCTTCGAAATCGGCCATTTCCACGTGCGAATGAGCAAACGGAAGTGGTAATGTTGCTAAATTTAGCCCTCGACTTGGCCATTCGGATTACTGTACAGTCGGTCGACTGCGGTTGTCCGCGGGTGACGGTGATTCGCTCATGAAACGCGCTTTTCGGTGACCCGTCGATCAACCACAGTCGATCGACTGGGCAGTCAATCGACTGTCAGTCGGTTCTCTGCTATCTTATGAAACTGGCCCCTGGTCTCTAAATGCAGAAGACCACCGCTTAAGATCAAGCGAAACTGAAACGGAAAAAAATCTCCCAATTTTGCGGCCTTGACCACAGGAGCTTGTATCCAACCACCGGTCGATAATTATTTACTCCTGCATGCTTATTATTTAATAAATGGAATAAGGAGTAAATAATTATCGACCGGTGGTTGGATACAAGCTCCTGTGGCCTTGACAGAGGTTTTTTCTCCATAATGACGTCAAAAGAGAAGTGACGCACAAATGTAAACGTCATCAGATTATTTGGCCCGATTATTTTACCCCAAAGAGAAGGATGAGGAAATCTTTCGCAAATAAAACTTGGAAAATAGTTCCCGCCAAAAAAGTCGCTGAACCAATCAAATTGACCAACACATGGGGCGGGGATATAGCTCAGTTGGTAGCGCGCTGGATTTGTATTCAGTTGGCCGCTGTCAGCGTGAGTTCGATCCCAGGTTCGGCGGAAATTTATTTCAGAGTCAAATTTGTGTGCAGACTCTCTTCGGTGTCCGAACTCCCCCCCCCCCCCCCCCCCCCCCCCCCCCCCCCCGTGTACACTACATTGGGTGTGCACGTTAAAGATCCCACGATTGACAAAAGGGTCTTTCCTGGCAAAAATTGCTTAGGCACAGTTAATAATTGTCTACCTATACCCGTGTGACTTGGAATAATAGGCCGTGAAAGGTAAATATGCGCCGAAATGGCTGCAATTACTGGCCGTATAAAATTTCATCTCACACGGCATCACTGCAGAGCGCCTAGAACTGTACCCACGGAATATGCGCGATATAAGCCTCATTGATTGATTGATTGAAATTGCCAACGGAAACCACTTTGACAGAGTGAGACCCGTGGATGATGACAGACTGATGCAACTGCAGTGTGCCCGCTCCCCTTCTGCAGAGGTATAAGGCTAGAATTGACCTCATGTTGTAATGCATGTCATAAGCGATATTTGAGTAGTGCCAATTTTAGGCCAAAATAAAAAACATTGTTCAAGATTTGAGATTATTTGGAAGCTCTCTCTCTCTCTTTCTCTCTCTCTTTCGTTCCCCCCCTCTCTCTCTTCTCTCATGGTCTCTGTTTCTGTCTGTCTGTCTGTCTGTCTCTCACTCTCAGTCTCCGACCCCTCTCCTCTCTCTCTTTCTCTCTATCTTTGCCCCCAGTCTGGCCATCTCTCTCTCTTCTATCATGTCTCTTTCTCTCTCTCAGCCTCCAATCTCTCTCTCTCTCTCTCTCTCTCTCTCTCTCTCTCTCTCTCTCTCTCTCTCTCTCTCTCTCTCTCTCTCTTCACATTTAGTCAAGTTTTGACTAAATGTTTTAACATAGAGGGGGAATCGAGACGAGGGTCGTGGTGTATGTATGTGTGTGTGTGTGTGTGTGTGTGTGTGTGTGTGTGTGTGTTTGTGTGTGTGTGTGTGTGTCTGTGTCTGTGTCTGTGTGTCTGTGCGTGTGTGTGTGTAGAGCGATTCAGACCAAACTACTTGACCGATCTTTATGAAATTTGACATGAGAGTTCCTGGGAATGATATCCCCAGACAGTTTTTTCTTTTTTTCGATAAATACTTTTGATGACGTCATATCCGGCTTTTTGTAAAAGTTGAGGCGGCACTGTCACACCCTCATTTTTTTAGTAAAATTGATTTGACATTTTTGTAAAGCAATCTTCGACGAAGGCCGGACTTTGGTATTGCATTTCAGCTTGGTGGCTTAAAAATTAATTAAAGCCATATGTACTCGATGACTATACACGCTAATTGCTTTACCAACAGCTGGAGACATGCTAAATTAAGTTCCCTGCAAAATATTGTGGTCTAGGACCCCTTCAATGTTGAGATATGTTAATTTTCATTTTGATCTGGATCGTCCTATTTATAGATTTGCAAACAGAGGTAGCGTTGCCGCAAGGGAAATAACTCCGCGTCTTTGTTTACATCCAAAGTTTTTGAGACTCTAAAACAAGCTGTAATGCATGTATATGGTCCGCGCATGGCGACATATCGTCATTACATGGTCTTATGGTGCGTTTGACATCGATTATGGGCAAACTACACTTTGTAAACACGGGAGCGCGTACATATGCCTTTAATGACTTTGGTCATTAAAATCTGAAAATTGTAATAAATTCTTTTTTTTATATAAAACGATCCAAATTTACGTTCATTTTATTCTACATCATTTCCTGATTCCAAAAACATATAAAGATGTTATAGTTGGATTAAAAACAAGCTCTGAAAATTAAAAATATAAAAATTATGATCAAAATTAAATTTCTGAAATCGATTTAAAAACAATTTCATCTTATTCCTTGTCGGTTCCTGATTCCAAAAACATATATATATATGATATGTTTGGATTAAAAACACGCTCAGAAAGTTAAAACGAAGAGAGGTACAGAAAAGCATGCTATGCAGCACAGCGAAACCACTACCGCGCTAAACAGGCTCGTCAGTTTCACTGCGTTTTGCACCAGCGGCGGACTACGGTCATTGTGAAAAAATGCAGTGCGTTCAGTTTCATTCTGTGAGTTCCACAGCTTGACTAAATGAAGTAATTTCGCCTTACGCGACTTGTTTTTTATGGGACAGTTATTTTGTATTTCCCAGGCCATAATTTAGATGTGCGCTTTTTACACAGTCAATACGTACATGCGGCTTGATTAGGTTTACAGCAAGCAATTGCGTGTACATTATGCAAACATCTCCCCAAAAGTAATTATAGTCATACACACAAGCACAATATTGCGTAAGCTTGATTAGGTTTACAGCAAGCAATTGCGTGTAAAATCCACTCCCCTCAATATATATGTGAAGTGTGAACAATACAGACTTATCCTTGTTTATTTTTTCTGGAATCATTCTGGAATGTATCCGTATTTATCAATTGACTAGCCGTTAAAATGAGGAGAGATGACAGAAACATGTTTCCTGCTATGCTGAAATAGTCTTCAGAAAAGTTTGTGTCTTTCTTGTAAAACAAGTGCATTTAGAAATGAACCTTTATTTCGTCTGAGAAGCAAATAAAGAGTTTTTGACGAGTCTGTATTTATTAATGTTAAGATCAGAAAAGTCATTTTCTTTAAATTCTGTTTTATATGTGTACTTTATCTTAGGCCAAAAAGAAAAATATGTCTGTTTCCGGTAACATCGCCGAAAAAAATAGGGTCGGTCGGTCGTTTTTATTTTTTTTAAATTTTTTACCTTTTTCTTACGTTTTGTTACCGTCTTTTTACGTGTTTTATTATTTTTTTTTCAAACGCTTCCTTAGTTTACTTAAAATTATTTAGCAGATGTTTTTGACCTATATATATTGAAACTAAATAAAGTATACTTGACTTCATATTTGTTTGTTTTTTGTTTGTTTTGTGTGTGTGTGTGTGTGTGTGTGTGTGTGTGTGTGTGTGTGTGTGTGTGTGTGTGTGTGTGTGTGTGTGTGTGTGTGTGTGTGTGTGTGTGTGCGAAAAGCGAAAAAACCTTTAGGGTCGGCGCTTGAAAATAGGGTCGGTCGGGTTACCGGAAACAGACATATTTTTCTTTTTGGCCTTAACACAAATGCAATAGCGTGTTCTTGGGTATTTAGTGTCGGGTAATTCAATCTGAGATTGTCAGTCCGTTCTAGCAACCTGCTGTATGAAATCAACGTTGTAAACATGATTTAAACAAGACAATTATGTGGATATTGAATACTATCTTGAAGTGATTCACTGGAATTGTGTTTCCCTGTTTGCTAAACCCGGTATAGAAACACTATTATTGATGTGGCAGTCATTTAGGACAGAAGATGGAATTCAAAGAAAAATGAGACAGAACAATGCCAATTTATTATTTGATTATGCGCGTGAATGGATTTGTTGGAAAGGAAAAAAAAGCACGCATGAATAAAGACAGTGAAAGAGAATTGTTTAAACTGAATTTTGTGACACAAATGATTCAAATGAACGAATTTTCGACTAAATTGCATTTGCATCCTGCTGAAGATGAGCTCTATGCACGGATTTACTTGGTTATGGAAGCCTTGTGTCAAATTGGACAGAAACGTTTCTTGTCTCCAACGATATCAAGGTAAGAATGCTGAGGAAAGTGCAGTCAGTGCAAAACATTGCACAACATTTATTGTACAAAATAAAGTCAACTACTTGAAATACAGTAAAGGACGAATAGAAATACACTCCTATAATACGTACGTAGATATTGTTCTTCATCTTGTCGTGCGAAGGATCATGTACTGTACATTACTAAAGAGCGGTTTCGTTTTTAGGTTTTTGTTTGTGGTTTTGTTTTTACATAAGAGGACAACATCTTTGTACTTCGAGACTTATTAAACAAGCAGGTTCTCTTTTGCATGGTGGGCTTTTCTAGCTGAATTATTTACGCAGTTTGTTCAGATTTGTGAATTTGTTTGTTCATTGTTGTTTCGTGTCGCTTGAACCCAGTGGGTCACGTGACACGAGACGAGGTCACCCTGTACTAATAACTCGGCCTACTCAGTTTGTAAAAACTATTCACATTCAAGGCATACGTACTCAGGCTAGTTGGGTGCCCTCCTTTTATGCGATACTTGAGCAAGGTTATTTCGTGTGACATTTGTGTGTGGAGGAGCAAACCTGATTCGAAGGGAGGGGCAAGGGGTGTCACGATTGCTATGGACATATAATGCAAATTGCTATAGCTCATAGTCTTGGGGTGCTTGACTACTTGTAATTTAAACTGATTGAAGAAAATGCAATTATATGACATGGATTACTTATGTATACAAGAGAGAATCTTCTTGACATGCTCCAGAAGATAAGCAAAATTGTCCGTTCAGTGCTTTGAGGATGAAAGGCGCTTGGCATTGACTTCCTGATATGAATGTATAATCATCAATTCACAGCATCCCAACGATATAATATGATCTTTGACATAGCATAATTTGGCTTTTCGTCGTGCTGTAACCGAATGAAACAAACAAATAATCATTCGAAGTCAGTGAAGCCCTGTCCTAATTTTACAGCAGCAGAGTTTACTGAGTACGAACGGCAGCAGATCCCCATTTGAAGACCCCCTAAAACAAATAATCAGGTAGTACTATGGAGGCAAAACATTCCAATTAAAAGACAAACGTAAGATAGTGTAATGAACGTTAAATTATAGACAAAACAAAACATTCACCGGGTCTTCTAAGTCAGTGGCAAGCGAGATGTTTTACAACAGACAAACAGTGATGATGAATGATATTGTAACTTTTCTCTGAATGTATATATATCTTCCCGGCAAATGGACGAAACAAATATTTACAGACTTTCTGAAAAGACAGACAGTTGAAAAGCAAAGTCTCAGTTATTTCAAGTCGAGGGGAAGCCTTAAGTCACTGTTATAGTGCTATGTACCCGTCTTTCTCAAGTACCAGACGACACTGGAATAACAAAGAGCGCGAACAGGCAATAAATGATTAGAGGGACACGGTGAATAATAATAATAATTAATAATAATACGAGAATGTATAACGCGCACATATCTCGCCACAAGGCGACTGAAGGCAAATGGGGCTCCTGAATTACGCATGGGTTAAAGTGTGGATCTCGAGATTTTTCCGATCTCCCTGGTCAACTTCTTTATTCCAAAGCGTGTCGATGGTCGAAGGTCGCCACAACAAAGCTCACGAGTCGAGTCACTGCGGGTCATCACTGATTTCGTTCCGGAACCAAGCAGTGTGAATCACCAGTACCCAGGCTAGAAGCAATTAATTGTATCATAATTATCTCGGCAACTGCACGATCATCAGCGACTGAGCGAAGCAGTAATGCGGTTTGCAAATGTCAGCTCTGTTGAAG
This sequence comes from Littorina saxatilis, assembly GCF_037325665.1. NCBI lineage: Eukaryota > Metazoa > Mollusca > Gastropoda > Littorinimorpha > Littorinidae > Littorina > Littorina saxatilis. The sequence goes on from NC_090251.1 coordinate 49,935,097, forward strand.
TAACTCGATGCGAAGCAGACTTATCATGTTTAGTCATAACTAAAAAAGACACGTTTTATGAGTCCCGATATTTGATCATAAATGTTTAAGTTTTTTTGAGTCAGAAACTGATCTCCAAAAATCTTTCTCCAAAAAAAACAAAGACCACAGTTCTTTGAATTGAACTTAAAAGAATAATTCGATGGGCTAAAACCAGAACCAATTACCTCAAAATAACCTGTTTTGCAACTTTATAGTTATTTGACTTATGGTAACATGATTCTCACTTTCTGTAAAGGATTCTTGAAAATCTTGCATAATTGCGTATTTATAAGTCATAATTTGTTCTGGCTCCAAGCATTTCTCCTGCTCATCTTGGAAGCAGAACCCTCTAACTCCATCCAGGTTGGAAGCAGAACGTGCTAAGTTCAGTTTAGTCTGTTCTGCTACTGAGGCCTGTGGGGAAAGGGGAGTGTTTCACAGCGAGCCAGATGCAGCCATCGTCACCTGACCTCTTCTGCTTGCTGTGTCACAGTCATTTTTCCTGTTCACAGCGCAGCCAGATAAGCGCACATTAGCGATAGTGGTATCTGGTCTTGACCCTTTCTGTGTGGTGTAGGATTTCCTCCAGCACACAGAATAGTGTAACTAGCAGTAGTAGAGTCTGCTGTTGACAGAAAAAGGAATTTGATAGACTGTGGGAACTAAAACAGGTCAGTGACACCTGTCAAGTGTCAGTATCCGAATTCCTGACTCCGGATGTACAGGGTTGAAACACAATTAACTTTCCTGTGATAAAGAGTGAATGAAGAATGAATTGGAAAAGATGCAGTCCCTTGATATTGAGGGAGGAGGGTGGTAATAAGGGGGTTGGGGCCGGGTAGGGGGGTTGGTGGTAAAGTGGGTGCAAGGGGGTGGGGTGGGGGGGGGGGGGTGGTGTCCTAAACTGACAAAAGGATGGTCCACTTTCAAAACAATGGAACAGAGAACAGCTCTCTGCCATTTCTACATCTGCTGCACAGTCAATTTGGCTGTTGCTCGAGTCAGGACACAGATTCAAGTGAGTATCTTCAAGTATTATGTTTTTCCCCATTTGAACAGACCATAAAAGCTGAAATTCAGATTCCTTTTTTAAATATAGGGGATTAACCTTTTGATTCAGTCTAAATCCTGTATCTGCAAACTGATTCCTAGCTTTTTGTGTTTTGTTTTCCTAATTGTAAAACACAGGCAGGTAAATGTGTTTGTTTCAGCGTGAATGTTCTTGCGCGCGTGTGTTTGTTTGTGTCAGTGTGTGTTTGTGTGTGACGGTGTGTGCATGTGCTCATGCCTTAATGTTGTAGTGTATCCATGCAGCTCTTTAGTGTTTGTTAAAAAATAAAAAAAATGTAAGTGAGTGTTTACAGTATTTGTGTATGCTTGTAAAGATGGATAGATGAATGATTTGGTTGATGGATTTTGTCAGTTTAATTGACTCTAATATATTTTGTTATTCAGAGGTTATCACAATGTCAAACTGATGAGCATGAGTGGTCAGAGTGTAATCAAGTACTAATGTTTCATTTGTTTGTGTGAATAGAAACACGAAAACTATCCAAAGTTTTAACGCAGAAGCGATAATACGGAGGCAATTACCTTTTTTTTATTATCGGTTAATAATTTTAAAATAGAAGTACATGTAGTAATTGCCTGTTCAAAGGAGATAACATTCATAGTATCCATGTCTTTTGCAGACGCTGTTTGAAAGGAGATGAATCATCAGGCCGTCCAGGCAAGTAAGAAGCACCATGCATTTCAGGAAACTGTCCTTCGGATTCACGGATTACGGTTGCATAATCTCCTTTCTGCCAATGCTAAAAGTGAAACCTGATGACTTTGATGCGTCTCCATTGGCAAAATCTACCCCAAAATATGACGATTGTGCTGTTTCTTCAATCGAAGATCCTTTTGAGAACATGGTGAATGGGGGTTATCCTCCTGTTCGAGTCATGCATCAACTCCAATACTTGCTGATTGTGATTCCACCCCTCAAAAATGAATCAAGCTACCCAACTCCTGTACATCTTTCTCCTGTGTGTGCTTCCACAGTTTCTGTTACCCTGTAGGTGTATTCACATCAGCTTGCAGTATATATGTCAGACACTGCTCCTTTAGGTGAAACTACCACAGCATCTCTTCCATCTGTTTATGGAACCCCAACAAAGAAAATTCTGTCATCGATGAAGGAAGCATCCTATGTGACACCTCATGAGAAGAAGTTCAGCCGAACTTAAAGACTCTGCAACCCGGGACTACGAGAAAAGGTGTGTTCGAAAAGCGAAGACACTCAGAGATGAATGTTACACAGGAATAACTGGTCAAACGGCAAAGACAAAAGCAGTACAGGAGGTCGACTGTTAAAAGTGAAAAATGTGTATTATTTATTTCGACCTTTGTGCACAACATTTTTGTGAAGAGGAAAGTACAACAAAAGGTAAGAATGCCAATTTGTTTTCTTGATAATGAACAGAGTAGCATGCAGTCAGGATCTAAAGCTCGTGATTTTGTTACCATTTGCATTGTGTGGTTAAAATGCGCCTTCAGCCTTGTGTTTATTTGTTTGTTTGTTTGCTTGTTTGCTGCTTTGTTCGTTTGGTTTGTTGTTAGTGTTATTGGGTGTGTAGTTTTGTGCGTAACGCAAAACGATATGAGCTGATACAACATAAGATTACCGTTGGGATTTCTTGAAAAACACAATAAAAAAAAAGTATTATGATTTCAGAGAGAGTTTTGTGTGTGTGTTGTTTTTGTTATGTGGTTTTTTTTCGCTATGAAAAGTACCGGCAATTTAATTTTTATTTATGCGTGTTGCGTTCATTAGGCCACACAATGAATGAATACATGAGTCCTTGATGATATTTTTGCAAGTGACTTGACATTTGTTTGTTTATGACGGTAATAAACTTTGAAAAACGATTTGAACTAATGTACAGTATAAGCTTTGCTTGGAAGCAGAACATGCTATGTGTGAGGAGGCTGCTTCTGACTGCTGTAGCACAGGCCACAGTGGGGTCTGTGTGGAAGTCAGAAGCAGCTATGGTGCACTGGGCTTTTCTAGCTCCAGAACTGAGAAAAGAGCAGGAGTGTATTCTGGAAGCAGAACAAATTATGCCTTTTTTGCATATGAAACAGTTGTTCAATTAAATTGATTACTAGTGTGCATGACCAGTGTTTCCTCTAAGTCAAGTGTGTAAAATATGAGGGCTACAATCCTGTGTTTACTATTTTTTATAAGGGGTTGAAATCTTCAAGTGGCCATTTCTCAAAATGGTGGAAATCCAGTTAGATGGTTCTGGTTTTAACCCATCGAATCCTTTTGGACGACTTATTGGACCTCGAATTATGTAAACCTCGAAAAAAAAGCCGAGTAGCTTGCGTGTAGATGCTTCTCAATCCACAGCGGGGCGCGACATGCGGCGTGTCGAGGTCATTTCGTGGTGGAACATTCCTTTTTCTGCGATTCGGGTGGCTACGGGGTTCTCAGCTTGCAATACACGGGTTGAAGGTGTTAATAATCTGCCGTTGGCAGGTTGCCAAGCTGAGACGCGTCTGCGGTTTTTTTTTCTTCCCCGGAAATAGGAGTGGCTTTGATAGTGAGGCGGACTTTGCTCTCTGGCATTTAGACATAGACATAGAACACTTTATTATCTCAACGAGGAGAAACGCAGGTGTGGTGTATACAGCATTACAATAAACAACATAAAACGTAAGAAGATGAATCAAATAATAGTCAAGATCGATGAGGACGACAATATCAAAACAAATCTCTCTCTCTCTCTCTCTCTCTCTCTCTCTCTCTCTCTCTCTCTCTCTCTCTCTCTCTCTCTCTCTCTCTCTCTCTCTCTCTCTCTCTCTCTCTCTCTCTCTCTCTCTCTCTCTCTCTCTCTCTCTCTCTCTCTCTCTCTCTCTCTCTCTCTCTCTCTCTCTCTCTCTCCATTTCTCTCTCCAACTAGGGCCCTGTTCGCGATAAACTTAAAAAAGAGTACTTAGGCTAGTTGGCTGCCCTCCTATTTTTGAGCAAGGTTGTTTCGTGTCGGTGACACTTGTGTGAAGAAGCGCGGAAAATGATTGGAGAAGGGGGGGGGGGGGGGGGAGGCGGGTTGGTGTTTGCTATGGACATAGCATTCAGATTGCTATTATTTGATGTAACACGTGGGGTGCTTGACTACATGTAGATTATTATGCATTCTACATGCAGAAGACTCTTGATAACATGTAGACGAACATTACAATAAAATGCCCTTTTCAATGTTTTGAGGATGAAAGTCGCATGGCATTTCAATGCTGGTTATTCTCTATGTTAAAACATTTAGTCAAAACTTGACTAAATGCACAAAGCAAAGTCTCACGAGGAGAAGTCTTAAATTGAGTCGGGGGACAGGCCGAGAGTGGGTGGGGGTTCCTTAAAGGGGGTGGCGGTGGGGGGCACAGTATAAGTAGACACGTGTTTTCATCAGGCAGAGGAAGTAGAACATTTACAATTAATAGTTCGTGGGACCTATTCTCACCAATTCAGCTTGTGAAAAACTCATTCCCACGATCATCTGAACTCGCGGCGGCCAGCACCGCCAGGGCACAGCTGAACGAGTGCCAACAGACCGCAGCGAAAACCGCTTGGCTGACGGGATGCCCGTATCCGCAGCAGCCGGAAGGACCGACTGACCGTGATGATCTCATCATCATTCTTGCTTGTTGCTGACCCACCTTGTTGCAGTTAAACCAATGGCAACATAATGTTTATATTCTTCAGTAGGCTTACTAGTTTGGAAACTGCAAGATCATCGAAAGGCGGCTGAAAACGACGCTTGTCAAGGAGGAACTCTAGCTCAGTCTACTGACACGCCGAGTATAACTGCTGTGCCTGTGGCAACAACAAGGCTTTGCATTCAAACACATAGCAAAGTTGTGTAATTTCGGACACGCGACTCAGTATAAACGGACCGATGATTTTAATAGGGCTGTGTGAGACTATTGAATCACAACCCCCGAATTCCCCCACGTGTCTATCAGAATAGCATATACTCAGCTAGCGAGAGATGGTAGCCAGCTACAGCGGTTTTGACGACAGAATGCAAGCTGGCTAATGGTGGCGGACGCAGCATCTGTAAGGGACATGTGTTCGGAGTTTTAGCCTCGGATAGACGCTCATCCGCACACAGTAAGCTGAGCGGAATGCCGCGGACTGATGTGAATACCTAATCACTGATTCAAACTACAACAACAGTGAATTCTTCACGTCAAGGGTGTCTGTTGTCGTCATATCCATTTCATTGAGCTAGTAATCACCCGGCTCAACATGACCCCCCACACACAAACACACACACACACAAACACACACACACACACACACACACGTACGGCACACCTTCACACAAACAGCTTCCAAGGCCCCGCCCCCACGCCGGCTCGGCACAACTGAAAACAGGAGAGATAAAGGGGGGAAGCAGGGAGGTCGAATACGTCTTTGCGGCATCTCTTTGGTCCGGCATAGGAATTGTTCTCCGGGAACAGACTACTTCCAATTCAGTAGGGGGGCGACTATCCTCAACCCGGCGGGTCCCCAGGTGGCGTATAGGGGAACGGCCCCCAGAATATAGAATAAGCAGTCCCGGACCAACTAGCGGTGTCTCTACCAGGACGGGGTGGGTTGGCAGATGGCACTGACTACCCTATAAATGCCCTACGTGTCCGATGACGGTTACACCATGCGGGTAAGAGCCGCGGCATTAAAAGCTCTAGCCCCGGGGTGGGACCCCCGGTAAGAAATCCCCCATGTGTTCCCAGGGTTAGGTTTTTGAGCCAGGAACTAAGGGCGGGGTAACCCCGAAAGAAACCTAAGGGCTGAAGTCGGAGGATCTGGGCCAACAGGCGCACCTTAACCAACCACAGATCCACGCAAAAACGCAAAAAAATAGCGAACGACAAGAAGAAGAAGAAGAATTGTTCTGCGAGACAAGTTGTTCAATGTGGCAACTTGAAGGCACAGTCGATCCTTCCTGTGAAAACATTCGGCTCACCGGCCACCTCCGATCAGGTCACAGGCTTTTTGCGAGGGATAAGACCATCCCTCCACTAGAACTCACACTAGATCTACTTCCTGGGCAGAGTGAACATTTGTTGATGAAACAATTTCACAGATTCTCACTACATGTTATTCGTCAAGAAATTAACCGATCGAAAAATGAGACTCTCCACAGACCAAGCCTACTGATTTTTGGTATGTATTCAAGTTGAGCCTTGTTCCATGTAAATGCCTTGTCAGATATATGGGATGGTGAGTTGAATTGTTTACACACGAAGGACTGTGTTTTAACTTAATTAACAAACAAACAAAACAAAACAAACTCGTGAAACATTAGACTTCCTGAGCGTCATTTGAAGTCATTCACTTCATTAGGCTAAACCACTCCCATATCCACGAATAATCTCTGACAGCTCTCCAGCTGCCACGTACTACTTAGTTTCATCGGACAATTAAAGTTCTAACTATAGTCGTAGTAATTCAACGCAGGGGCAGTATAATCCCCTATTTGACTGTTTTGTCACTTAGAACTTAGTTTCATCGGACAATTCAAAGTCCTCACTATAGTCGTAGTCATTTTACACAGTAGCAGTATAATCCCCTATTTGACTGTTTTGTCACTTAGAACTTAGTTTCATCGTAGAATCAAAATTCTCACCAGTCGTTGTAAGTCAACGCAGGGGCAGTATAATCCCCTTTTTGACTGTTTTGTCACTTAAAACTTCGTTTCATCGCCGGGACAATCAACATTCTTACCAGTCGTAGTAATTCCACGCAGGGGCAGTATAATCCCCTCAATCAGGCAAGCCGTTTTGTCAGTGAATCTGACAGCTTCTTTTGATGTTTGGAACTCAACGCCTACTGAGCTAAGTTCCTCTCATTGTGTCATGATTTGTATTACCGTCCAAGACAAATATCTTTAGGTCAGCGTCCTTGTGAATGTTTCGGGTTATCTACCATTAAACTAAGTTCCTTTCATTAAGTTATTATGCCGATTTGTATCAGTGTCCGTCCACGACAAAGGTCTTTAGGTCAACGTCCTTGTGAATGTTTCGGTTTATCTATAATTGAACATTCCATAAACTAACCTATCTTGTTGTCTGATTTTTGAAGGTTTTCGTTGTCCAGTCACAGTGTGTGCGATTCTACTCCCATGCATGAAAATGCGCAATAAAAAGTGAAAAGACACAGTGATGTCTCCAGGGTACACAGTGATGTCTCCAGGGTACACAGTGATGTCTCCAGGGTTTACACCTCTTTCTACGTACACTAACACAGCTAAAATAGAACTTGGTCTGGTCTGTGGGTTGAATACTGAGCTGTATGACATGAGTCTGTCAGAGGGGGTTGCTTGATGTACTGTACAATAGAAACATAAAAGACACAGTGATCTATCTCTGTAAGTTTTACACCGACGGGCGCAGTGGCGTGGTGGTAAGACGTCGGCCTCCTATCGGGAGGTCGGGAGTTCGAATCCCGGTCGCTGCCGCCCGTTGGGTTAAGAGTGGAGATTTTTCCGATCTCCCAGGTCAACTTATGTGCAGACCTGCTAGTGACTTAACCCCCATTCGTGTGTATACGCAAGCACAAGACCAAGTGCGCACGGAAAAGATCCTGTAATCCATGTCAGAGTTCGGTGGGTTATAGAAACACGAAAATACCCAGCATGCCTCCCCCGAAATCGGCGTATGCTGTCTGAATAACGGGGAAAAAACGGTCATACACGTAAAAATCCACTCGTGCTAAAAACATGAGTGAACGTGGGAGTCTAAGCCCATGAACAAAGAAGAGGAAGAAGAAGTTTTACACCTCATTCTACACACAGCTAAAATAGAACTTGAGTGAACGTGGGAGTCTAAGCCCATGAATGAAGAAGAAGAAGAAGAAGAAGAAGAAGATTTACACCTCATTCTACACTCAACTAAAATAGAACTTGATCTTGTCTGTGGGTTGAAGACAGCTGCATGCAGGGAGTCTATCTGAGGGAGCAAAGCAGCAGACATTAAAATCGATCAATAATCGATAAGGATGGACACACCTAGACGTACGTCCATGAGTTCAGATACTGAGGGCAGGAAGAAGGAGAGGGAGAAAGAGAGAGAGAGAGAGAGAGAGAGAGAGAGAGAGAGAGAGAGAGTGAGAGAGACAGAGAGAGACAAACAGAGAGAGAGAGAGAGAACTTGAGCACGGTAAAGAACAGGGAAAAGAGAAAGAGAGAGAGAGTATGTTAGTCGCTGAATGGAAAATCCTCGCACATGACTTGAGTAAAGAACAGGAAAAAGAGGATGAGAGGATGAGAGAGCTGTTGTTGCTGTCCATGTGTGTGTGTGTGTGTGGTTTGGGGAATGTGACAAAAGACACTGAACTAAGCGGTTATGCCAACTTATGCTAAACATATTACTCGGTGCAAAAGGCACGAAGGAACACTTCACAATCACACACAGTCGTGACAAGGTAACGTGTGGAAACATGTTTTCCTTTCATTACTCGTGTATTGACTTATTTATGATGAATGTTAGAGGAAGCAGCGAACAGTCCTTCATTCTATTATTTCACTCTGAACAATCATTTCAACTCTCTCTACCCCTATCTCTCTATTGCTCTCTCTCTCTCTCTCTCTCTCTCTCTCTCTCTTTCTCTCTCTGTGTCTCTCTTTCTCTCTCTGTCTGTCTCTCTCTCCCCCTATCTCTCTCTCTGTCTCTGTCTGTCTGTCTGTCTGTCTCTCTCTAACTCTCACCGTTTCTATCTCTCTCTCTCTCTACCCCCCTCTCTCTCTCTCTCCCCCCTATTTCTCTATTGCTCTCTCTCTAACTCTCACCGTTTCTATCTCTCTCTCTCTCTACCCCCCTCTCTCTCTCTCTCTCTCTCTCTCCCCCCCCTATTTCTATTGCTCTCTCTCTCTCCTATTTCTCTATTGCTCTCTCTCTCTCACTCTCACCTTTTCTATCTCTCTCTCTCTCTCTCTCTACCCCCCTCTCTCTCTCTTTATGTCTCTCTCTCTCTCTCACAGACAGACAGACACACACAGACACACACACACGCACGCACGCACGCACACACACACACACCGTCTAATAATCTGCCTGGATTGGCCTTCTTGGTTGGATCCTTTTGGAGAGGCTGAACTGTCTACACAGAGGAGGAAGGGTTGGGGGAGCAACGCACTAATTTAAACTTATTTCTGTTGCAACATTATCTGTAATATTCCTCTCTTTGACATGACATGGCATTGACCGTAGTGCGCAAGCAGGACATAATGTTGAGTGAGCGTGAGACAACAGTGTAAAGTAGACATAGACATAGAACACTTTATTATCTCAACGAGGAGAGACTCAGGTGTGGTGTTTACAGCATTACAATAAACAACATGAAACGTAAGAACATTAAACAAATATCGTGGCTCAAATAGGCCACTCAAAATAGTCAAGATTAGGACTACAATATCAAAACAAATCTCTCTCTCTCTCTCTCTCTCTCTCTCTCTCTCTCTCTCTCTCTCTCTCTCTCTCTCTCTCTCTCTCTCTCTCTCTCTCTCTCTCTCTCTCTCTCTCTCTCTCTCTCTCTCTCTCTCTCTCTCTCTCTCTCTCTCTCTCTCTCTTAGTTGATCTTCTGTGTGTGTGTGCGTGTGCGTGTGCGTGTATATATATGTGTGTGTGTGTGTTCTGATAATGTATGGTTGTTTATCTGTATATCACATGTCGATAAAAGATGATGTCACACGCTTTCCTTCTTTGCCACTACTAAAGCAAACGTGTGCAAGATTGTATGTTACACGCTTTGGAGCATGTGCAAGAACGGATTCAAACTCGAAATCGTCCCTCCAAAAGCCCCAAAATGCACACACGACTTTTATTTCTCCTGCTGTTGTCGTGTCTTCTCTTTACAAATTCTTCAACGCTGAGAATACTGAAAACGGCATCCCAGACTACAGTACTGTTTCCATACGCGAGTTTAGCTTCCCTTGGAAAGTGGCTCGCTCAGGAGGCCTGTTAGTCTGAAACTAGAAGGACAGAGTTCTGAACATAGATGACAAAGACCCCGGAAAGAACAAACATTTCGCGGATGCAGACACAGAAAGACGTCATGAAGAATGGAATGCTTCAAAAGATACAGACTGTGACGATGACTGTGACGTCATTCACATATACCGAGACGTCATTCATAGTTGTTCGTTCACTTTCGTCAAAAAGTAGATCTCTCCACAATGGCTGCTCCTGTGTTTAGGTTTATCAAGCGTGAGTACGCAAAACGTGTTTGTTCTCTCCTCTGTTGAAGCTGTGAGACATAATCGCCATTACGAGCTAGTCGTGTGACAGAGAGTGTTCTTGCACACTCGACTGCTGCTGTTTCACTCCGGCTAAAGCCGTCGTGAAACATCTACAGTCTCGTGTGCAAGAAAACTCTCTGTCACACGACTAGCTCGTAATAGCGGGTAATCTTATTCTTATATTACTATTATTGCGTGTGTCTGCGTTTCATCATAAAAAGTTTGTTCCTATGTATTCCCATTTCGATTATAACCATTTTGCTTAGATCAGGACTAGCTGTAAGAAAGGTCCTACGGACCTAATGCTATCTTTCCTGTAATAAAGTTCAATGTTTCAATGTTTCAATGTTTCAATGTTTCTCTCTCTCTCTCTCTCTCTCTCTCTCTCTCTCTCTCTCTCTCTCTCTCTCTCTCTCTCTCTCTCTCTCTCTACATAGACCGTAATACACAAGGGAAGCGTAATTATATAAACAGTAACGTATGTAGCATGTACTACACAGGGCCGGACCAAATGAGTTGTTAGGGGGGGGGGGTTCCTCCTTTTTTGGGGGGGCAAATCAGCGAAGTGGCGAAGCCACAAGCGCGCCACTGCAAAGCAGGCGCGCGAACTAGGCCCGGGGGTCCGGGGGCATTCTCCCCCGGAAATTTTTTGAAAAACGGTTAAAATCTGTGCAATCTGGTGCATTCTGGGCCTTGTTTTGAGGGTTAAGAGCAGCATTGTTTTGGTGCTAAAACTAGTAAAAAAAAAAACCCACTCAAAGCAAGGTACATGCTTTTTCCAGGGGTGGGGTTCCGGAACCCCTGGAACCCCCCCCCCCTGGGTCCGGCCCTGCTACATTGGGCCGGCCGGCCGCAATACATCAATATAACGACGGTATGTTACATAGGAAGCAATACGCCAGTGTAACGTATGTTACACATGCCGCAATACATCAATGTTACCGTCATAGGAAGCAATACACCAGTGTAACGTATGTAACACAGACCGGAATACACCAGCATAGCCGTCTGTAATTTGCTGGTATTTTACCGAAGATACACCTGTGTGTTGAACGAACACATGAAAGACGGATTTGGATGTCGTCGGACATAATCCCTAATAGATCACACGGCGAAGCTCTTCGTTTCAAAGAATGTTGGTTACTTTCAGTTATGAGATAGTAAAAGTAGTGTTCCACGAAGAAATGTGTATTGCTGATTTTCCGTGTACTCTGAGTGTGTGTGTGTGTGTTTTTGTGTGTGCGTGTGCGTGTGTGTGTGGTGTGTCTGAGAGAGAGAGAGAGAGAGTATGTGTGTGTGCGTGTGTGTGTTTGTGTGTGTGCGTGTGTGTGTGTGTGTCTGAGAGACAGAGTATTTTGTGTGTGTGTGTGTGTTGTGTGTGTGTGTGTGTGTGTGTGTGTGTGTGTGAGTGTGTGTGTCACTGGAGTCAAGGTAATGGTTGTCGTATAACATTCGAGTAGCGACAGATCACAATGTGAAGGTCTCCCTGTGCCATCGTTATGAGGACAATGCCCGGGCTATCCGCTCTCCCTGTAGACTACCCCCCACCTTGTCTGACCCAAGTGAGAACCATGGCCGATATGCACGAGAAACGTACCTCCCAGGTGGGAACAATTTATGGAAATGAGGCTTGTTTGTGATTTCAACCAATCTGACCACGCGGCTGGCTCCCACTGACTCGGTTGGAAACTTTCTTGATCCCATACGAGCCATGATACCCATTTTCAACTGGAAGAGCGCCTGGAAAAGTCGAGCTGACATAATGCAGGAACGTCTCTGAAACAAGTTGCCTCACTTTTCTGGTTCAAGTATTATCGCCTGTCTCTTATTTACACTGAGCTCACCGATCTCGGATGACTGACCCCCAGGTTTCTCGAGACAAGAAACATCAGCAACCAAACAGCGCTGAGCTCAAATGACTTTCAAAGTGTAACGAAATGTCTTCATAGAATCAAGCTGCTTCATTTTTCTTCTTAAATACTCGCCGTCTGTTTCTCATTTACAGCGCAAAGAACTGTCATACACAGAAAAGCTGAAAAAGCAAGTTTTGTCTTACTTTTCTGGTTCAACACGTGTCGCCTGTCTCTTATTTACATTGATATCAACGGTCTTGGATGAGTCCTGGCTCTGGCTTCTCAAGACACCAACAACCAACAAGCACGGAGCTCAAAGGTCTGTCATAGTGTTACAAAAGGTCTTCATAGAAGCAAGCTGCTGCTTTTGTTCGTGTTAAATATTCGCCGTCTGTCTCTCATTTACAGCGCAAGAAAACTGTCATAAACAGAAAAGGTGAAAAGTAAGCTTTTGCCATACAGGGTCGGCTTAGAAACAAGCTGATGCCCTCTGGTTCAAAGTCCATTCCTTCTCGTGTAAGCGATCATGTTCATCGACTTATCTGTTCAGGTACTTACACAAGATAAGAGCGGCGTCCTTTGACTAACATACATACAAAAAAAATAGGGTGTGACAGTGCCGCCTCAACTTTCACAAAAAGCCGGAAATGACTTCATCAAAGACATTTATTCAAAAACCGAAAACCCGTCTTGGGATATCATTCTCTGGAACTATAATGAAAAGTTTCATGAAGATCGGTTCAGTAGTTTTCTCTGAATCGCTCTACACACACACACACACACACACACACACACACACACACACACACGCAGACACACAGTCACACAAACACACACTACCACTCTCGTCTCGATTCCCCGTCTATGTTAAATCATTTAGTCAAAACTTGACTTGAATGTAAAAACCCAAGCACCCATGTCAATCTGCTGGATCTATTCAGCCTAACAGTCCCACTCTGCACAGAATGGGGTCACGCTGTTTATTTATAGTGTCTGTGTTCAAGTGCAAATGTTCTCTTATTCCATGTGAACCCCGGAACAGCTCTTTACGTGAGAAGGACGGTATCTTTGGAATTCATGTATTTACCCTTTTCATCTAAAAGGACACCGGAGAAAAAGACTGCCCAAAGAACTGTCCTCAGTATTATCAAAGAGCTTGTAATCCATAAATTGTTAGTGGAATAAAACATTGTTGAACCAACTGTCCTAATGCTATTGCAGGATGTTTTCAGAAACAAGCTGCTTTCAGTTTGAGTGTCTGCACTAAATGGCCAAAAAGCGCCGTCTTTTTCTCCTTTACACACACTACACAGAACTATTTAAATGCAGGGCGGTATCAGAAACGAAGCGCTCCACTTGTTTTCATTAAATTATGTACCGAATTGCAGCTGACAGAATACTCAACAAATTCCATTGCACAAAGGACGGTGTCCTAATGCTATTACATGGTCTTCTCAGAAACAAGCTGCTTTCAGTTTCAGGTTCTACACAACATGGTTAAACATTGCAGCTTATTTTTCATTAACAGCCCAAAGAACTATAATAAAGAAGGAGAGTGTCCGGAACACAGCGCTCCACTTTTCTGGTTAAAGGCTGACATAGTCCTATTTAATTAGTTTAATTACTTCCAGGGCTTTTCCCGTCGTTGCGGGGTGTATAAATTAAGCTTCCTGCAAAGTTTTAGATTTGAAGTCCTTACCAATTACAAGAAATAATTAATTCTTTATTGCATTGTTCAGCAACAGTTCTCCAGGACTTGGGCTATTTTTAGACCGTTGACGTCACTTCGTGACGTTTCGTAAACCAAAGACGGCGTTTGAGACTGTTCTGTTTACATTCGACACTATCAACACCACTTTGCAATACTGAAATATTTTTTTCTGTGTTCGAAAGCTACAGCCAATCGTTATTATATCCCCTTAGGTACAGTTTTATAACATTATTGGCGTGACATGTAAACAATATGAATTAATTAATGAACGCTACGAATATGGCAGCCTTTAAATAATGTACCCAATTTTAGCTGACAGAGCAACTCGAAAGTCTTGAGTCGGGATAGAGAACTGACAAAATGCAGGGTCTTCTCGGAAACAAGGTGCGTTTAGTTCCTGTTCTCGAATGGTTAAATGTACGCACGTCTCTTATTGACAGCCTCCTCAAAACTTCAGTGTACAATGTAGTTTGCATTAGAAACAAGATGTTTACTTTCCGCTTGATACTATACTTCGTTTTCATTTACACCTGAAAGCGCAATACAAACAAATCGGCCTATGGAACTGTTATAAAAGCAAGGGGCGCCTCAGAAACAGGTTGCTACACGTTCTATTTTCTTACGGTTAAATATGCGTCGCCCTCTCTCTTATTCACGTCTAGTCTCAGAGCTGTGTTATTGTGCAGAGGTGTCTTAGCAAACATGTGGCGTTCAGTTTCTACGGCCAGTTATTCGAAATATGTCACGCTTTCTCTCATTTACAGCTCCAATAAACTTAAATAATGCAGGGTCCTCTCAGAAACAACCTGCTTCACTTTTCTCTGTAAAGTAGGTACCCATTTTAAGCTGACAGAGCACTCGGAAAAAACCCGCCCAAAACAACTGTCATAATGCAAGATCTTCCCCAAAACGCTTTGTTTTCAGTTTATTTTTATTTTTATTTATTTTTCATATTTTTTTTATATGGGAGATTTATATAGCGCTTGACGTTCTCCTACTCCTACAAACACATGTGTCACCTGCCTCTAATGTACAGCCTACACTAGCCCAGTACTTCGCGACTGGAGTACTGGAGCGTGAACCGCAAATAAAGTAATCGAGGAACACGATGAGGGCCCCAAAGGGGGGGGGGGGGGGGGGGGGGATATCATCACGATCACGGGAAGGGAAATTTTAGCTTTCACGATCACAGTTAGCCTACCTTGATTTTTGTTTTCACGATCACAAACACCTTGACGAATCAGTAGAGGATCATAGAGTGATACAGCTGTGAAAAATGTACGTTGAAAATAAAATGCTTTGCAATAATGCCCATCACGATCACGAAAACAAATGACGATCACGATCACGAGACTTGATTTTTTTGTCATCACGGATCACGGGCAAAGTCCCATCACGATCACAGAAATGGAAATTTCGGCAATCACGGTCACAGAAAGGTCAAAAAACGCCAATCACGATCACGATTTTAAACCCTTTGGGGCCCTCCACGATGAATGGGACTCTTGAATCACGCATAATAACGTTAGCATTCAAAGACGAAGTATAATGTATAATGTGGCTGGAAGAGGTGTCTCGACTTGCCCAGTCTATGCGGACATAAGTGATAATACCTTTCATGTCAATGGCTGATACACGAGCTAGAACACGCCATTCTGCCTGAAGCGAGCTTATCATCGATGTAAGGGGTCCGGCCACGTAAAGGTTGTGTACCAGTAGCCTTAAAGGTCACGTAAAGGCCATGTAAAAGGTCATGTAAAGCCTATAGGTTACGTGAAAACCATGAAAAGGTCTTGTACAGCATGAAAGGCCATGTAAAAGTAAAATGGCTTCCTTTCAACGTAAAACGGACATATTGAAGAACATATATGGCGGCCGGGTTGCTTGAAACTGACGGTGTGTACACGTAATATTCTCATTTTGATGACAGAGTTAACTATTCTGTTCCAATTAAGTGGCTCCACTGGGGTGTTAAACGCGGGTTCACAAAACAACAACAACAACAACAGCAACAAAAACAACAACACCACCACAACAACAACAACAATAACAACAACAACAACAACATCAACAACAGCGCCCTATCGCCATAGTGGTAGCAGTAACACCATCAACACTGCGGTTCAGCAGGTTGTTACTTCCTGTGCTGCTGACGTGATCATCGCGGAAATAAGACGGTCACAGGCGATAGTCGTCACCACTTCGGGCCTGAAGCTGGTGGCGGCAAGGACAAGAGTTCCACAACTGCACTGTCGCCAATCACAAAACCTCAGTCATCAGAATTGCAGCTGCAAGTGTACTCCCAGTTGACCGTTTCTCCGTTTCCTATTTCACCGTATTCATTGACTGGAACGTACTATTGGTGCCGTTTGACCGTATAGACTTACACGCTCATGTTTGTTTGGTTTTCATTTGCGCATGCCGATCATTGCACACACACACACACACACACACACACACACACACACACACACACACACACACACACACACACACACACACACTGACACACACTTACAAAATAAAACACTACGCAAAAACATGTTTTATCCCTTTCGTTAACCCAGTTGCCCAGTCTTAAACACGCAGGGCCAGCCATGTCGACACCTCTTACACAAAAAACAGGATCACCATTTTCATGAGAGATGGGTAGAAGTCAATCTATGCATGTTCAGCAGCACTGTACACATCCGCAAAAGGTTATACACGAGAATTTTTTTCCGGATGCAGATTACAGTCGGTCTGATGTTACCATGTTTTGTTCAGCCATCACAATAGATAAATTGATAAATAAATAGAAAAATAAAAAAAAATAAATAAAAACAAATTAATCAATTTTGTATGCATCAAAGTTGTCATTAAGAATCCAATGTTCACACACGGTAGAGTGGAACCCCCCTTATACGACCCTTTGATTTTAGACTCCCTCTTAAACTTGACTAAATGTGAACAATGCACAACAGTACCTTTTGACCAAGGATAATAAACGTTTTATATCTTACAGCCATCACTAACCAAAATCACAGGCAAAACGCTGCTAAAATCGACCCCAATCCCAGAACTATGCTTCGGCTTCGACCAAAGCTATTCGTGGCTCATCTCTATTTGTGTACATGCACCCCCCTTCACGCGACAACCGTTCGGCTCGCTATCTTAGATATACCCAGGATTTTACATTAGATAACAGCATCCCCCCATTTGGAAAAAAAATTCAATTTAGTAAAAACCCTGACTGCTTCTAGTGCAGAGCGGGAATTTTTTGATGAAATAATTTCATACCCTCCATTGGTGTCAATCTGCAAAATTACTTTACAATAACAATCCCATAATCCCACAATCCCATAATCCCACAATCCCATAATCCCACAATCCCACAATCCCAGAAACTCTACACTGAAAAAACACAGGCAGCTGCATTTTGGTATGTGCCCAAGAAGAGGGATGAGAATAAAACAAACACAAGAAGGGTATGTGCCCAAGAAGAGGGATGCGAATAAAACAAACACAAGAAGGGTATGTGCCCAAGAAGAGGGATGCGAATAAAACAAACACAAGAAGGGTATGTGCCCAAGAAGAGGGATGAGAATAAAACAAACACAAGAAGGGGTTATTGGAACGTTATATTTTTATGAAAAACAAAACGTTACGTTCACTGATCTTCGACCAAACGGTTTTTTATGTAGACAGACAGACAGAAAAACTAACACGGATATTACAGAAAATAAACTTATTTGACAAATTGTCCCGAAGCTCGATCGAAAGACACAAGCGAGAAAATGATTAGCTTTTGTTAATATATATATATATGTTTTTTTTTATCTCACGTTGAACCTGTGCACCCCTTAGACGGTAAGCTGAACGGTTGTCACAGGAAGGACTGTGTCGTTAATGCAATTAATAATCTATATTGATTGAGGCATGATTAATTGACAGAGAGGCCCATGCAGTCGCACAGAATCCGCATTGACGGACCCTCGCCTAAATGAGTGAAAATGTCACAGGTCATTTATCAACCCAGCGGTTGACCCCCGCGGGTTAGGGGGAAGAATTTACCCGATGCTCCCCAGCATGTCGTAAGAGGCGACTAACGGATTCTGTTTCTCCTTTTACCCTTGTTAAGTGTTTCTTGTATAGAATATAGTCAATGTTTGTAAAGATTTTAGTCAAGCAGTATGTAAGAAATGTTAAGTCCTTTGTACTGGAAACTTGCATTCTCCCAGTAAGGTCATATATTGTACTACGTTGCAAGCCCCTGGAGCAATTTTTTGATTAGTGCTTTTGTGAACAAGAAACAATTAACAAGTGGCTCTATCCCATCTCCCCTCCTTTCCCCGTCGCGATATAACCTTCGTGGTTGAAAACGACGTTAAACACCAAATAAAGAAAAGAAAGAAAGACTGTGACTTGGAGTCAATTAATGTGTGTTCGGCAGCAGTGCACACATCCGCAAAAGGTTATACATGAGATTTTGTTTCCGGATGCATATTATAGTTGGTCTGATGTTGTTACTATGGGTTTTTTTCAACCAGCACAATATATCAATCAATCAATCAATCAATCAATCAATCAATCAATCAATCAATCAATCAATCAATCAATCAATAACTCAATCAATAACTCAATTAATCAATCAATCAACCAATCAATTAATCAATCAATAAATCAATAAAATTGATAAATAAATACAAAATAAATAAATCAATGAACGCACAAATGAATGAGTGAATGGATACATGACTGCACGAACGACTGAGTGAACAAACAATCAAGTCGCATGAAGCGATATCAAAACCTTTAGTCAATAAGTCGGCCTGAAACTAAAAGAACAACAAAGCGAAGCATGTGGACGTTTTTAACTGACTACCGATTTTCTTTAACTGTGACTGAGCACGTTTTGAGCAATCATAACATATCTATGCATGCATTTTGGGGTTCAGGAATTAATAAGGAATACAATGCAATCATGTTTTACATCGTTTTGTGAAAATTGGATTTTAATGACAATATAAATGCATAAACTTAATAGAATAATTTTGTAGGATTCCGAGTGGAAATGCAATCTCACAGTCCGGATTGAGTAAACATTGTAAGCGTAGTATGAAATACTAATAGTTGATAAGACGTCTGATGTTCACATGATGAGATCAAAGACTGCAAAGTAACACACACACACACACATTATATATATATACACACACACACACACACACACACACACCCACACACATACGCACACATACATACACAAACACACATACATACACACACACACATACACACATACACACACACCCATACACACATACACACACACCCACACACATACACACACACACATACACACATACACACACATTATATATACACACACACACACACTAACACTTACACTTACACTAACACCACTAACACTAACACAACTAACACTTACACTATCACCACTAACACCAACACCAACACACACACACACACACACACACACACACACACACACACACACACACAATCACACACACACACACACTCACACACACACACACACACACACACTTACACTTACACAACTAACACTAACACAACTCACACTTACACTAACACAACTAACACTGACACTAACACACACAGACACACACACACACACACATACACACACACACACACACACACACACACACACACATACACACACACACACGCGCAGTGTGACTGTTGATTTTTGGCACGTGTCAAGGAGGTTCATATTCCATGTAAAATCCTCCACGGATTGATGCACATTTGCAAGGTGATTTACTCAGGAACAAACGAACGTTTATTTGACCAGGGGAAAACAACAACTGACGATGGTTCCGCGAGTGCCACCCATACTACTCACAGTTGCTGGAACAGTTCAACAAAATATCGCAATTGATCAAAGCGGCAGGCAATTAGCTGTGCATGACGACAAACTTAAAACCTGTGTTTTCTGAGCAAACACTGCCTGAAAGCAATATTATGGTAGAAGTATACCTTTCGGGCTGTTATATTTTTTTAGTTGTATTCTTTATTCTGGGAAACGAAAAAGTAAGAAAACACTGCCTGAAGATAACACGTTAGAAATATACCATTCTTGGAAACGAACGACTTGAAACCTGTGTTTCTACGAAAACACTACCTGAAGATAACACAGTCTAAGAAAACCTTCTGGACAGTTATATCATTGAGTGTTTTCTTTGTTCTGGGAAACGAACCACTTGTAACTTTGGGGATTAAAACAAAAAAGACGGCCTGAACATTACACTGTAGAAGTATACCTTTACCACAGTTATATCATTGAGTGTATTTTGTATTCTTGCCAAATACGAACAACTTGAAACATGTGGGTATTTGTTTCTTTTTTTTCTAGGAAAAAGACGACCTAAAGGTAACATGGTAGAGTTATTTCTTTAGGACAGTAACATTATTGAACGCATTTGTTTCCTTCTAGGAAACATACTCGCTCTTACTAAATACAAAGGTATATCGGCAAAAAGAAACCAACGAGCTGTCCGTTTGAGGATGTCCTTTCTGTTAAACATAAACAGCCCATTCAGCACTTATGTTTTTTCTCTCTCGCAAATTTGATAGAATTGCAATAGAAGTTTTGGCAATTGACCAAGTGTAAGGCAGGCGTTGGCGTCATATTCCCCTCGCCGTGAAGCGTGTTCGACAGACCTGCCAAAAATGACAGCAACGTTTTTGGCAATTTGTAAATCGTTTTCGCGTTTTGCCAACAATCGACGCCGAATGATATCCTTGCCATTTTCTGCAATTTTTAAAAAAATTTTTTTTACCGACACGCCTGCCAACCTCTTTTGGCACAGGATGTTACAAGGCCACTGCACCTTACAACTGCACGTGCTGTTTCGAACTAAAACCACACGGTAAAGGTAACTTCCACGTATGTTGTACTGATCTGTATATTGTGATAAGAAAATGATGATTCTCAAGACAACTGCAGTCTCACGTTGAAGTTGAGGCGGTGATGACAATGAACAGTGTCAGTGTTGGAAGAGAAAGGAATTAACAATGAACTGAAAAGTATCAAGGTTTAATCTTACTCACACCTATTGACGGGATGTGTGTGTGTGTGTGTGTGTGTGTGTGTGTGTGTGTGTGTGTGTGTTTGTGTGTGTGTGTGTGTGTGTGTGTGTGTGTGTGTGGTTCATATTTACAAATCCTATTCAAATCCTCGTGATTCATAATCAGTAATAACGCCTGTGACACGCATAATAGGTACTCGGAGCAGCATTTTGTTCAAGTATTAATAATGAAAGATAATGAATTTGGCACACACAGTTAGTTGTGTGCTGACAGAAAATAAAATCGACATTTTGGAACTTCGACCTTTTTTAATCCTCGACTTTTTTCCATCCTCGACCTTTTATTCCCTCGACGTTTTGACCCTTGACCAAATGTCATCGACCTTTTTTTACCTCGACCTTTTGGTTCTCACCTCAACCAGACTCGTATTACGCTGCTTGGTCCGTTCTCCGATACATGACATTTTGAATTGCCCCGGAACACGTCGCTCCCATCATAGGAGGAGGAGGAGGAGGGTAGTTTCGGAAAGAAAGGATGCTCTTTTGTTTCGGAAAGGGAGGGTGCTCTTTAGTTTCGGAAAGGGAGGGTGCTCTTTAGTTTCGGAAAGGGAGGGTGCTCTTTAGTTTCGGAAAGGGAGGATGCCCTTTAGTTTCGGAAAGGGAGGGTGCTCTTATCTCATGTACAAACCTGGCCAGGTCTGCGATGACAAACAAGATGACTTCAGGGGCGGATTAGGGGGGGGGGGGTTACAGGGGTTCCGGCCCCCCCTCCTCCCCCCCGGCATAAGACACACAGGGCGGTTTGTGCAAGTGGTGTGTTTCCAATCAAAATACAACGGTGAGAACACCCCCCCTCCCCCTCTCTCTCCTACACTCACACACAGAACCTCAGCCAGCCAGTAATTGAATCAAGGAAGATGGCATGACACTCGATGATGGTAGGCGATGGTAGGCGAGTGCAAGTGATGTTTCCAATCAAGATACATCGGCGAGAACACACCGCCCCTATACACACACACACACACACAACCTCAGCCATGGGAGCCTTGTGGAATTGATGCGTTTTCCATCAGTCTAGATGCAACCCCCCTACACACACACCCAACCTCAGCCAAATCAGTCGCCACACGGCTACACATCTGACGTCAGATCCACAGCTGTTACCGAGTTGCACCGCGGCTGACCCACTGCAGACGAACACCCCCTTTCTGCTGTGGACAATAAAGTGAATAAAGAGCATAAAGTAAAATAATGAGTCCGGGAAAGTGTCACACTGGAGAGTTAGGTGTTCCCCGCCTCACATGCCCTTAATAGCTTTGCCTTGGGCGGGGATGTAGCTCAGTCGGTTGCGCGCTGGATTTGTATCCAGTTGGCCGCTGTCAGCGTGAGTTCGTCCCCACGTTCGGCGAGAGATTTATTTCTCAGAGTCAACTTTGTGTGCAGACTCTCCTCGGTGTCCGAACACCCCCGTGTGTACACGCAAGCACAAGACCAAGTGCGCACGAAAAAGATCCTGTACTGAATCCATGTCAGAGTTCGGTGGGTTATAGAAACACGAAAATACCCAGCATGCTTCCTCCGAAAGCGGCGTATGGCTGCCTAAATGGCGGGGTAAAAACGGTCATACACGTAAAATTCCACTCGTGCAAAAAACACGAGTGTAGGGGAGACCGGGGCTAGTCCGCCCCCGGGGCACATCCGTCTTTGTCTGTTTATTCTTACGTTTGCCACCTTGTAGTCATTCACACCATGTGAGAGTGGTGTCCCTTCTTCCCGCCATATCCTGCAGAAGTTCAGAGGTTGCGCGCCCATATATCGTGAGTACAGATCACAAAAAGTGTTTTTCTTCATTTTTGTAACATGAATGCATAGGAGTTGACTTATGTTTTGATGCATTACCTCTGAGAACAAATACTTAGTCTTGGTGTCGAGTGAAAGTGCGTTAATTAAGGTCGAGTTCTGACGACAGTTTTGCTTCTTCCTTCCCATGTTGTGCTCGCTATCTGGCACTAAAGTTGCCTGCCCGTGCGGGGGCAAGTCCGCCTATTTGTCATGGGGCATGTTCGCCGTGAGCAGTATGCACAACAATGTTCATGCGCACATAAAAACTGTCTGCACATTGATATCAGCTACGCATTGGTCTTGATGTAAAATAAAAAATCAGTCTTCTAGTTCATCAAACTCGCCAGTTATGCGACCAAATGCATAAAAGTAGGCGGACTTGCCCCGGTCTCCTCGCCAGTTATGCTACCAAAAGCATAAAAGTAGGCGGACTAGCCCCGGTCTCCCCTAACGTAATTTTGTGTTACATTCTTTCGTATTTTGTCATTGGCATTTTTGAACCTAAATATTGAAGGGAATTAAAAAAGCTTTCCCACTAAAGCTTGCCCACTACTAGTCTTGTACCTACTATGGGATGAGAGCGGCGGACTTGCCCCACCCTGTAGGTGGACTTGCCCCGACTTGGGGCAAGTTCGCCTACGTTATTGTTGGTCTACTTAAAGCAGTATGTACAACAAATGTTCATGCGCACATAAAAACTGTCTGCACATTGATATCAGCTACACATTTGTCTTCATGTAAAATAAAAAAATCAGTCTTCTAGTTCATCAAACTCGCCAGTTATGCTACCAAAACCATAAAAGTAGGCGGACTAGCCCCGGTCTCCCCTACGTGGGAGTTTCAGCCCACGAACGCAGAAGAAGAAGAAGAAGCTTTGCCGCGAGGTCGTGAAACTTAAATGTCCCCCACACTAGAGCTGATGTGCACAAGATGTTACCAACCAGGTGTGAACCATTGGTTGATTCAAACAAATTACTAGCACTTGAACCCACCACCTAGGTTAGGAAAGGGGGGGGGGGGGAGAGAAAATTGCTAACGCCCTGACCCAGGGTCGAACTCGCAACCTCTCGCTTCGTTTACTACGTTCTGTTCCTTTCATCATTTGATGCTGCATGAAGTCTTCATTATGTGTTTCCCTTTGACCTACGTGGTGCTGGATTTGCATGCGACCGTGCTGGATCGAATAGATTTTCGCGAACACTGAGCTAAAAATGGTGGGGAAATAAACCGTCGATATTGGGAATCGGCTTCTGGCTGTTGCCTTCCGGTCATATTCTTCTCCTTCTTCTGCGTTCATGGGCATCTTGAACACGCGGCCAGTACAACTGGCCTTGACACGGAACGATTCAAGGGGGGCAATCTCAAGTCATCTGAAAGAGGGAAATCCAAACGCAATCCGCCTTGTTCGATTTTATGGGCTTGGACGATAGAGAAAAATAAGAAAAGCAAAAGCTGGAGTCCAGTCTGGACGAAACTGCTATCAAGAACGCAGAATTGATTTTTTTCTGAGTTTTTTTTTTAGCCGTAAGCGCCATGTTTATCGGAGCAGGAAACTCTTCCAGAGTGAGGCCCCTTTGTTGGTTTCACTGCGGTGAACAGCAGTTATGAGAAATTCGAAATGAGGCTTACGGCTAAAAAAAAAAAAAACTCAGAAAAAATCAATTCTGCGTTCTTGATAGCAGTTTCGTCCAGACTGGACTCCAGCTTTTGCTTTTCTTATTTTTCTCTATCGTCCAAGCCCATAAAATCGAACAAGGCGGATTGCGTTTGGATTTCCCTCTTTCAGATGACTTGAGATTGCCCCCCTTGAATCGTTCCGTGTCAAGGCCAGTTGTACTGGCCGCGTGTTCAAGATGCGTTCATGGGCTCAAACTCCTGCGAACGCTCGGGCTGTGTGTGTGTGTGTGTGTGTGTGTGTGTGTGTGTGTGTGTGTGTGTGTGTGTGTGTATGTGTGTGCGTGCGTGCGTGCGTGCGTGTGTGTGTGTGTGCGTGTGTGCGTGTATGCGTATGTAGATGTATGTGTGTGTGTGTGTGTGAATGTGTGTGGGTGTGTGTGTGTGTGTGTGTGTGTGTGTGTGTGTGTGTGTGTGTGTGTTTGTTTTATTGCTTTTGTTGTTGCACGATAGGCTTTTGTTTACGTGTACGATCGTTTTTACCCCGTCATTCCGGCAGCTATACTTCGACTTTGGGGAGGTCATATTCGATTTATAAGTACAAAGAAAAGACATCCGTTGCGCACGTAGCAGTCCGTAACTGCTGTGCTTGTCGACCAGGTGGGTACGAATACAAATGAATTGGTCCATCGTTAGTGCACCGAGCAAACATAATTATGAGGCTCATTTGCTGGACATTTCCCGTTACATAATACCTAGCAGCAGGACAGGGGAAAGCTTCATTTCCTAGTGAGGCAGGCATATAATTATCTTCCTGGTTGCAAGGTCTCAGAGTCAGAAACTGGAACACTGCTATAAATATGAAGTTAATATGCTGGGAATGTTCCAGCTGCATCGCAACAGGGGCATCTTAATTTGCTGCTGATGCAGCCATATCGCCAGTTCGTTTCTCAGAGTTTAAAAGAAAGGAGAAAAAAATGGATATGGTTCTCCGAGTCAAATAAGACTCACTGCTAAAGGTATAAGCCTTAATATGTAGGAAATTACCAGCTGCATAACACCATTAGTACGAGAATATTATTTTCCGCTGACGGCTAGCAAGCTTGTTGGGCAACCCCAACGACAGCTGACCAGTCTCTACGAAGCTGCCATTAAGCGGAAAGCTCTCAAAATTGTCCGTGATCCGATCCATCCTCTCAACCCCTGTTTCGAAATTCTCCCTTCAGGTAAACGTTATAAGGTCCCTTTGGCACGCAAAAACCAGTTTAAAAAGTCATTCCTGCCTTCTGCAGTCACCATTTTAAATTCTTCTCGCATCACGTAGAGGCTGGTCGGCTGGGAAAAAAACAAACAATGTGTACATGTGAAGGTGTGTGGGAAATATTTGTAATGTGATTACTCGGCTGTGAAACCCAACTCCTGTGATATGAGAGGGTAAATTTACATAGTGCAATATCATATTTGATTGTATCCCTTTTATGTTTTATGTTTTATGTGTGTCGTCCTATACAATTGTTGTTATAATCGTTTACAGGCAGACAGGGTGTGCCGAAGAAAAATTTCCATTTTTATGTAATATTTTAATGGACAATAAAGTGCTGTTATTGTTATTGTTATTGCTGATGCATAGTCTTTTGTCTATTGTCATTCGGAATATTTTCCCTTAATCAATTCTATTTAAGATCATGATTTTATTTTGTTAACAGGCGAATTTTTCAATATCCGCATTGCAGATACAATTATTTGAAAATAATTATCTATTGGGACGAAAGTAATGCAGATAGAGCGGAAATGACGTCACGACTTGGCAGCAGGAGTTGATTCACAAGGGAAATGTGCAAGTGCGTGGGGAGGGGGAGATATTGTGCTATACTACAGTTCAACGCTTTGGACGCTGCGAGATACACGTTAGTTAGATGTTTTATGCAATTGATATCGTGGTACGACTTAAATAGACACTGACACACGGACACAGACAGAGACACGGACTGACGGACGGACAGACAGACAGACACACAGACAGACAGCCACACAGACAGACAGCCACACACACACACACACACACACACACACACACACAAACACACACACACACGCCCCCCACACACACAAAGACACACACACTCACACTCTCTCTCGAACACACACACACACACACACACACACACACACACACACACACACACACACACACACACACACACACACACACACACACACACACACACACACACACACACACAAAAACCTCAAACACTCAGTGAAATAGAGACAACTTCCATAGTTTTTCGTCACCCCCACCCCCGCCCCCCCCCCCCCTCCCCCCTCATCCGCTAATCACGCCTTTCATACCAAACGCATCAATAACAAGTTTCACACATCAGCCACAATAACAACTACGACTTTAATGAAAGAATCCGTGTGTCCAAACTAAACGGGCACATGACATTTTCAGGGAATTGCTACTGTTTTATTCCATAACGAAAAAATCCCACCTCCCCACGAGTTTCAGTGAGATTTATCATGGGACAAAAGTAGGACTCTTGGCTTTGCGGGGGATTTACCTTATCTCTGTGAAAAAGGAAGACGATATGAGCCACAGTGACATAGTGCTGTGAATGTGTGTGTGTGTGTGTGTGTGCGTGTGTGTGTGTGTGTGTGTGTGTGTGTGTGTCTGTATGTGTGTGTGTGTGTGTATATGTGTGTGTGTGTGTATGTGTGTATGTCTGTATGTGTGTGTGTGTGTGTCAGTGTGTGTGTCTGTATGTGTGTGTGTGGGTGTGTGTGTGTCTCTGTGTGTGTGTGCTAGTGGTTTATGTGTGTGTATATGTGTGTGTGCGTGTGTGTTTGTGTGTGTGTGTGTGTGTGTGTGTGTGAGTGTGTGAGTGCGTGCCTGCGTATATATGTGTGTGTGTGTGCGTGCGTGCATGTGCGTGCGTGTGCGTTTATATGTGAATGACGCAGTATCAAATAATATACCATGCTTACATTGGCCGTTTTGAATCGCACTTGAAGTCACAGTAGTTAAGGCAGGAATGGACGGCCTTCTTGCGTATCAAACCCACCAAAAAGTAACCAACAAATGACATACTCCACAGCTTTAGTACGTAGTCCAGTATGCCTATTCATTTATTGACGTTAACTGTTTAACGAACAAAGAAATGTGAATGTCCCTCAGGGGAATTAACTTTTCCACAAACATCGACTTGTATTTTATTTTTTGTTCATTGTGTAAAGAGTCAAAGAAAGACTATGATCATATTCCAATTGTGTTTCCCACCAAATTTGTGTCATTTGCCTTTGGGAAAATCCCGTCAGGAAATATCATCAATGCATGCATCCTTCTTTGGTTCGTTAATGAACGTTTTTCTTTCCTGGCGTGAATGGAAAGTTGTTCTTTTGTTTGTTCTGTTTTCAAAATTCAGAATTAACTGGAACAGTATCTTGATTACCGAAAGAGCTATTAATCGGTAATTAACAATTCACAACAGAAAGATTCTTTGTGGCTTCGTTAGGATGTGCTGAAGCCTATACAACACAATCGATTTCCGTGCTTTTGTGTTTGACATACAATGGTCAAAGGGAAATACTGAGAGTTATTAACGAACATTTGCATGTGTGCGCTCCACGGTAGATGTTCTGAGAGGATGTTAAGCCTATTGATGCGTAAAGCTTAGATGCGTTATTTATAGAAATTGTAATGTTTTGTCTGTGTGGCCTGACTTTGAATAATAGTCATTTGGGGGACAACCACTGTAAGATGATCCAGGGAAATGTTAAGATTTTCATTGTATTTGACAAAGTAAATGTACATGTCAAATTATGCTGGCTATGACGAAAGCCATGAACAGTTTCTGTTCACTTCGCTAACGCGGTTGATGACACGTATGATACTGTTTTCAGACCCTTGCAAACAAGGACTGCTCACGGATTTTCCGGGCCGCCTGAGTTTATTTTGTGTCGATTTATCACGGATAACAGTAAGGATACCTTCCGTTTAGTTTAAATCATCACAGATCCACCACCAGGCATTTACACAGAATAAGAGCACCTTTTCACCTGAACGCACACCGACAACCAGGGCCTGGCTAAGTGAAAGGATCGATCCTCTTATCCAGGGCTCCCCAAAGTGCGCGTCCCTGCGTCCTATACTCATTAGAAGCCCAAATCACGTACTAGAAATTAATGGAAGGGGTCCCGCGGACGCACTAAACCTATAAAGGGCTGGTCCCGGGAGGCGCTAAATTTCTGTTGTTGTGCGTCCCATAGGTACTGTTTTCCCAATGCGTTATATAATGTACAATGGGGGTTTGGGGACCCGTAACTTTTTGAACTTTCAAAACTCTGCTTAGGGGGGTCCATGGACCATCTAGACATTAAAAGTGGGGGTCCTAGGACCCTCTAGGCGGGCGTCCGTGGGGAGCCCTGTATCTGACTTAAAGGCACACTCCTTGTCGTAAAAACACTTGGGCTGACCATCTCAGATCTGGCCAGCCTTTGACACAGGATACGACCATCCCTCCACTTGGTCACATACCAACAAGTCGCGTGAAGCGATATAAACACATTTAGTCAATCTGTATGTAAAACTAAAATTAAGATAAACACCAAAAACCAGCCATCGCCGAGACTACATTCAGATAGTCTCTGCTAAACTTCCCCAAACACCGTGAAGGGTCACGCTTGTCTCCGCGAAGCATGCGAACATTATACTCGACCTATTTTGTTTAATTCTGAGCGCGTTTTTCAAGTAAACATAACATATCTACTATTTTTGAAATCACGAGAAAACGAGGAATACAATGCAATGATTTTTTAATCTGTAAGTTAAACATCGTTTTTAATGACAACTGTAATGAGCAAACTAATTCAACAACTGTTAAGCTTCTGAGCTGAAATGCAATACCAAAGTCCGGACTGAGTCAAACATTGCTTGAGCAACATTTCAATCAATTTGGTTAAGAAATGAGGGCGTGACAGTGCCGCCTCAACAATCACAAAAAGCCGGATATGACGTCATCAAAGACATTTATCGAAAAAATGAAACAATCATGTGGGGATATTATACCCAGGAACTCTCATGTCAAGTTTTATGAAGATCGGTCCAGTAGTTTTGTCTGAATCGCTCTACACATACACAAACACACACATGCACACACACACAGACACACACACACACACCCACACACACACACAGACACACAGACACACACAGACACACACACACACACACACACACACACACACACACACACACACACACATACATACATACACCTCGACCCTCGACTCGATTCCCCGTCTGGTTTAAACAGTGTTTATTCAACAGTTCATATGTATTTGAACATGATACATGTTACGGATCATCAACAAGCTCAAGCTTATGGTGGTGACCCTAACGGGAGAATTTAACATATTGATTACGATAACTTGCGACGAGACTTCGACAAGTGCTTTTTAAACCAAAACAAACGAGAAACAAACAAAATGTGCATAATTATATTTGACAAAAAGCAAAGGCATAAAGGAGACAGGACACGACAATAGAATGAACAAAGAATATAAAAGGGAAAGAGAGAGAGGAAAAGAGAGGGAGAGAGAGAGTAAGCGAGAGAGAAAGAGAGAGAGGGAGAGAGAGAAAAAGAGAGTGAGAGATAGATAGATAGAGAGAGAGAGAGAGAGAGAGAGAGAGAGAGAGAGAGAGAGAGAGAGAGAGAGAGAGAGAGTACATAAGTATACATCACAATTGCATATACCAGTAACAATCGCTATAACTTCTTATTTAAATTTAGACATAAATTATCTATAATGAATGGGGCATACTGCACTGTTGCACCAGACATTTGGCGGGAAATTGCGACAGTGGGGACATTTGGTGGGGGAGTTGTCGTAGTGGGGACATGTTCCAGGGAGCCCATGCTTGTAAAATCGTGCCGAATGAGCCCGAGTGTTCTCAGATAGTCTCCACGTGACCCCACATTTTCTAAAATCGTCACCACGTGTTTTCGTCACACTCAACAATAGGTCATTGCTTTGGGTTGATAATAAACATCACTGTGTTTCTTGGCTCGCTCACTTTTTCTGTTCACTCATCCAAAAGACTTTGCCATATTTTTTTACAAAATCATCAGGCTCAAACAGGCGATGCAAAAGTCCCACGCTTTGAAGTAAGTTACTTCAAAGTGTGGGAAGATCCCCCCACACTTTGAAGTAAAAACTGAGTTTACTTCAAAGTGTGGGAAGATCCCCCCACACTTTGAAGTAAAAAAATGGGTTTACTTCAAAGTGTGGGGCACATCCCCACACTTTGAAGTAATTTACTTCAAAGTGTGGGATAACTTCAAAGTGTGGTACAACACTGCACTCAAATTCGTTTTGCCCCAAGGCGGCCAGTTGAAATAAGATATTCCTGGACTTTATCAAAAACAGATTCGTTTAATTCTTTTGACAAACTTGCATCACCAAAATAAGAGTGTTGATATCGTAATTTGATCAGTGGGGAGAATACTTATTGTTCTGGTTCGGTCTCTATCGTATTGAGGGCAATCTAAAAGAAAGTGTTTTACGTCTTCTGATGCGTGGCCACAGGCACACGCTGGATTATTGCTCAAATGCCTATCGACTAGGTGCTGGTTTAAATCGGTCATGCCTAACCTTAATTTACTGTGAATCACTTGGACCTGTATAATATAAAAATACGGTGGCATAACTGGATCGTTAGCAGTTAAATATCTTTTAAATTGGCTTATGGATTCGATAAGTTTGATTTCATCAGGCAAGGCATTCCATAGCATGTGTTGTTGATGGGAAAAACGATGATTTATACAATTCTGTTTTATACGATGGAATCTTGCGTTCTAATGGGCGTCTCCTGTGATACGGGTTTTCTGCAGATACGAGAGGTGGGAGTTCAGCACTTAAATAAGGGGGAACTTTGTTATGAACAATTTTATGAAATAATATTAACTTATGGCGTTTGCGTCGTTCAGAGAGTGTAGTAAAACCCAATTCTTGATATAATTTTCGGTGATTTGTTCCTCGAACTGTTCCAATAATAATTCTTATTGCCTCTAAGTGAAGACCTTCTAATTCATCTGCCAATCCAGTTGTGCAATTATCCCATACAACGTCTGCGTAATCAATACTTGGCAATATGAATGATTTATACATGTTCTCTAGGGATTTTCTGCTTAATCTATATTTATATGAGCGCAGACAAGAAATCAATAAGCGGCATTTGGCTACGATAGATTTTGTTTGGGCATTTACAATTATTTTGAACGATTACACCTAGGTGCTTGTGCTTTTCTACATCTTGTTATGTGTTATCGCCAAACTTTAATTCAGTAAAATCCGGATTCTGTTGTCTGTCTAAATTTAATAATTCGGTTTTAGTTTGATTGAAAAGAACTTTCCACTTTTTTGCCCATTTAAAATTTTTACTCAGGTCTGAATTTAAAATCTCGGCTCTGAGAACAGGATTTTCAATGGATAAATACATACTTGTGTCATCAGCGAATAATTTAATAACAGATTCAATATTTTTAATTTTGTTTGTTTGTTTATTTGTTTGTTTATTTGTTGCTTAACGTCCAGCCGACTACGCAGAGCCATATCAGGACGAGGAAGGGGGGGATGAAGGGGGCCACTTGTCAAGCGATTCCTGTTTACAAATGCACTAACCCATTACTTGTGTCCCAGCAGGCTTTAGTAAAACTAAATTAATACCTACTGGAAGATTACCAGTTTCCAGTATGTTAAAATAGGCTTAACCTATCTACTGCTGGACTTACATCAGAACACTAACAGATTAAACTATACATGAATCGCGAGACAAGCGGCAAGAGAAGAGATTTTTGGAAAAAATACAGGTGAATGAGCAAGAAGGCAGAAAAAAGAAAAGAATTCATGAAGAAAAAGAGAGCATGACAGGAAAGAGGAACCAAAAATCTACCTAACAGCAAACTAGAAAGCTCCTGCGGTTCCAAAAACAGGAGGGGCCTTTAATTTCATAACCGCAGTGCCCCACTGCGGGAAAATATTTTTAATATATATATTTTTAATAATATATCGTTAATATAAACGAGGAACAACGTAGGGCCTAATACTGATCCTGCTGAGACGGGTAAATATATTGACTTATTTCCTTTTAAAACAACTGCCTGTTTACGCCCAGAGAGGTAATCTTGGAACCAGATTAAGAGCCGTCCACGTATTCCGATTGCTTCCAGTTTCCTAATGAGGCCCTTGTGCCATACTTTATCAAACGCTTTAGTTATGTCAAAAATACGGCTTGAGTAGGAATATTATTGTCTAGAGATTTACACAAGTCATCATACAAAGAAATTAACTGGTAGGTGGTGGAATCTTTTGGTATGAATCCAGACTGGTAAGGCGTAAGAATGCTGTTGAGAGTTAAGTATTCAAATACTCGTGACTGGACACATTTTTCAAACACCTTTCCGATACAGCTTAGGAGAGAAATGGGTCGATAATTTGAACAATCAGTTGTATCTGCCTTCCTGGAGAGATCTGTTAAAGCTTAAAGAGGGTTAAAGCTTCTGAGATGTGCCTGGCACTAGATACCAAAATTCTGTTGTGCACCTGGTCGGGAGCAGCGGCTTTTGTTTTATCAAGGTTTATTAAAACTGTTTCTACTTCCTGAGTACGTAGGATCACATCGTCCAAGACACTATCTAATCTGTCAACGTCAGGAACGTTGTCATCCTCATCTGGTTTGTTTGTTTGTTTGTTTGTTTGCTTAACGCCCAGCCGACCACGAAGGGCCATATCAGGGCGGTGCTGCTTTGACATATAACGTGCGCCACACACAAGACAGAAGTCGCAGCACAGGCTTCATGTCTCACCCAGTCACATTATTCTGACACCGGACCAACCAGTCCTAGCACTAACCCCATAATGCCAGACGCCAGGCGGAGCAGCCACTAGATTGTCAATGTTAAAGTCTTAGGTATGACCCGGCCGGGGTTCGAACCCACGACCTCCCGACGCTTTACCACTAGGCCAACCGTGCCGGTCCCCCATCTGGTAATTTTGACTGTTTAACAAAGAAATTACTGAAGAGTGTTGCTTTTTCTTCATTTCCATAATGTGTTACACCATCAAATATTAAGGGTGGAATTGCGTCAGCGTTTGAACCTCTTTTCGCCAAGAACGATTTAACTAACTTCCACCAACTTTTTGTCCCGAAATTATTCATTTCTGATACTCGACCGTCAATTTCTTTTAAATATTCTATTTTTTGGGTTCGTATAGCATCTGTGTAATCGTTGCGGATATTGCGAAAGGTTTCCCAAGCATCGGGTGTATCCAAACGAGCTGCTATTGTATGAACAACTCTTTTCTTATTCCGTAATTTCAATATGTCTGATGTTAACCAGGGGGCATCGTTTTCACGCACAGTTACCGTTTTAACAGGCATACATTTCTTTGCTAATAATAATACATTTTCTGAAAAAGTCTGTGTTGCCTTGTCAATACAATCTTGACTCGCGATCTCTATCCAATTAACGTTCTGTAATTCAATCGTTAGTGCATCAACGTTTAATTTATTATAATCAAAAATAACACGTTTAAATCTATTCTCTTTCGGAATGTGATTTTTCAACTTCAGTAATGGAACTGAGTGATCACTACAAACTGGTGGCAGGACCAAGACCTCATCAACAATGTCCGTACTTGCTGTTAGAATCAAGTCAATACAAGTTTTGAAAATGTCGGTTATTCGGGTAAGGAGATTCCCCGTCTATGTTAAAACATTTAGTCAAAACTTGACTAAATGTAAAAATGAACCGCCTGAGTGCTCTCTGTGCACTGTTATATATTTTGTTGATGAATTAATTTTGTAAATGCAACCAGTAACTTTTAAAGAAAAATTGATTAATAAAAATATTCACACTGTACACAAGTTGTTCATTTTTGGTACGTGTCCAAGTGGAGGGATGGTCTTTTCCCATGTGAGAGCCCGACCATCTGGAACACTGAGTCGAACTATTTTCCCATGTGAGAGCCCGACTATCTGAAACACTGAGTCGAACTATTTTCCCATGTGAGAGCCCGACCATCTGGAACACTGAGTCGAACTATTTTCCCTTGTAAAAGCCCGACCATCTGAAACACTGAGAAGGAACTATTTTCCCATGTGAGAGCCCGACCATCTGGAACACTGAGTCGAACTATTTTCCCATGTGAGAGCCCGACCATCTGAAACACTGAGTCGAACTATTTTCCCATGTGAGAGCCCGACCATCTGAAACACTGAGTCGAACTATTTTCCCATGTGAGAGCCCGACCATCTGGAACACTGAGAAGGAACTATTTTCCCTTGTAAAAGCCCGACCATCTGAAACACTGAGTCGAACTATTTTCCCATGTGAGAGCCCGACCATCTGAAACACTGAGTCGAACTATTTTCCCATGTGAGAGCCCGACCATCTGAAACACTGAGAAGGAACTATTTTCCCATGTGAGAGCCCGACCATCTGGAACACTGAGTCGAACTATTTTCCCATGTGAGAGCCCGACCATCTGGAACACTGAGTCGAACTATTTTCGCTTGTAAAAGCCCGACCATCTGAAACACTGAGTCGAACTATTTTCGCTTGTAAAAGCCCGACCATCTGAAACACTGAGTCGAACTATTTTCCCATGAAGGAGTGTGCTTTTAAAGCCCGAACGCATCTGTGGTGGTTTACACGGTGGTTTACACTACAAGGAAGGTATCTCTAAAACAATCAACTATCCCATTTCGATGGTCAGCAAAAGTTTGTTTATCTGCGTAATCAAATTAAATCAATGGAAGAGGAAGTTCGTGAGTCATGAGGTCGTGACCAGTTGGGCATGAAATGCACACTGCATGTTTTAGCCGCGGGTCAGGGGGAAGAATTTA
The DNA here is from genome assembly GCF_037325665.1 of Littorina saxatilis. Classification (NCBI taxonomy): domain Eukaryota; kingdom Metazoa; phylum Mollusca; class Gastropoda; order Littorinimorpha; family Littorinidae; genus Littorina; species Littorina saxatilis. The sequence goes on from NC_090251.1 coordinate 49,970,391, forward strand.
CCCGATGCTCCCCAGCATGTCGTAAAAGGCGACTAACGGATTCTGTTTCTCCTTTTACCCTTGTTAAGTGTTTCTATAGAATATAGTCAATTTTTGTAAAGATTTTAGTCAAGCAGTATGTAAGAAATGTTAAGTCCTTTGTACTGGAAACTTGCATTCTCCCAGTAAGGTAATATATTGTACTACGTTGCAAGCCCCTGGAGCAAATTTTTTATTAGTGCTTTTGTGAACAAGAAACAATTGACAAGTGGCTCTATCCCATCTCCCCCCTTTCCCCGTCGCGATATAACCTTCGTGGTTGAAAACGACGTTAAACACCAAATAAAGAAAAAAGAGTGGAGTTTATGGTCTGACACACAATCAGCCGGGTATGCGTTGAGACACACAGCGAAACTGAAAGTGAAGACATGTTATACGCGTATGTGTGCGAGAATATGTAAGCGCAGTGCTTTAAAGATGTCCATGTGGGAATGTGTAAGTGGGCGTAGTCGAATGTCCCTGTGGGAATGTGTAAGTGGAGCATATAAGAATGCCCATGTGTGAATGTGTAAGTGGAGCGTATAAGAATGTGTAAGTGGAGCGTGGTCGAATGTCCATGTGTGAATGGGTAAGTTGAGCGTATAAGAATGTCCGTGTGTGCGATGTGTAAGTGAGACATGGATGGGATTGTGTTCATGACTGAATGCGTAAGCACAATGCAAGGAATGGCCAGAAGGTATGTGGGAGGTGTGTTTATAACCTGCCCTGTTATATAGTGCTATATGTCTTATGTAAAAACAATGTCCTGTTTGTATTATTGTTATGTACCACGCCTGAATTTCTCTATGAGATAATAAAGTATTCTTATTCTTATTCTTATTCTTATGTATATATACATATTCGATACAAACAGAAGGGTAAAGGACACACGTGCAGAGCTTGGTGTGCAATGGGACACATACCGCCTAGGACATATCAGATCGCGAAACGATGGCGTGACTAGCCGCCGACCCTCCAATCTTCGCCGCCAACAGGTGGCGGTTTCCAGGTGGGCTGGGGGGCCAACCAAATAATTATGCACATCATCATCGGACCCCAACCGAGCCGGCCGTCTACACTCGCCCGAAGTGAGGGCGCTTTTGTGCATGGCGTAGCACTTGACTAGAACACAAAGGTATGATACACGCACATTTAAGCCAAGCATGGGCACACATAACCCGAGATAATGATGAAACTTGGGACACATAAAGATCAAGGGTATTGGACTCACACATTGAGCCTGGTTTGGGCACACATAACCCGAGATAATGATGAAACTTGGGACACATGAAGATCAAGGGTATTGCACACACACAATGGGCCTGGTTTGCAATGGGACACATAGAACTAAGGACTGTGAACTGAGGCAGTAATAGTCTGGTTCACGAGACACGAACAGACCTGACCAAAACAAGCTATTCACAATTAAGAGGAATTGAACACACAGTGAATCTGGGACAGTGACTGGGACATAGCAAGCCTGTGGTAGGGACTGGTACATAGCAAGCCTGGGATAGGGATTGGGATATATATATATATATATATATAGAGAGAGAGAGAGAGAGATTTATATGGAAGAAAATAAAACAAGAATGAATTAAATTCTATGCTCGAAAACTAGGACATAGTGAGCATGTGATAGGGATAGGAATATATATCATAGAGACTGATATATGGGGGAAAATACAACAAGAATAAAATTATATGCTCGAAAACTAGGACATAGCAAGCATGGGATAGTGATTGGAATGGGGAAAATAAAATACGAACTCAATTCTGTTCTTGAAAAATGGGACATAGCAAGCATGGGGTGGGGATTAGGATTTAGTGAATGATATGCGGGGAAATAAAATAGCAACTAAATTCTGTTCTTTACTGGACTGAGTCCTGTGCACAGCTGCCCACCATTTTGTTTTGTTTTAAACTTTTTTCTTTCCTTTTTAGCTGTTAAGCGGAAGTCCTGTTGAGTCACAAACGGCTTGGTGTCAGTTCACAGGAAAAGATACCATTTCCCCTCGATGACTCACTCTTTTTGCGGACTTTCCTGTGCGGATGCGTGTGCCAAGCGAAAGATAAATGGGATTGGTAATGGCTCAAGGAAATCATACCACCGCTTCCTACATCCCTAAAAGGAAATATGTTCAGCTGTCGAATTTGTTTACGTGTGTTCTTTTGCTCTGTTTTGCAGGAACGTGTTAGAGGGATTTTTAAAACGGATTCGGAATGTGGTTATTGCCATGTTGATGTACATTTTAGTCGGTCTCCGGTCTCTGACCGATCCAATTTCCCCAGGACCTATAGCTTTAACCCCAGCAGGACACAGGTCCGATTAACCTACAGAAGAAGTGGTCAAGGGTCCGATCGTTTTTGACAATGAAGCGGACATGCGGACTGTTCAATTTTCAAGAGGAAAGCTTGTTTCAGTTTTGCCAAGCGAAAGTAAACACCGCGTGAGGAATGCTGGTTTCGGTTTTGCCAAGCAAAAGTATGCACTGCGTGTGACCACCATATGGGATCTGATTCTTTAAATAAATTTATCCTCAAGTTGGATCAAGAAGAAACAAGTCGCGTAAGGCGAAAATACAATATTTAGTCAAGTAGCTGCCATTTTTCAGCAAGACCGTATACTCGTAGCATCGTCAGTCCACCGCTCATGGCAAAGGCAGTGAAATTGACAAGAAGAGCGGGGTAGTAGTTGCGCTAAGAAGGATAGCACGCTTTTCTGTACCTCTCTTTGTTTTAACTTTCTGAGCGTGTTTTTAATCCAAACATATCATATCTATATGTTTTTGGAATCAGGAACCGACAAGGAATAAGATGAAAGTGTTTTTAAATTGATTTGGACAATTTAATTTTGATAATAATTTTTATATATTTAATTTTCAGAGCTTGTTTTGAATCCGAATATAACATATTTATATGTTTTTGGAATCAGAAAATGATGGAGATTAAGATAAACGTAAATTTGGATCGTTTTATAAATTTTTATTTTTTTTTACAATTTTCCGATTTTTAATGACCAAAGTCATTAATTAATTTTTAAGCCACCAAGCTGAAATGCAATACCGAACCCCGGGCTTCGTCGAAGATTACTTGACCAAAATTTCAACCAATTTGGTTGAAAAATGAGGGCGTGACAGTGCCGCCTCAACTTTCACGAAAAGCCGGATATGACGTCATCAAAGACATTTATCAAAAAAATGAAAAAAACGTTCGGGCATTTCATACCCAGGAACTCTCATGTCAAATTTCGTAAAGATCGGTCCAGTAGTTTAGTCTGAATCGCTCTACACACACACACACACAGACAGACGCACATACACCATACCCTCGTTTCGATTCCCCCTCGATGTTAAAATATTTAGTCAAAACTTGACTAAATATAAAAAGAAAACAAACCCATATGGTGCCTCGAGTGCATTCATTGGCTCAGCAATAAATCGTTTAAACCAATGGGAACCACCCGTGCAGAATCAGAATCAGAATCAGAATCAGAATTTATTGTCATTAAAGCACAGAGCCTATTGACACATACAAGATACATAAGTACAGGAAAAAAAAGCAATATAACATAACATACATGTAATACAAAACCAAGTGGAACAGGGTGAACAAAGAGGACCTGAAGATGAGCATAAGTTATTGAGGACAGTCGGAAGACGCATTGCATCTGCGTAGTTGAAAACAATCGTACACATATTTTGCCAATTGCCTTTGGATGTCGCTGTCAGTAAACAAAGAACTGACTCTTATTTCATCACTGCCGGTGGAAGTATTCGGTAATAACTGTTGCCTGAGATGAGCATACATTGTACACGAATCAAGGAAGTGAAGTTCATCCTCCACCACTCCACAGTTTCTGCATAGTCTTTCCTCCCTTGGTGTTCCAGTGTATCTGCCCTTTTCGATTTCTAAGTCATGGGCACTTATACGTAGTTTGCTCATAGCCTGTCTGTGTTCTTGTGTTAGCAAAAGATAGGGTTGTAGAGAGTAGTCGTGTGACACTCCCTTGTAAAACTGCGCAAGGCATTACTTTTCGTCATAATATCCGGAAAAACCGTTGTGCGTTCGAACGAAAGAGAAACGACATGGGTCCGAAAAAAAAGCTCAAAGCAGATAAAAATCAGCAGACATTGATGTCCATGCTGCGTTCACCAGCCACTGTGGCTTCAGCTGAACCAACAACAACGTCAACCGAGAACGAACTCGTCGAAGTGTTTTTGTCCTTTTGAAATTGCAATCTCAGGACACTGTGTCCTATTGATTTTCAGTCTTCAGGACAATTGTCCTAAAGGCTGCTAGAAAAATGTACATCACTGCATGTTGATGTACATGTATTCATAGTTCTCCATGCTTTCTATTCTTTTTTTCAGGACATGACATGACTGTCCAGCATCTGCCCGAGGCTCTGTTTGTGTGTTTGTGTTTGTGTTTGTGTGTGTGTGTGTGTGTGTGTGTGTGTGTGTGTGTATGTGTGTGTGTGTGTGTGTGTGAGTGTGTGTGTGTGTGTGTGTGTGTGTTCCCCCCTGTTCTTTGCTTCAAGTACACACAAGTTGTGTATAGTTCCATTCAACGTATTTGCCCGCACCGCACCAGCTGTTTTTTTCTGCCCGCCCAAAAAACTGAGCTGTATGGTGTTGACAAATAAAACATGCCTCGAGTTTTAGAATATTTTATTTTTATATGTTGTACTGCTTTGGCCTTTTTACCAGTCTGAGTTCTCGTCATCACTGTTCATGAACTGTTACTGTCAGTGCCACAACCGTCATTTTTCACCATGTATTTAATCATCATCATCATCATCATCATCATCATCATCATCATCATCATCATCATCATCATCATCATCATCATCATCATCATCATCATCATCATCATCATCATTCTTCTTCTCCTCCTCCTCCTCCTCCTCCTCCTCCTCCTCCTCCTCCTCCTCATCATCATCATCGTCGTCGTCGTCGTCATCATCGTCGTCATCGTCGTCGTCGTCGTCATCATCGTCGTCGTTTTTCTAGTCTGGTTCACGAGACACGCGAAGACTTAGTCCCAACAGGAATAGACGATGTTCGGAAATAATCCACCCTCTCGCCATAGTGACCCACCTATACTGTCACGAGGGAAATTAACATTTTCCCTCGCTCGTGACATTATAATAGTCCAGTCACTAGCGAGGGCGTGTGTCTGAAACACGTGGACAGAAACACGTGTGGATTATTTGTCTCCAACTAAAAGCAAGAGTATTCACTCTCTGGCTGCCCTGCTCATATAGAGGATGCTTGACGGTTGCCGAAATCTGACTAACACATGGCTCGCTGGGTTGTCTCCAAGACCACGGCTGCTGACACACTTCCCGGTTGGCTGGACACTGGCTCTGCAAATGGCCGTTCCGCCCACAAAACCAACAGCGTGGCCTTGACCTTGAAGTTGGTAGCCACTTCCCTGAGGCAGCTTTGGGGACGACAGGCAAACGCTGGTTCAAGTCAGCCAACAACTCTGCTGTTTCCGCCGTCAGCGCGTTGACTTGAACCTGCACCTCCTTGATGTAAGTGCTCCTGTCTGTACGAGCAGCAGCTTCCTTGGTTACATCCTCGGAATCCTCCCTCATCCATCGGAGAGCTTCTGTACGGGCTGCATCAAAGGTGACCGTACTGACACTCTCGTGTTGCCTCAGAAAGAGCCTCATATGTTGTCTTAGCGATGGCAGATGCAGACCACAGATGAAACGATTTCGAAGTGCCACATCTTTAACCGTTTCAAGAACAGCAGCGTTCGTCTTGAGCTGCAGAGCCTGCAAACTGTGAGCAAATTCCAGAATGCTCTCCTCTTGCTTCTGACAGCGCCTGCAGAATGTCAATATCAGTGACGTAGTGACGCTGATGTGGTCGTCAAAAGTGTTCTGCAGTATGGCCAGGACCAAGTCAGCAGTGGCGGTCTCATGGCAGCACCAGCAAGGGACTGAATAAGCCACTCTGCAGCTTCGCCTCCCAGTGCCGCCAGGTTGAAGTGTGCGATGATACGTCGAGCCTTGAGACGAAGTTGTCAAGGTGACAGCCATCGTCGCCGCTTGTGAAGAGGGGAAGTCTGGGAGGGGGAAACGCCCGCCACTGGTGTCGTGGAGCAACCTCGACCGCCATCTTGGATAGGTCCTAGAGTCCCTCCTACACATGCCTTCTGATAGTAAAAATGCGGCGTCTCTACTTCCTAAATCTCTGTCGACGACACCAAGATGTGATGGGGTGAAGTAGAGAAGAAGTAGGGGTGCCCAGGCAGGAAGCATTCACATGGAGAACGCCAAGTCAGGGGTTGTAGTAACGTGACTTTATTTCAACGATGCAGAAGCAGTGTCAAGTTGACTAGTGCAGCACACAACAAAATACGTCCACTCTCTCTCGCGTCTTTCAGAGTTCTCTCAGTTCTCTCTCACACCCTAGCATGTACATACATAATCAAACTTTAGCTACAGTCACAAAGTTTAACATCCAATCAAAATCATAGTAACTATTAGTAACACAACATTCTAAGATAATAAGCCATTCCATTGGTTAAAGGCAAGAAGAAAAGGGGGGGGGGGGGGGGATAAGGGATTACGACCTTCCAACCGCAGCTGACACGCTTCTCCGTATTAAATTCAAAGGAATTTACACCTACATGCAGCTAGCCGAGGAATACAGAGACAGACAGGCCGCCATATGACGTAACAACACCTGCAGGCTCCCCGGCTCCCGTCTCTTTCTAGGAGAGCGGCTTAAGTTCAAAGGATCTACCGGTGACTGGACAATGACAAAACTTTACTCTATAATTGGTGACTGGTAACCCTGTCACAACCACATAGCATGTCGCTTTGGTAACAGTTTGTGTGTAAGTCGTGCATTTTATACGGTAAAAAGACAATGGTAACAGGCGGAACCTCGCGGCAAGATCACAGGAGAAAGGAAAAAAACAAATAGCATGTCGCTTTGGTAACAGTTCGTGTGCAAGTCGTGCATTTTATACGGTAAAAAGACAATGGTAACAGGCGGAACCTCGCGGCAAGATCACAGGAGAAAGGAAAAAAACAAATAGCATGTCGCTTTGGTAACAGTTCGTGTGCAAGTCGTGCATTTTATACGGTAAAAAGACAATGGTAACAGGCGCCACCTCGCGGCAAGATCACAGGAGCGCTCATTGTGCTAGCTATCTAAGACCTTCCCGGGCTTTTACACTGGATAAGAAGACCTTTCCTCCACTCTGACACATACCAACAATCAACTTCCTCATTTGTTTCTGTGCGGAGAAGGGATTTTGTTTTATTCTCTTTACTCTAAAAAGGCAATTTTTACAGGTGACACAGAAATGGGATTTGGAGGGGCAATTTTCGAGAAATTTCCTGGTGAGCCTGTCGAACTTCCTCGACGAGGTTTTGACTTTGTTTTCCTACTTTCCGTGTGGGGTTTCCTGCTGCGTTCAGGGTTCATGCTCCATCGTCAATGTATTGTTTGTCTTTTTCTGTCCGTACACACGGTGAGGGTCAAACCAAAGATCACCAAGAGAGAGAGAGAGAGAGAGAGAGAGAGAGAGAGAGAGAGAGAGAGAGAGAGAGAGAGAGGGGGGAGGGAGGGTAAAACCAAAGATCACTAAAGAGAGCGAGGGAGAGAGAGAGAGAGAGAGAGAGAGAGAGAGAGAGAGACAGACAGAGACACAGACAGACAGACAGACAGACATACAGAGAGAGAGAGAGAGAGAGGTGGAGTGAGAGAGAGAGAACGAGCGAGAAAGAAAGAGAGAGATGAAAATTCGGAGAGAAAGAGAGAGAGAGAGAGATATTATATAGTGAGAGAGGGGGAGATAGAGAGAGTTGATTCTTGGTCTATTCCCTCCTTTTTACATTTAGTCAAGTTTTGACAAAATCATTTCAGATAGACCCGGAATCGAGACGAGGGTTGTGGTGTGTGTGTGTGTGTGTGTGTGTGTGTGTGTATGTGTGTGTGTGTGTGTGTGCGTGCGTGCGTGTGTGCGTGTGTGTACAGCGATTCAGAACTACTGGACTGATCTTCATGAAATTTTACTTGAGAGTTCCTGGGTATAATATCCCCAGACGTTTTTTTCTTTTTTTCGATCAATGTCTTTGATGACGTTGTATCCGGCTTTTTTTAGAAAGTTGAGGCAGCACTGTCACTCCCTCATTACATTTAGTCAAATTTTGACTAAATGTTTTAACATAGAGGGGGGAATCGAGACGAGGGTCGTGGTGTATGTGTGTGTGTGTGTGTGTGTGTGTGTGTGTGTGTGTGCGTGTGTGTGTGTGTGTGTGTGTGTGTGTGTGTGTGTGTGTGTGTAGAGCGATTCAGAGTAAACTACTGGACCGATCTTTATGAAATTTTTCATGAGAGTTCCTGGGTATGATATCCCCAGACGGTTTTTTTCATTTTTTCGATAAATGTCTTTGATGACGTCATATCCGGCATTTTGTAAAAGTTGAGGCGGCACTGTCACACCCTCATATTTTAATCAAATTGATCGAAATTTTGGCCAAGCAATCTTCGACAAATGCCGGACTTTGGGATTACATTTCAGCTTGGAGGCTTAAAAAATAATTAATGACTTTGGTCATTAAAAATATGAAAATTGTAATTAAAATTATTTTTTTATAAAACGATCCAAAATTACGTTTATCGTATTCTTCATCATTTTCTGATTCCAAAAACATTACCCGCTATTACGAGTTAGTCGTGTGACAGAGAGTTTTCTTGCACACGAGACTGTAGATGTCTCACGACGGCGTAGCCGAAGTGAGACAGCAGCTGTCGAGTGTGCAAGAAAACTCTCTGTCACACGACTAACTCGTAATAGCGATTATTTCTCACAGCATAGGCATAGAAAGACAGAAATGAGTTTTGGGGGACGAAATAACAGGCACAAAACAAGACTGAAAAACACAATTGCCCTTTTACATATACCCTACACACGCATGCGCGCAGAAAATAGATTCAATGCGTTTCGTGTCTTTTCTGGTTGAATGCATTCAACAAAGTATCAACCAACGTTTCTGAATCTTTCAATGAAAAAAATATAAACTTATTTTGAACCAAACAGCACATACCAACGAAAGCTAAACACACAAACACACACGCGCACTAACACAGATTGAATGCAAAGCGCGAACGAACACGGAGGATTTTTGTAGGTCAGGTCGTGGGAAAGTCCACCCGAAACGTTCCACATGGGAACTGGTTGTGTTTGTATTGTTTATTTTCTCACAGTGATGTTGATGGTTTTTACAGTGTCGTTTTGAAAGAGTATTTTCCGAATTTGGGGCACACTTTTGACTTTTGGTTCGTTTATCCCGTCGAAGTAACATTCGAGTGTTTCTAAATCAAAACCTTCCAACACCGCTGGTGCAGATTAGACCTGCCTGACTGTCTGCGTGCGTGTTGGAGCTGAAGACGAAGCCTCAATCGTCAAAGCGTCACCTATATGTTGGTCCTGAGCATCGGATGTACGTTGGTACGTGGTGAGATCCGCACGGAACTGTCTATGCAACTTTTCCTTGTCACAGGTGTAAGGTTCGATCTATTCTTTGAAATATCGTCCTCTGTGTACGTAGCAAGCGTTTCGCCATTTTCGGTTTTCGTTGCAGACGACGATAGTGAAACTAGTACCAATGGTTTTGTTTTGACCTTTCGTATTCAGGGTTCTTAATTGAAGCTTGGTAAAGGGAGCTTGTCGTGTAAGTGGAAAGTTGACGAAGCTTTTGAAAACACTGAGAAATTGAATGAAGAAGAAAATGTGGCTTTCAGTTATATACAGGAGAACGGGGTTGGCGTTATTCTTTTTCCGTCAAACACGAAGTACACACAGATAAAACGTGGTTGACTGACCTAGGCCTGTTGGCACACTATTCAGAATGCACAACAAAATGTAACAACACTTTGATACCCATTTTTCTACGTTCGTGATCACTTGAAATGAATACTGATAACATAAGTGTTTAAGGTAGTGACTGAATGTATGTGAAGGTAAACATTTTCAGAAATAAATGCATGATCAAAATAATTGATTTCGGCATCAAAGCGTGTAACATACAATCTTGCACACGTTTGCTTTAGTAGTGGCAAAGAAGGAATGCATGTGACATATAAATATGTTATATTCGGATTAAAAACAATCTCTGAAAATTAAAAATATAAAAATTATGATTAAAATTAAATTTCCGAAATTGATTTAAAAACAACTTCGTCTTATTCCTTGTCCGTTCCTGATTCCAAAAACATATAGATATGACATGTTTGGATTAAAAACACATTCAGAGAGTTAAAAAGAATAGAGATATAGAAAAGCGTGCAACCGCTACCGCGCTTTTCTGGATTGTTAATGTCACTTCCTTTGCCACGAGCGGTGGACAGACGATGCTACGAGTGTACGGTCTTGCGGAAAAAATGCAATGCGTTCAGTTTCATTCTGAGTTCGACTGAGCTTGACTAAATGTTGTATTTCGCCTTACGCGACTTGTTTTTCAATTAAATTAATTGAAATTTTGGTCAAGCAATCTTCGACAAAGTCCGGACTATGGGATTGAATTTCAGCTTGGCAGCTTAAACATTAGTTAATTAGTTTGCTCATTAAAGTTGTCATTAAAATCGAATTTTCACTAACAGATTTAAAAATGATTGAATCGTATTCCTCAATTCCGCCTGAATTCAAAAATATATACATTATGTCCTGTTTACTCTAAAAATGTGCTCGGAATTACAGAAAATAGGTTAAGCAAGTACTGCGTTCGCACGCTACGCGGACCGGCACGGTTGGCCTAGTGGTAAGGCGTCCGCCCCGTGATCGGGAGGTCGTGGGTTCGAACCCCGGCCGGGTCATACCTAAGACTTTAAAATTAGCAATCTAGTGGCTGCTCCGCCTGGCGTCTGGCATTATGGGGTTAGTGCTAGGACTGGTTGGTCCGGTGTCAGAATAATGTGACCGTGGGTGAGACATGAAGCCTGTGCTGCGACTTCTGTCTTGTGTGTGGCGCACGTTATATGCCAAAGCAGAACCGCCCTGATATGGCCCTTCGTGGTCGGCTGGGCGTTAAGCAAACAAGCAAAGAAACAAACAAACAAACGCTACGCGGAGACGAGCGTGACCCGTCTCGGTCTTTTGATATGGTTACTTGAGACTATCTTAATATAGTCTCGGCGATGACTGTTTTTGTGTGTAAATCTGTTACTGTGATACCGACAGCTTGACTAAATGTTTTTATATCGTTTCACGCGACTTGTTTTAAAAAGTTTTTTAGTTTTAGTTTCAGGAAAAGCAGAACGTGTGTCCCTTGAATCGCAATGTCCGTCATACGGAAACTTGAACATGTTTAACCTTTACCTGTGATATTCTACTACTCCTGGTTTATCTATCTATCTATCTATCTATCTATCTATCTATCTATCTATCTATCTATCTATCTATCTATCTATCTATCTATCTATCTATCTATCTATCTATCTATCTATCTGTCTGTCTCTCTCTCTCTCTCTCTCTTTATCTGTATCTATCTATCTATCTATCTATCTATCTATCTATCTATCTATCTATCTATCTATCTATCTATCTATCTATCTATCTATCTATCTATCTATCTATCTATCTATCTACCTATCTGTCTGCAAGTATCGCCTTTAAACATTTAAAAAAAAAACACCATTAACTAGCCCTTTTCCAGCCAGACTAAATCGATTCAATCTTGCCTTGTCAAAATACCAGTGATGGAAACCGAGTGAATATCCCTAAAGACAAGGTCAAGGTTAAAGTTGCACCGACGGAAGCATTACAACCGGGACTACTGAAGACGGACAAACTTAGTTGTGCCTCTGCTGTCAATTCATGGAAAGGAAACTGTATTAAGGGAACGTACTTCTTAGTCTACAGTCCAAGCTCTGAGCCATGTTGATACCCAGGCGCAATATTGCTGATATGTGATAAATATGTGATAAATATGTGATAAATATGTGATAATTATGTGATAATTAGTTTTCAAAGCTAACTACAGCCAGCCGTAATAATTACCAACAACACAAAGTCCTCGATCTACGCAATTAACACTTCCTCTTCTATGTTTCCCAGAAACGAGTAAAAGCGCCAAGCACTTTTTAGTGAGGACGTCCTTCTTCTTCGTTCATAGGCTGAAACAGGATCTTTTCCGTGCGCACTTGGTCTTGTGCTTGCTTGATTTAGAACGATCTCATTTTAACCAACCACATTCCTTTCGTGCCATATGAGTTGACCTGGGAGATCGGGAGAAATGTTTTTCTCCCTTGAACCCACCAGGCGCGGCCGGGATTCGAACCCGCGAACTTCCGCATAGGAGGCCGATGTCTTATCCACTTGGCCACTGCGCGAATCCTCGTGTGTCCTGAAAGTGGATCACTTAAACCGAAGCAGCAACGGGGCAATGTTTCTGCCCACTTCCTCTCCCCGAGGGTTCTCCTTTAAATCTAATGAATACTTTCTTGTTCTTACTTTTGATGAAGCGCTCGACCTTTTGACTCTTGACCAAATGTCCTCGACCTTTTGTGCCTCGACATTGTAAAACTCGACCTTTTGTCGCACACCCGTAGATGTAGCTCATGGAAGCGACCTGTTCTCAGTGATTAGAACAAAACAGACAAGCGTGTGGAAGTCATGACAGCCATGCTGGGGAAAAAAGCTGAAACCGAATAAATACTATTTGGTTGGGTAAATGTTGATCACCTACTCATCTAAAAGTGACAGTGACCGACATGACCTTGCCAAGGACACTGAGAAATGATAATTGTACCGCGCCCGCCGCTGGAGGTCAGACCACGGAGTTAGGAATACTGATCTTCAAAGAACGCGCGAAGGTAATGTGGGTAATTAGAATAAGTGTCTTTCGCGACGAAGGCATTGAAGTACTGACATCTCACCAAATCAATATCTATTCAAAGTAATGACGCTACTACGGTGTAATCGAGTCTCTTCCACTGCATAATAACACAACTTTTACAGAAAACACTGTAATTTCTGTAATTACAGCTACGCGCTAGCTATTGGATTACTCGTAGCACTGTAATTGCGCATTCTTTACCAAGATAATTGTGCTAGGGTATGCATGTGCTCGGCATAATGTGAGCAAAAGCGTGCTCATTACAGGACACTGCGACAATGATAATTACGATCCAATTATAGGCACAAACCTTCCCGCGTTAATAAAACAACTCGACTCATCATCTCCCATCTTGCCAAGCTTTTACATCGGATAAGAA
>NC_090251.1:49991155-49999368 GCF_037325665.1 Littorina saxatilis
CAATCTTTCTATCTTCGTCTCTCTGTTTCTCACTTTGTCTATGTCTCTCTTTCCACCCGACGCTACATCGCCTATTCTCTCTGTCTGTCTCCATCTCTCTATTATCTCACATGGAGAAATGTCAGTGGTGGTGTATGTCTTGTTAGGCTAAGTTCTATTTAATCAGAGTATGTTTGCGTGTGCTTATACCTAGTGATCAGGGACCTAATATAGGTCTATGCTAGTGATATTGTAAAGCGCATAGTGCTTTTTGTTATGCGCAATAGAAATCTCCTTAATAAATAAATAAAAAGACACAAACGAAACACTAAAACATTAATATCATATTAAAATATATGTAAAACGTATTGTTTTGTCAATAACGAACGTTCCAACAACTTACCTTTCTTGTTTTTTTGGTACAAGAATACCTTCAAATCAGTGTTTGGTCGTTCAATTATACTCTCTTCGGTGTCCGAACCTCCCCCCGTGTACACTACATTGAGTGTGCACGTTAAAGATCCCACGATTGACAAAAGGGTCTTTCCTGGCAAAATTGCTTTGGCACAGTTAATAATTGTCTACCCATACCCGTGTGACTTGGAATAATAGGCCGTGAAAGGTAAATATGCGCCGAAATGGCTGCAATCTACTGGCCGTATAAAATTTCATCTCACACGGCATCACTGCAGAGCGCCTAGAACTGTACCCACGGAATATGCGCGATATAAGACTCATTGATTGATTGATGTTAAACGCTTTGTTTGGCTGATGTTTGGCTCAGACTGTCATTCTCCATGCACAGTACTCTGTATTTCCTTTCTTTTTGATTGAAAGTTCCAGGTATTTGCTCGATCAAAGATTTGAATCGATAAATTCCCACAGAATAAGTTACTGGATGGATTTGTGTTGTTGTTGTTGTTGTTGTTGTTGCTGCTGTTGCTGCTGCTTCTGCTGCTGCTGCTGTCGTTGTTGATCCTGTTTGTATTGTACAGCGGTTCCTGCGATGTGTGGCCCCTCCCATGAGAGGACACCTCCCTTCAAAGGACACCTTCTCTTGTCCCTTTTTATACTATCTCTACCCAAGTATACCTGTCATGACAGGCCACCTGTAATGTAGGGACACTTTGGGCTGTAATGTAATTACCACTGTAATGCCTGTCACTCTGTCTGTCTGCCTGTCACTCTGTCTGCCTGTCACTCTGTCTGTCTGCCTGTCACTCTGTCTGTCTGCCTGTCACTCTGTCTGTCTGCCTGAGTCTCCTTTTTTCGTGTGATTGCTTCTACTTTAAAATGAGCGATTGACTTCAGAGGCGTATGAATAAGGTAAACGCACAGCCAACAAACAAACAAACAAACAATCAATCAAGCAACCAAGCAAACACGCAAGCATACAAAGCACACGCCTCCGCCATGCTCCACGAACAGAGAACAAACCGCCCAACACGCTATAGTGTCGAGTGGACGTGATCGAGAGGCTCAGGGTTATTCTCGGCTGAACGAAGGAGGCAGGGCGCGTCGTGTCGTCCTCAATATCAGTTTTGTTTTCGTTTTCATTTCTGGTTTTATCGACTTGCCCAATGGTTGAAATGTGAACTTCACACATCAAAACTGCATGAACGATTTGTGTTTTTTGTGTGTGTACCTATCTATATACTTATTTCATCCTTTATCTAATGTGGACAGATATAAAAAAATCATTATGAGATAAACGAAAAAACTTATTTGAGTATGCGTTGAATTCGACCTTCAGATGGCGAGAGGAGAAAGAAGCTTAGTGACAAAAGTTCTTTCCTTTATCTCATAATTTTGTGTATGTCTGTCCTCTGTCCATTAGTTCAAAATACATGTACTCGTGAATGTTTTGTTTTTTTCGTTTTTTTCTAAAATTAAACGTTCCTTAAACCACACTTTCTTGGTGTGTTTTGAAACAAAATCTACCTTAACTGAATTGACAATTTCGGAAATAAGTCCGTCTGGTTTATATGGGATCTAGCAGAATTACATTTCTTGCAAAACCTCACAGGAGTTCGTTGGCATTTGGTAGATTCAGGTTCAGGCTTCAAAAGTCCCACGGGTTTCGTCTGCTGGACGTACGCGTGTCTCCATCAGAGCTGGACTGACAGATAAGGACAATGACCAATCGGGACTTCGGCGCTGAACATCACACACATCATACACGCACGCACGCACGCACATAAACACACACGCGTTCGCACACACGCACGCACACACACACAGTGCAGAGGGGAGAATAAACATGTAATGTATTGACACTAACATATATATTTTTAACTGGCGCCACGCCCACCCATGCCAGGAATTGCATCAATGATTGCCTGCAGAACACTTCGCGATTCCGAACATTATTTGGCTCAGCTTATGTCACAGTATATATATGTGTACACAGTCAACATGGGTTGCTTGGTAGACCTTCGTTGCAAATCAATAAGGTCGTTGTTACGCACAATTACCAGGCCTAGCGAGATGCTGTGGATGTTATGTTGTTGAGGTTACTATAGGCATTTGTGCTAACACGTAAGCTTACATACCTATTACGTTTTACGTCGTGATGCTCCCTTGTTGCGACGATCGTTGGCTTAAACATGTACCCACATTTCTTCCTTTGTAACCCGGACCATCTTGCCAGCAACTACAGATCTGTCTGGACTTCTACTATGGACCCCCACTCCACCAGCCTCAATTTAAGATTAGCCCTTTTTAAGACCTTGATTTGTCAAATGCTCTGTTTATAACTTGTAGGTAAGAGAGAATGCTTAATGTCCTACAGGCTAAATATTACGCCTCTTAAAGGCTGCCATACTCGTAGCGTTCATTAATTAATTCATATTGTTTACATGTGCAAATAATGTTATAAAACTGTACCTAAGGGGATATAATAACGATTGGCTGTAGCGCTTTCGAACACAGAAAAAATATTTCAGTATTCACTATTGCAAAGTGGTGTTGATAGTGTCGAATGTAAACAGAACAGTCTCAAACGCCATCTTTGGTTTACGAAACGTCACGAAGTGACGTCAACGGTCTAGAAATAGCCCAAGTCCTGAAGAACTGTTGCTAAACAATAATGCAATAAAGAATTAATTATTTCTCGTAATTGGTAAGGACTTCAAACCTAAAACTTTGCAGGAAGCTTAATTTATACATCCCCGCAACGATGGGAAAAGCCCTGGAAGTAATTGAACTAATTAAATAGGACTACGTCAGCCTTTAAGGGCATAATATGGGTTATATGATTTGAGTTTTACGCCCTCGCGGCTATTGATGTATGCGTGTTTAGGTGGTATTAGCCATCTACACTTATGGTAGAATGACCGAGGTCTTTCACGTGCCATTATCGGTGACACGGGGCTGGGACATGGCTTCCGTCTCTGGGTCTTCACGTAAAGTTGACCCGTGTCCGTCCCATCATGATTAGTAATTGTAATAACAAAGAAATCCTGCTCTCTGTGCGGAGTGGGAATAATTATGTTAGTAGATAGATTGTCACTAATGTCAGCATGCACAATTAATTCAGCAAGATAGTCACACTCTGCACAGAACGCCCCAAAGGCTCTTGGTGTTTGGTTTGTGGAGGTAAATGCTCTGGTTTGTCATATCATTCAGTGTAAAACTAAAAGACTGGGGCCCGGTAGCTCAGTTGGTAGAGCACTGGACTTGTGATCGGAAGGTCGCAGGTTCGAATCCGGGCAGGGTCGGACACGGGTCAACTTTATGTGCAGACCCAGAGACGGAAGCCATGTCCCACCCCCGTGTCATCACAATGGCACGTAAAAGACCTTGGTCATTCTGCCATAAGTGCAGGTGGCTGAATACACCTAAACACGCAGACACCTGGGTAGCGCGACTCCGTTGCTGCTTGCTTTCCACTGGTAGGAATCGACCCGAATTTCCCAGCGATGGGACAATAAAGTAATGAAAATGAAATGAACAAGAAATTCCTCCGAGGTAGGAAAAACACCCCCGTTGGTCAAAGGGAAATAACCTTCTCAGTTGGTGGCAGTGAGAATGGTTATTTCCCTTTGACCATTAATATGTCCCTCTATAAGTCCTTGTATAATTTTAATCCACCAATAACTCCCTAACCGTGTGTTTGACTGGTCCCAATTTTTGTAAGGACCGTCTCAGGAATGTATAGAACCTGTTCACCAAGTTTGGTGACGATCGGTCCGTTCATTCTTGAGATCTATATGCGAACACAAACACACAAACACACAAACAAACAAACAAACAAACAAACACATCGACCGAATCCTATACACACCCCTATACCGGGGGTGTAAAAATGAAATGTATACAGACCCAGAACCGTCTCTTAGCATGATCACGTTATGTCCCAAATAGACTCTAGTTCTGGGGACACAAAAACAAAGTTAGCATAGCATATATTATATCAGTGTATTCTAAGCGCACACACTCCGTACATACAGACTCACAAACACGTGAAGGAAATAGAGAGACAGACATACATACAGACAGACAGAAACAAACACACACCCCGACGTCGCGCGCACTAGCACGCACGCACACACACACGCACGCACGCACGTACGCACACACACACACGCACACACACACACACACACATACTCTCTCTCTCTCTCTCTCTCTCTCTCTCTCTCTCTCTCTCTCTCTCTCTCTCTCTCTCTCTCTCTCTCTCTTTAGACTTGGAGGGGGGGGGGGGTCATTCTTGATAAGTTGAAAAACAATGATAATTTTTTTTTTAAATTACATTAAAGATATTCACAAATAATGCAAGCATACTAACTACCATTGTAAATTGGAGATTAATACTATGATACAAAACGACTCCAAAGCTCATACTCGGGGGGGAGGGGGGAGGGGGGGGATTGGGCGGTGGTCATAGGGCAAGCAATCAAATAATTCAACGCAAGACTACCGATCGGTTTGCTCGACTTAGCAAGTCAGCAATTCTGTGTTCGTTCAACAGGGCGGGGTAGAAGTAGAGCTCCACCACAGTTTGGCAGCAAAGGTTGGTAAGGGGAAAGGGGGGGGGGGGTCGGAGGGGGGGGGGGGGGCAAGAAGACACATCATTATTTGGCAGGTGGCCAAGACACGCTGTGTGGTTGTGTGTGTCTGTGTAGCGGCACTGTGACAGCTGTCCTGTGCGCCGTTGGCACAATGCCACCACCACGTCACACTGACACGGCCCGCTGTGTGACAGCGTCAAACTCCGCTCTCTTTGTTACATTAGTTTTCCGTTCGACGACTTTCCAGCTTAAAAATAGGCGTCGCTTACAAGTGTCGGTAACTCCGACTACGTATCGGATGCTTCCACTTAAGTCCCGGATGCTTTGACTATGTCTGTATCGATTGCTTTCACCAAATGTCGGGTTTCGACCCGGGCATGACTTCCCGGTTTCCGGATCGGGTCAAGTGTCGCAGACCTGAATTAAAGTGACGGGCAACATTTTTTTTTCAGACAGGATGCAAAGGCGTCACAGAGAGGCGCAGAGGGAGCACCTCGTCAATCACCAAATCATATGTACAACCCATGTGTGTCCATTTCCACTAGCGCGACTTCCACTAGCGCGACATTCCACTAGCGCGACTTCCACTAGCGCGACATTCCACTAGCACGACTTCCACGGGCGCGACATTCCACTAGCGCGACTTCCACTAGCACGACTTCCACTAGCGCGACATTCCACTAGCGCGACTTCCACGGGCGCGACATTCCACTAGCGCGACATTCCACTGTGGAGACATTTAACTTGCACAACAAGCCCTACACTGCGACATTCAAACACACTGACGCATATCCTTGATGTTTGACCAAAACAAGGTCCAACTAGAGCAATCAGTGAAGGCGACACACACACACACACACACACACACACACACACACACACACACGCACACACACACACACACACACTTACAAACACACATACACGCCCGCACACCGTCACACACACTGACACACACACATACAAAGAGAGAGAGAGAGAGAGAGCGAGAGAGAGAGAGAGAGAGAGAGAGAGAGAGAGAGAGAGAGAGAGAGAGAGAGCTTTCTACGCTTCAATCCAGCCGTCCCTAACCATTCAGCCACACAAGGCCCCATTTTCTCGAAAATTCCCCTGCGGCCTTTGTGCTGTCAACACAGCTGCGCCGCACCTGTTTACGTATGCTACGGGGTTTTCTGCTGCTCCGCCACGGGTTCTGGGTCAAAAGGTCACGGCCAAAGTGGCTTTTTCACGCTGAACCAGTTCTCGCACAATTCGCCGGCTAGCTCGTAAATGCTGCTAATTTTCGTGCCGTAAGATTACGAATCAAGTTTGGGCTCGACGCGGGAGATAAGATTTTGTCGTCTGCTGTAATGTTTACGAACAATTACGGCTTCGTTGCATGTACTTGCGAGTTTCAAGTTATTGGGGCTTGAGTTTTTACAGTAAAGTGAAGTAAAAACAACGATATGAGAGGGCGCAAAGTAGGGAAGCAACAGCATGTCGGTACGTGCTATTTTCCATGCAGTGTAACCGGATTTACAAGCAAACCCGGATGCTGTGACGAAGCCTGTGTCGGTTCCTGGATGAATCAGTGACTGTGTCGCGTTTGTCAGCGATGATTAAGTGAATAGGTGTTCCCGTGCTTCCGATTACTCGTTTCCACTCAGCTTGGTCTGAGTAATACGGTTTAATTTGATCATGAATGATAACGGAAATGAACACACACACACACGTGCGCGCGTGCACACACACGCACGCACAAACACACAAGCACGCACGCACGCACACACACACACACACACACGCGCACGCACAAACACACACAAACACACACACGCACACACACACATACCGCATTTATATTAACCCCCTCCACTCCGTCCGCTCCTCTAGCTACTGTACAGTCCCCACCTTAACCCCCCTCCCCCCCCTCTCCCTGTCTGAGAAATAACAGTTCAAAGTGTACGCGTTGAAAGGAACATTACAAGGATGAACATTTCCGGAAACAGGAAATAGCAATATCTTGACTTAAATAATCATTTCCTGTCAGATGTCCCGACTGAATTTCATTAACATCCGGGAATGGACAAATATTGCAAACATGTAATACTGAAAGTGTGAAACCTAAATTGTTGATGATGATTTAAACTACTCACTTATCGCCCCCCCCCCCCCCCCCCCCGCCCCCCCCCCCCCCCCCCCCCCGGTAAGAAATAGTTGGCATATGCCCGCTGCGCGGCGCTGGTAAGGACTGACCACAATGTGTTGCTCTCCCGTTCTTATTAGACCCTCGCTGATGCATCACACGTGCAAGCCCCCCCGGCAACATGGAAATTGCGGCTGGCTCTTCCGGTCTCCTTGACTTTCAGAAGTCCTCTCTCCCCTCTCTTTCTAATTACGGGCCTAAGTGTTGATATCCGGCTTTACTACCCTCTCTTCCCTACCTGCTAACACTGATCCCTTTAGGCCTACCTCAAGTATCTAACATCCTCCTCCTCAACCCGCGGCTATTCTGTCTCGTTTAAATAGAGTTTATCTGACGCTGTCCGCTCTATCTAAACTCACACTTTGAGTATTCTTCGCTTTCACCCATGCGTTACTGCCTGATACGTTAGAACAGTTTCATATCCCTTTCAGTCGCTTAGTAGCTCCGGTTTATGTGTGGCGTATATTGACAGATGTACCGTAGAAGTATAACGCCAAATTACGAGAAACGACGGAGATAAAGGTCACGGTCACAGACGGAGAGACCCGGCCGGTTAAACCCCAGTCTGCCTCGGTGTCCGACAATGATAAGCTTGAACGACAAAAGCTCGAACGACATAAGCTCGAACGACAAAAGCTCGAACGACAAAAGCTCGACGCGACATAAGCTCGAACGACAAAAGCTCGACGCGACATGGAAGCGACTCGAACAGCAAAAGCTCGAACGACATTAGCTCAAACGACAAAAGTTCGACGCGACATAAGCTCGCCGCAACAAAAGCTCGACGCGACAAATGCTCGTCACGACAAATGCTCGACGCGACAAATGCTCGTCACGACAAAAGCCCGACGCGACAAAAGATTGAACGATAGAAGTGACACACAAGAGTGCAAAAAAGTCCTTTTCACATTTAGTCAAGTTTTTTAGTCAACATAGATCGACTGGGAATCGAGACGAGGGTCGTTGTGTGTGAGTGTGTGTGTGTGTGTGTGTGCGTGTGTCAGTGTGTGTGTGTGTGTGTGTGTGTGTGTGTGTGT
>NC_090251.1:49999568-50019568 GCF_037325665.1 Littorina saxatilis
CTCTCTCTCTCTCTCTCTCTCTCTCTGCCTCCCCCCTCTCCCTCTCCCTCTCTCTCTCTCTGCATGTCTCTGCGTCTGTCTGTGTCTCTTGTTGTGTCTTCATCTCTGGTCCGGCTCTGGGCCTTTCTCCTAATAATCAGCCAAGCACAAATACACAGAATCACCACCAGTGTTTTAAATGTAATATTGCAGTAAGCAAATCATTAACAAAAAAACACACACACCCCTCCTCTCTTAAAGTCGACTAAGTTGCGTAATTAAGGCAGTTTGTTTTTACTCATTATAGTGTACGTGTGCCGGCAATGTGCCTGTAATGAATTAGCAAGGAACGACACAAGTAAACACTTATTCATGCGTGCTTGATACGCTGTTTGTTTCGAGCTCAGGTCAGTTTTGAGGGGAGCTTATCAGGGCCGGACCAAGTTCGTTTGAAGGTGGGGCCCCAACTGAAGGCAGGGGTCCAGGGGCCGCCGAGGCCCCGCTGGGGTGCAGGGGCAACGCCCCGCTGGGGGGTCTGTGGGGCAAAGCCTCCCAGAAGCCGAGACAATTTGTCATTTGTGAGGTCATTTTTTGGTCTTTCCTTGCAACTGGGAATCAAAATTACACATTTTCAACAGTAACAAAACACGCGGAAGTGGGAAAGGTATAGGGGCGAGCACTCAATGATCTCACAGTGTGCAGTACAGTCCCTTTCCGAAACATCGGTTCCCCGATAGCGCAGATGATATCTTGTTGCAATCGGTTCTCTGATACTATTGATACTAGTGATAGTGTAGCGTGTGACTTGACATGTGGCCTATGATGATGGACTTATAACGGGGAGGGCAGGCCGTTGTCGACTTGATATTATGTTGTTCATAATTTGAAATAGTTTTAGAAGACCAAATAAACTAAGGGATTTTGGGGGAAGAGCTTAAACAGTCCACATAATTTTTTTTCTCTGAGAGGTACATCGGATGGCCAGGGGGGGGGGGGGGGGCCGGAACCCAGGAACCCCCCCCCCCCCCCCCAGATCCGGCCCTGCTTATTCATAAACACGCACTCCCAACACCACCGTCCCCGACCCGACCCTCATACTTAAGAAGAACACCCTTTCTCTGGGCATTTTTATACCAATAATCAACAGCTTGGCTGTTTCTGTGTAAAGTAGGACTTGTTGCTGCACTAGTTCAGCAGATTGACACAGGTGTCACTTACGAAATTAATTCAGCAACAAATTCCACTCGGCACAGGCAGCGACCAGGAGTCGAGGTTAGAGACTTTAGTCCCGGATAATAATAATATCAATATTAATGATAACAATGACAGCTTATATAGTGCGAACCACAGTAGCCTATGCTCTCCGCGCTTTACATGTTAACTATGCATAAGAACACACTATTTAACATAACATCTAAATACATATACAGTCTAGCAAGTTAACGTAACAATAAACTTCAAACAACACATTAGACACTTTAGGAAAATACCATGTCGCGGGCACAGTTTATCCTGGACTAAAGTCTCTTCTTCTTCTTCTTCTTCTTCTTCTTCTTCTTCTTCTTCAGCGTTCCAGAATTTATGGTTACGTGTGAGCTCGTTTGCCCATTCGGGTTCCCCACACTATACTCTA
Source organism: Littorina saxatilis (assembly GCF_037325665.1). NCBI lineage: Eukaryota > Metazoa > Mollusca > Gastropoda > Littorinimorpha > Littorinidae > Littorina > Littorina saxatilis. Next base: position 50,001,181 of record NC_090251.1, read on the forward strand.
AGAGCATAGTCAGCTTCACTCCGCTTTTGTTGGGTAGGCATGCTGGGTATTTTCGTGTTTCCATAACCCACCGAACTCCGACATGGATTGCAAGATCTTTTCCGTGCGCACTTGGTCTTGTGCTTGCGTGTACACTACAGTCTCTAACCTCGACTCTTGCATATCGGCCCAGGTTGTTGACTTGTGGTATATTTCAAGATGAAGGGTGCTCTTATCCCGTGTAAAAGTCTGAGACGATCTGTGTTGACGAACATGATTCCTTACACGCGAAGAGCTGTAGCTTTAACAACGACAATCAGACGGATAATTAAACAACGCTTCTTCATTGTCCGACCAGGTGTGCTTGACCTTTAGTGCGGGCTGTTTGTGCCAGGTGAAGTCCGGCTCAAGGGAAGTATTCTGGGTGCAGCCCTTACACATGCCTCGATAAAAGTGCAAATAATGCGACGCATACACTCTTGACACACAGCTTTAAATATACATGTATGGCTTTTCGGGGTTTGAGTTTAGAAGCTCAAAGCAATGAAACGAATAAAAAATAATTGAAGAGTTTCATGTCCACGTTTGATCACATTTCTGTAACAAGATTTAAACACTTTGTGACATAAATCCAAAAACAAAGAGACTGCCAATTAACGTTCCAAAATTCAGAATAAAAAACAAGAAAGGTAGGTTTCTTGAGCCCTTTGTGACATAGAACATATTCCTAAAAAATATTTCTAAAATATTTCATCATATACAATCATTCATTCGCTCGGCTTCCTGACGAGTGGGCGTAAACTGATTCTATCAAGATACGTTTTGTGTGAATATTTGTTTGTCTGTTCGCTTAAAAGACCGTTGGGTCGAAATATCTGTGAATGTATTGTTTTGTCAATAACAAACGTTCCAACAACCTACCTTTCTTGTTTTTTGACTTTGTGACATAGTACATAGTTCTACTAGCAAACGAGGAGCCCACAATAAACATAGCTTTCATTAGGGTTAAGTTGAGTACAAGTGAGCATTTTGTTTGATTCTTTTGTCAGTATAAATATGTTCTATGTCTCAAAGGGGTTCAAAACTTGTTACAGAAATGTATTGTGAAGGGGAACACTTCTGTTCAGAGTGTACAATTATATGCTGTCCCTTACAAAATAGCAGATTCTCTTTATCAAATGTTGTTAGCACATGTGAAAACTCACGACTGTAGCTGGAAAACATAGGCATGTTTCAGCAGCGTATTGCGTTCATTTGTTATCAGCACGCCAAACTTTGCTCTTTACAAAAACAAAACCTTCAATTTTTTTTATTCGTTAAATTGTTTTGAGCTTCAAAGCTGGAGCCCCAAATGCCAAACATGTTTATTCAAAGCTAGGAAGGGCACCACGAACGCTCCTGCACTGCGTATGTATTTTTTGAGGATTACAAAAGCTAACAATACGCCCAGACCGCATCGATTTTCTTCCACGGACGACATTTTCTTCTGTTCGTTCTTTTTGCAAGATGGTGCTTGATCCAGTATTATTCAAGACTGTATTCTCCAAAAATCTTTCCACAAACAGCGAACGCGTCAGACACTAATTGTCATAAGCGACAATCGGGAAAACATAGAGTTTGCTTTAATAATCTTCTTCAAATGCTGCGGGAAGGGAGAGACGGGACACCATTGTGTGACGTGTGTGTTTCTGACGCAGAGACGGCCGATATATCTTTTAGCAAATTTAAGGGCGACAAGGTATGTTTCTCGAAATCACACAAAGGTGCCAAGTGAGCGTTATCTCTCATAATGCTGTGGTAATATTTGAACAACAGATGATTCTCGTCTCGAAACCAATGAAAATCTGTCGAGCTAGAATGTGTCTCTCTTTGTGCCTTGTGCCTAGTTGGTCCAGAGACGATTCTCCGAAGCAGTAAAAAGCTGCCAAGTTTGGGGTTGCTCTCTCATTGTGCTTTGTGAATAATTGGCAGGGAGAGAGGAGAAATGCTTGTGACGCTGAGGTTTTGACGGAGTCATAATCATACACGTGACAAATGAATGTTGAAAAGCACGTGTCCGTTAATTTTGGTTTTGAGTTTTGTTTAACAGCTAACACAGAAAACGATGACAAAAACAAAAGTAAGCAGGCGTTCTTTTTTGGTCTTCTTCTCTTTTTTTTCTAATGTTTGTTTGTTTTCTTTCTTTTTTTTGCCCACGATCCTCCCCACCCCCCCCCCCCCCCGGTCGCCTTTACACTACCCCCCCCCCCCCCACCCCCTCAATAAAACAAGCAAGAACAAAAACGCTGATCATTTACAAATAGTTAAACAAAAGCAATATCAAGGGGAATAGAAACCAAGGAAAAGAGTAGAGACTTAGATTCAAAGGGGTGAGAGGCGTGAGGGGCGGAAGGAATCAATCAATCAATGACGCTTATATCGCGCATATTCCGTGAGTACAGTTCTAGGCGCTCTGCAGTGATGCCGTGTGAGATGAAATTTTATACGGCCAGTAGATTGCAGCCATTTCGGCGCATATTTACCTTTCACGGCCTATTATTCCAAGTCACACGGGTATAGGTAGACAATTATTAACTGTGCCTAAGCAATTTTGCCAGGAAAGACCCTTTTGTCAATCGTGGGATCTTTAACGTGCACACCCAATGTAGTGTACACGGGGGGAGGGTTCGGACACCGAAGAGAGTCTGCACACAAAGTTGACTCTGAAATAAATTTCCGCCGAACCTGGGATCGAACTCACGCTGACAGCGGCCAACTGAATACAAATCCAGCGCGCTACCAACTGAGCTATATCCCCGCCCCATAGGAATAGAGAGCGAGACTAACCCCAAAACCACTTACACATCGAATAATGAATCGTTCAGCTCAAAAGAATTCTATCGACCAAACGGCACATGTAAACAACGCAAAGTTTAAACGCCTCTAAAAATTGAGTCTTATGCAAATATGGTGACGTCATACAAACTCAGCCTGAGGCAAAGGAATGATGCGCAAAGCATGTTCATGGATTCTCTTCAGCTGTCTAATTATCGATTCATCTCAAAAACTGGTGATCGACGTTCCCTCTCAAAGTAACTGGAAATGTTGTTAGCTCAGCGTTTAAATGTTTGCTATGGGGCATAGTTGGTCATGTGTGAATAAAATCGACAGTTAAACATTCCTGTTAAGAAATAGTTGGAACGTGAGTGGCTTGATAGAAAAATGTGAATTCACACCAACTTCTTTGTTTTAAGAAAGCAGCACTGCTTGGTACGCTAAATCAACACCCCCTCCCCACCCCATCCCAACCACCCCGAATACATGCCGGATGTTCAGTAGGCAATCAGTTCCTTACATTTGTCTTTACAATCAAAATCATTATTGTTTTTGTACTTGTTCTTCTTCTTGTCACCCTTTTTCTCAAACTCGATTGAAGAACCACTCTGCGTATATTTTATGGCCGTTGACTTTGTAACGATGATTCTTCTTCGTCTTCTTCTTATTCTTCTTCGTCCCTGGCCATGCTAGCATGTCAATGACGTCTTCAGGGCAAAGTCATCGGCTAGCCGTAGTGACTCTGCTGTTACCCACAGCTTTGAAAGCTGCGCATGTCATTTTTACCGTAAATAACCCGGAAAGGATGGTGTAAAGACAAATTGTGGAAATCCACTTTTATCAATTCACGAAAGTCGTTTCAACAATCCAAAGCGGCGTATGGCTGCCTGAATGGCGGGGTAAAAACGGTCATACATGTAAAAACCCACTTGTGCGAAAAAACACACGAGTGTACGTGGGAGTTTCAGCCCATGAACGCCGAAGAAGAAGAAGAAGTTTCAGCAATGTCAATAAGGTCTTGAGGGTAAAGTCATCGGCCCGCCTCAGTGTCTCTCCACAGCTTCTCGTGGGCCTCTCCTGCATTGGTCCGCGCCCGTCGTCTCACGGCGCAGAGAGGGATGACATGCTTGGCGTTGTGCAATCAATTTGACTTCTAAAAGCGTGAATTGCTGAAACGACTTTCATGATTTTATAAAAGTGGATATCAAAATTGTGTCTGTACACCATCCGTTTTGATGTTTAAATCAAAATTGACATTCACAGCTTTCGAAGATTATTTTACGAAAAAAAAAATCCGACACATATACAGTTACTTTACATTCCACGGTGTCACGTTGATTTTTTTTAAAAGGGAATCTCGCATTCGCGTACGACTCCAGATGTGCTACCTATTATCCGAACCAGACGTAGATTATTTAAAGAAAAATTATACAGTAACTATACACTCCGCAGCTGTTGGGTTCTCCATTTTTTTTAAATGTTCAAGACCGGAAATGGAAGTTTGCTGGCTGTATTTAAGTATATTCATCTGGGTCACTTTCATCCTAACCATAAGTAACTATCGCTGTAGGCGTGTAATCATACCTTCGTGACAATTAATTAGCACAGTGATTGATTGGCCGCACCTGTTGCCCGTGGCGAGGGGACAGAGGGATGCCGCAATGTAACGAAGGGGTATATGTGAGTGTGTGTGTGTGTGGGGGGGGGGGGGGGGGGGGGTGCGTGGTGTGTGTGATTTGTATGTGTGTGTGGGGGGGGGGTGTGTGTTGGGGGTGTGTGTGTGTGTATGTGTATGTGTGTGTGTGTCTGTGTGTGTGAGTGTGTGTGTGTGTGTGTGTGTGTGTGTGTGTGTGAGTGTGTGTGTTTGTGTGTGTGCGTGTGCGCACGTTCGTGAGTGTTTGTGTGTGTGCGCGTGTGTGTGTGTCAGTGTACGCGCGTGCGTGCGTGCGTGCGTGCGTGCGTGTGTATGCGTGCGTGTGTGTGCGCGCGTTCATGTGCGTGAATTAGTGTATGTGTGAGTAAGGACAGAGGGGGGTAAAACGGAGAGGGGGGAACGGTTTGATAAGCAACACTCCTCAGTTCAGTACGAGGTCGCTTTCGTAAGGATTTCGAGATGTAATCCGCACTTGGACATAACATGAAAGGCAGTGGTCAAGTCGCCGCCAGGTATATTGAGTGACTGACATCCATGATTTCACCTTTGAAAATGAAACATGTATACCTAATCACTTACTTATATACCAAGGTATTTAGTGGCAGATTTCGTGAAACCTCGTAAACTTTCGCGTAGTTCATATTGCTTATGAACGTAATAACAATAACAATAACAATAACAACACTTTATTGTCCATTAAAATGTTACATAAAAATGGAAAATTTTCTTCGGCACACCCTGCCTGCCTGTAAATGTAATAAAACTTATATCATCCTCTCATTGTTGGCTTGAATAATAAACCTCCGTGTGTATTGTGTTCAGCAACGCAAATGTTAATTTAAGTAAGCTTATGTTATTTTTCTCTGCAGTGTATCAATCAATCAATCAATCAATGAGTCTTATATCGCGCATATTCCGTGGGTACAGTTCTAGGCGCTCTGCAGTAATGCCGTGTGAGATGAAATTTTATACGGCCAGTAGATTGCAGCCATTTTGGCGCATATTTACCTTTCACGGCCTATTATTCCAAGTCACACGGGTATAGGTAGACAATTATTAACTGTGCCTAAGCAATTTTGCCAGGAAAGACCCTTTTGTCAATCGTGGGATCTTTAACGTGCACACCCAATGTAGTGTACACGGGGGGAGGTTCGGACACCGAAGAGAGTCTGCACACAAAGTTGACTCTGTGAAATAAATTTCCGCCGAACCTGGGATCGAACTCACGCTGACAGCGGCCAACTGAATACAAATCCAGCGCGCTACCAACTGAGCTATATCCCCAACTCCGCTTGAACAAACACGCAAAACAAGTTACACTTCATAACACAAAGACGCAATATTCTCGAATGTAGCTCAAACACGCCCCTTCCCCAAACCCTAAACCTTACAGCACAACCCGCACCCCCCCCCCCTCCCCTCCCACTCCTAGCCCCTGCAGAGTGCAGAGCATTAACTGCGTCGCTATATAATGTACCCCGAATAGCGTCGTCTCTCCGTTTGAATTTACCTGTGTGAAACGGTATGTTGATCACGACAGGATGAAAGAAATGTCTTCACAAACAATTCGGCGGCTGGAAAGTAAACGTTTTTGGGCAGTGCTGTAAGGTAGGCCTACCCTGCTTAACAGTGATATACGGTCGTCTGTTCGTCTGTTTGTTTAAACAAATTGCAACTCATCAAAGTAATCCAAAAGCTCCAAGAAGGACTAAGTCTGAGCTTACTGTTTTATTTGAACGTGCACTACACGTCTTAGTAATCGCTCGGAAGAAGAGAGGGGAGGTGTTTTTTTTATTGAAAGACAGAGACAAAGGTGAGCAGATAGGCATCAAGACAATTGGGGGAGGGAAACGAAGCAAGTTTCAAGGGCAGGGTTAACAGACAAAGGAAAAAACAGAAAGAAAGACAAAGTACATCACAGAGAAAGGCAGAGAAGACACACACACACACATACACACACACACACACACACACACACACACACACACACACACACAAGCACATGTACAGACATACACACACACACAGACACACAGACCCACACACACACACTCTCACACACACACACATGCCCCCCCACACACACACACACTAGCACTCACCCACACCCTCATCTCTCCCCCCTCCCCAACAGACCACAAAATCCTCAAACTTGACCCAGAATCCAGCACAGTTTGTCCGGCAAACATGACTCTGTCAGCATCTTGCAGCATCCCCGCACCATCGTCTGCAGTATCCGCCATATTAACATGCACACATGGACAGCGCTAAGCCCCCACGTGTTAAGTGTCCGTCCTAATGACGGGGGGCAGCGCAAACACTACGTGACGATGGCCATTTGCATTACGGTCCGGCATCTCCAACGTGCGCAGGCGTAAGCTTTTCCGCTAACGTCAAAAGGCTGTGTTTAATGCAATGCTGACGCCGAGATGGTAGCCATTTTGGCGATGGAAAAGCAGCAATGCATGAAAAAGGCTGTGTTTTAATAGGTATTTTCTGCCTTTAACATTGTTTGTTTCTCTGTAAATACGACTACAATGTCGACATTAATACGAAAACCACTTGCTGGCGAAGAAGTAAAACATATGTTTTGTTTTAAATGTGTCTAAAGCAATAGCGTATGTCTGCATAATGTGCATTTTTCCCAGTTCAAACACTTAAGAAAAGGTTGGTTTTGTGTATTTATTGTTTTTTGTTACTCAGTGGTAAAGTATTAACAATGGTATGACCGGGTTTTTTTTATTCTGGCGAAAGAGATGAATGAGATTAGAAAAAAGGGCCATTGTCTGTATGCATAATGTGTTTTTTTGCCAGCCCAAACACTGTCGAAATGCATTTTTTTTACGAACACCAGTGGTAACATATTAATGTTGGTATGACGGCATTTTTTTCTGGCGAAGGAGCAGATTGAGATTCAAAAAGAGCTGTGTTTAAAGGGGTATTGTTTACCTCTACAATGTATATATTTGAGTCAATTCACGGTAGAACAATTTCTTTTAGTCAAAAAAAATGGTAAAATATTGACTACGGTATGAAAGCCAGTTTTCGAATGGAAGAGCAGAAATGTTGATATAATTGATAACCGTTCCCGTGCTCAAGTACATGCCTATATATACATAAGCATTTGATCGTGCTTTCAGTTAATGATGATGTCTCTTTAAGATGTACAACTGAAAGAGAAGATTATGATGAACGCCTGTTTTTTAATTTTATTTTATTAATGCAAGAGTAGAAAAAGACGGATGCTCGTGCGGGGTACTTTTTTTTCTCTTTTTTTCTTTTTTTTTTTACCTCAGTTGCATGCAGGTTGCTACTACCCTTCTTATTTGCCTTTTTTCCCTTTTTTTCTTCTCTTCCGGCTGGGAGCATCCTTCTTCATAGGTCTTTTTTTCTTTTATCAATCAATTTTTTACATTTTTAAATCAACAGCCTAAATAACGGGTTGAAAAAAACAAAAACAAAAACAAACCACTTACATTTACTTCTTTTGCCCTAATCTTTTGCCCTAATCTTTTGCCCTAATCTTTTCACCTCTATCATGGACATGCGGGGTACTGATTTCGTGTTGTCCATACTAAAGGGCTTACTACTCTTCATCATTATTTTGTTCTCTTTTCTTGTAACTGACCATATTCCTTTAAAATGCAGCGTAGTATAAGGAATGGTCAAAGCCATACTTGTCATTGTAGAAGCAGACAGGGATTATCCCTGATGCAAATATAATACAGGGTATATATGTTTGCTGTCGTCTTTACCCAGAACTCTTACGTCTTTTCATACATTTCCTCACACTTCTTTTGGCGGACGATATCCCTTTAAAATACAACACTGAACAGGAGATGATGATGAAAGCCATCTTTTTTTGCGTGGGAGCAGAAAGAGATTATCCCTGATGCAATTATGCGCGGGATATTTGCTGAGCTGGGAAGACAGCGAAGTTGAAGAGCGTGGTGGGCATGTTTGGCCGTCTTGACGTGAGATCGTTGTGACGTCACCACGCCCACCTGCTGCCCACAAGAAAGACAACAGAGAGAGAAAGGATAGCAGTTTATGACGAACATATATTATGCTACATCCGAGGAGAGTCTGCACACAACGGTTAAATCAGGCTATTAATGTGACCAACATGACCTGCCGTGACAGGCCACCTGCAAGGTGGGGACATTTTCGGCTGGTCCTTGCGTTTTTCACCAACAATTTCACGCCGTTTTTATTAACCGAAAATGGAGTGACAAAGCTTCGTGCAGCGACTTTCGTCAAGTCGACTTCTCTAAGTAGACTTCTCTAAGTAGACTTCTCTAAGTAGACTTCTCTAAGTAGACTTCTCTAAGTAGACTTCTCTAAGTAGACTTCGCTCAATTCATATCAGAATTAATGGTGTCCTTTCAGCACAGGTAGCACTGTGCCATTACTAAGTTCCCGGGTCCCCCCCCCACCCTCTCGCTTTAGCATGCGTACACTGTGCGGGGAAGATGAGCTGAAGAGAGTTGACTATTTGAACGAGCGATGCAAATCAGTCGTTTCAGGACATTTGAGCTTTAGCATCGGGCTGCAAAATTCTAACGAGAGGTGAGAATTGAACAGCAAAAAAAATCACAGAAGGCAGGGGCGGACGAGGGGGGGGTTTCTGGGGTTTCCGGAAACCCCCCCCCCCAGCCAAAAAATAAAAATATTTTTGTGTGTTTTTTTGGGTTGAGTTTCAATTTTGTGGGTATTAATCAGTGACAAAATCTGCTGCCTGGAACTGGTAATGATCATCCTCAGAATGCACCAGCTTGCACCATTTTGCATCCTTTTTTTCAAAATTTTCCGGGGGGGCATGCCCCCGGACCCCCCTAGCAAGCTAGGCGCTTCGCGCCGTCGGCTCGGCGCTTCGCGCCGTCGGCTCGGCGCTTCGCGCCTTCACACCCATATCTTCACAATATACTTTTGGAAACCCCCCCCATAAAATGAACTGATCCGCCCCTGGAAGGGGTGGGCTTGGGTGGGTAGTGGGGGAGGGGGGCTGGATGAGGGTGGAGGGGCACAATGTTGGGTAGAAACCGTAGGAAAGTAGGCAACAATCTAACCGACAATTTTCGTTAAAGGTCACTCTTTATGTGTCAGTTTGAGTTTCGCTGTCCAAACGTTGTTCCCTTTGCCCCCGTATCTTTAACAGAAGTCCCCGTAAAGCGTTACGGTGGAAGACTATTATGCTTCAACACAGAAGGTAAAAACGAACACACTTTTTGAAATGCGTCTGTATTTGAGTATCTGTTGAAAGTAGCCAGCTTAACACTATTGTGACTAGCACTGCCACGGCGTTAACGTCCTGCCTGCCCAAGCTTGCCACCAAGAAACTTCCCAAAAATCAGTAACTGTAAAGAAATCTGTCTAGCAAGCTTGAATTAAGTCCAATCACCACCAAATTTTGTGTACTAATTCAAAAATGGATGCCCAGTTCAGTCGTGCTATTTATAAGTTTGTCACGCGATTTGTTTTAGCAAAGGGGGGTGAAAGGGGGGTGAAAGGGAGATAATTTGTGTTTTTTAACGTTTTTTTGTGTGTGTTTTATTTTCCACTGCTTTTTTTAAAAGTTATTTTTTAACAGAAAGTATTATAAATAATGTTATAACCAAACAAGGTGTAAAACCTATGAATTAGCTGAAATATTGTTAACATTGTACACAGAAATAAGGAGACAGTACAAAGAAAAAAACAAGCAAATCACGCATTCACTCACAGCATCCTGACTCAAATGAAACAAAACTGTAACACTCACCAAATGATGTCTAGGTAATCCATATTGAATATAAGTCACATTTTCACAACAAAGTACCAACTGTACACCTATGAACAATTCCAAAAGGATTTGAAGGCTCCAGCCATCCATTGTTATCAGTGCTGCCACGCCCCCATAGCTCCTGCACGATTCCGAGATACATGTTCGTCTAGCAGTATCACCCCCTACCACGTGTAGTTGCCGACTCGTACTAGCAACAACGGGACTGTTTCTTCCTCAATATCACTGCTATTATCGCTTTCTTGGGGCTAAAACGACACGATGTATCATGATCTACAGGATCCTCAAGATCCAACATCCGGAGAATCTCCTCCCGTGACAAGGCTCGCCTTCGATTCATTTTTTTTGTTCGAAAACACCACGCAAATCCGCACTAATTTGATCAAGCCGGAAGAGAAAACCACGTGTATCAAGGGAAACAACTCAATTTACTGCAAGCTTCAAAAACCGGGAAGCAATCACGAGTCGTGTACCTTGTATGTCTAATACTAAAATAGTCACTTCCCGTCCGTGGGCGTTGCAGCGCTATTACTAATATAGTCACCTCCCGTCGCGAAAGTGTTAATCATCAGTGGTTGACATTTTCTCAAGTGAGATTAAGCCAGGACATGTGAAGGATGAGGGTTGGAAGTCTAAAGTTACTATTGTATAAAGTTTAAAGGGGTCATGTCAAGAGCTGTCAAAAAGAAGTATTAGTTGATGCCCTTGTTAGCTGAAAGCAAACAACAAATGATGTATAAAGAGATCAGACAATTTATGCAGAGATCCTTTTTTTCATATCCGAAAACAGCTCACTTTCAGAGATACAAAAGATACTCGATTCACAGATTGCAAACTACCACATCACTCACAGAAAACATGGTAGAAAGAATTGAAGTAGACTGACAACATCACAAACTCGTGTCATACATGAACAACATTAAACCTGCTTTGCTAAAGATTAGTTAGATCATTACTCTTAAATAGATTACGTTTCACCAAAAAGAGTAACGACGTGAGGATATCGGTACCTAACTTGTTTGTACAACCTTATAAATAAAGATAAAAGAAGATAGAAAAGAATCGAATATTGCTGTCCAAGCAGATATTGTGTTCCGTTGCTAAGGGCGATAAGGCGTGTGCTCCGTTGCCAAGGGAGGCGATGTGGCGATAGTGTACACGTCATTTACATACTTTATCGCCTACAGCCGTGATGTCAGGGGCATAATGCGTAATCGTACGAATTAAAATCGATACAATCATTGTCCTTATGTAATCAAAATTTCAATGCATTTTCATTCCCAAGGCTTTTGATCTTAGTTGATCATCTATTGATTAGAGCGAATTATAAACGAATTCATGAATATATTCTTTTGAATGCCCGAGGCAATTCCTCTCCGGGAACCATTGTTTAATTTGGGATATGAACGAATGTGCACATTTAATGGGTATATTGTATGAACAGTTATTTACAGCTGTAAGATAATATTCTCAACGTGCCTCAAAATAACAGGACAGAAGAGAGAATTGAATTGAATTGATAATCATAAAATGTATTTTACGAGGGTGACAGAATAAGCAATGTATACATGCTGAGGGAGAGAGAGAGAGAGAGAGAGAGAGAGAGAGAGAGAGAGAGAGAGAGAGAGAGAGAGAGAGAGAGAGAGAGAGAGAGAGAGAGAGAGAGAGAGAGAGAGAGAGAGAGAGAGAGAGAGAGAGAGAGAGAGATCTGCTTGTTTTGTCTACAACATGCGTAATTCAAGCTTTATTAAAGCTAATATCAGCTTCAGAGACGTCCTCTCCTTATATACTTACGGTCAGAAGGTGTTATTATTTGCTCGTTGTTGTTGTTGTTGTTGTTGTTGTTGTTGTTGTTGTTGTTGTTGTTCTATCTGTATGTGTGTTTGTGTGTTTGTTTGTGTGTGTGTGTGTGTGTGTGTGTGTGTGTGTGTGTGTGTGTGTGTGCTCCTACGTGCGCGCGTGCGTTCGTGCGTGCGTACTGACGTGCGTGCGTGTATTAGTGTGCGCTTGCGTGCGTGTGTGCAGGGTGAAAGGAGGAACACCGATACGGTTTACTGGTTTCCCGCGATTTATATTGAAAAGGATAGTTTTTGACCATTTATCTCGCACAATATACCGACTGGGGTCAGTGGCTCTAGAATGGCTACAGGGTACATTGACTCTCATAAGTTTCATTCTTTCTTTTTTTTTTTTTTACCAAAGAGCACATTTATAAGTTTATCTTGTTGAGCTCCTTTATCATATTATATATTCTATGGCTTTGTAAACATGTATCTGAATAAAATACTGTTCAAACCAAAAGTGTGTACAGTGGATTCCCACTGTTAAATACGACAGTCACGTATAACCGATACAATAGCGAACATTTCCAGAGTTAAGGTCGTGCTTTCTGAAATGTGATCGTGCAAAAATATCCTGAAAAAAAAGGATGTGAAAAATGACTTTGCTCTCTTTTCAATATTTTTTGCGAAAACGGAACAATGCGAACATACCATCAAGCTGATAGTTAAATGCACAGATAGGTGTCAAACAAAAGTCGTGTCGCGTGTGAAACTACACATCAAGTTACACTTCATGTACTCTCTTCTTCTATTTGATAAGCAGTTGTTAATAAGCGTTGAGAGTGTCAGAAACAAAACAGATCTCCTGGAATGAAAGAAATATGCTGGTAATGTTATTTGTGACACGGATTCCGTATGAAAATGTCCCATTTCGTTATTGTCTCATTTTCATTTCATTTCATTTTCATTTTCATTACTTTATTGTCCCATCGCTGGGAAATTCGGGTCGCTTCCTCCCAGTGGAAAGCTAGCAGCAACGGAGTCGCGCTACCTAGGTGTTTGCGTGTTTACGTGTATTCAACCACCTGCACTTATGGCAGAATGACCAAGGTCTTTTACGTGCCATTGTGATGACACGGGGGTGGGACATGGCTTCCGTCTCTGGGTCTGCACATAAAGTTGACCCGTGTCCGTCCCGGCCCGAATTCGAACCTGCGACCTTCCGATCACAAGTCCAGTGCTCTACCAACTGAGCTACCGGGACACTTTTTTTATACGATCTACACCCCTCCCCCCCCAACACACATACACATTTTCATGTACTAACATACACAATGCTATCAGTGGATGAGTGTAAACACAAACTGACGATGATAAACAGTGCGGCAGATTTTGTCCTTCTCAAAGTACGAAGAAATAATGAGAAACCTCAATGTTTTGTTTTTTAAAGTACGTTTTACAAAGTGCAAGGGCACTTAACTTGAACACAGGTGCGCTTTCAAATGTCAGGTTTGCTTGGGATACGTCAAGGTTAGAGTGACATTTGCAGTTGCAAGTGTGTATACCTGCTCGCAGGCGCGCAAGTACACAAACACGCACGTGATAACGAGGGCTCAGGTAGGCAGACAGACGGGCAGGTAGGCAGATATTGACACACACATTCTCTGTTTCACTAACACGCGCGCGCGCGCGCGCACACACACACACACACACGTACACACACACACACACACACACACATACACACACACACACTCACACACACACACACACGCACACACACACACACACACACACACACACACACAGCAAGATCTCTCTCTCTCTCTCTCTCTCTCTCTCTCTCTCTCTCTCTCTCTCTCTCTCTCTTGTTCACACACATGTCAAGACAACCAAGCGAGCCTGTCAATAAACCAGCCACTCAACCAATCAGTTAACTAGCCAGCCAGTCAACCGCATACTCAATCAATGATTTCTTACTTCAAAAAAGAGGGTGTCAGGTTTCATGAAATACAGAGAAAATCTGTTGTTATATTTCCTTAGCACCTATCGCTCTTTTACGTGTAATGCATCGATCATCACTGTTTTTTTTTTCGCTGACGACAAATATTGCAGACACCTGCACGGCATTGACATCTATACGTTGCTAAAGACATTCCTATGTAACACTGATACAGACGCGGGTATGGTGTTTGGGGTAATAAGAGCGTGTCTAAGTGTATACTGTAACCAAAGTCTATCATAATTTTGTATAGCTGGAGGATCGTGGGTCCTTTGATATTCATCCGCTGGGTCTTGACTGAAATACAAGCCATGTTAGAAAAAGAAAACTTTAAAAAAAAACTACTTGTGTTGTATCCAATACATATTTTAAACATGTTCGTTGTCTAAAACATTTTATGTGATATGTACATGCAGTGGAAGCCCCCCCCCCCCCCCCCCCAATTTGTTTTAGACAACCAACATCTGCGAAAAGCAGGTCTTGAAGAAGAGGGTAGTCGCAAAATGAAGGTATATATATATACAGAGGCCATGAACCAAAAAATCTGAGAAGACAGGGTTGTAAAATCGAGGACATTAAAAATGGAGGTGGATCAACAGCGGTCCTGGGCAGAAAATCTGCAAACACCAGTCCTTATAATGCATGACATACTAAAATGGGGCCGATTTAACAGCGGTTAACGGAAACACTGAGAAAGCACGGTCTGAAAAGAGAGCAATCGTAAATTGGGTGATTTGGGGGTGGAGATGGGGGCGGGGGAGGGGATGAGAGTGGCGCCCATTGTGAAACAAGCCTTGTGTTACCTGCAGCTGCTGTTACTGCTATTCTGGTAGCTGATGATAACTGGCTAATAATAAAGCGTTGGAAATTACTCTGAGCCCGGTGGAGAAACGAGCGTCATTACCCAATATTGACGGACTGTGTGATGATATCTTCTGCTATGATCTGTTGAGACAGTGATATCAAAATCGAGACCGGAGGTCGAGATTTTGATATCACTGTCGAAACAGACCAATAGCAGAAGATATCATCACACAGTCAGTCAATGTTAGATATATTACTAATTCTTTGGACATTTTGTATTTACTGTAAAGAAATTACAAAAGTATTTGTCTCAGTTTTGGCTGTTCTATATCCCTCCCTCTGATTATTATTCCTTTTTGTTTACTCTTTTCTTGTACTTTTCAGTTTTTTTAAAATGTCTTTTCTTTCAAAAAGTCTCTAGTCACTTGCTCAACTAAATTCTGGGATAATTACATTTTCATATATATTTGTTTGTTTTTGAATTTTGGTGTTTTTGTTTTTGAAGTGGGGAAGCAATAAAGAGGTCGTCGATATCAAAACTGATATCGACGGAAATGTCGTCGATATCAGTTTTGCACTGAGCTCAGTTTTCCCCAATTGACCAATGGAAATCCACGTAACATATGAAATAGCAATATTGTAGGCTATGACAGCCACAATGCAGTGATGTGCAATTATCAGTCCTCTGGTGCAAAATAATGACCACGCCACACAAGGCCAGAGTGCTACGAACAAGATCAAATGACAGAAAACCTTTTATATGTAAGATAACAGCAAGCACATGCCTTACCCCCCCCCCCCCCCGCCACACACAAACACACAAACACACACTCACACACACACTCACACACATACACACACACACACACACACACACACACACACACACACAGCACACAACACACAGCTTGTATTCCCATTTCGCCACTTCACATATTGGTTGACCCTTGATCACTTCTAATATTTATTGACGCATCTTTATAAAGTGATATTTGTTTTCACTGCTCTACCTCTGATATCTATTGCCACATCTTCGCTGCAGAACCTGAGAGAATAACAAGCATTGGAATGAACAAGCGACTTTCATCTTCAAATAACCATCTATTCCCCTTTGTTCATTTCTGATAATCATCTACTCCCACGCCTTCACTTCCGATAATCATCCATTCCCACATCTTCATATTCTGACATCAATTCATTCCCACATGTTCACTTCCTGTTGCAGATGTGATCCACGCGCGAGTATCCAAAGTCGTCCACTATGGCTCAGCGGGTGAGTCCATGCCGTCTTCGCTGGCCGTGGATCTAACGCTGGACAACAGTGATGTCCGGCTTGACCTTCAGAGGGACACAGACTTCCAGCCCGACTTGCCCGTCTATGTCCTGTCCACAGACAGCGCGGGCAAGCAGCAGATTAAGCGGGCAAAGTTGATAGACACTGAGGTAAGGGGGATGGTGCAAAGTGTTGCTGCTTTGTATTCACGTGTACATGTATTATTATAACGCTTTAAATCTTTGCTTTTCTTTTTTTCTTTTTTTCTTCTTACTCAAAATGTCTATCTTTATTGTCTGTATCATGTTAAATATCAAGTCAATACAAGGGAAAGTCTTGTTGTATATATTCACAATCATTCTTTTTTAATTTTCTTTTCGAATGTTTTGTTGTTGTTAGAGCCATATTTTCATGTTTTTGTTTCACTGTTAAATGTAGCATACCTAGCGTAACAAAAATATTATGACATTGTTCAAGATAGTTTATTCTGTTATGATGCTCATATGAAGTATAAAACTGTAACTATTTTTATATGATAAAAGTAACATTATTTGAAGTACAGCTGACGCTATCGTATACCCCACCCCGTTATAATAACGAGTATAGTACCCCACTCGGTTGTTGACGCTATAATGCAACATTATTTCTTGAATTCACGTGCAGTATTAATGCAACATTATTTCTTGTATTCACGTGCAGTATGCGGTGTACTACGATCCGAGGCACGAGGCGGCCTTCGGTGTGTTTCGGGAAAAGGACAGCAATGGTTCTATGCAATACAAGATGGTAAGTGGATTTGTTTCTCAAAGTCTTAGGCATAGGTTGTAATATGCAGACTGTCAGCAAATGGCAACAGACATGCCGAGATAATGAATATCAACGTGAGCCGACAGCCGAATGTTGATGTCATTTTTGAGACGCCCCGAATCAGTCCTGGTTGGTCTAATGGGTCACATGATGCACTGACATGACAATGAAGGAAAGAGTAAAATATTAATGGAAATGCGTGTCGTAGCAAATTGGTAATCATATTTGAGTAAAAATGGTGTATAAGAATGTTGCTTTTGGACAGGACGTCACTTTCACTGTCAAGTTAAAAAAACCAGAAGTTTAAGATGAAATCCAAAAAAACCAAATAGACTGCCAAAGTTCCAAAAGTCAAAATAAAAACACACAAAACGTGTGCTATTGGAACGTTTTATTATGACAAAACGTTTTGACGTAACGTTTTGTTGTGTCATAATTAAACGTTCCAAGAAAATACCTTTCTTGTTTTTTCGATTCCAAGTTTAAGATGAAATTTTTTTCTTACGGAAAATAGACAAGATAAAGGTGTCTATGATCTTCCCTCTCGTGTTAGTGACTGTATACACCGCCATAGATCTGGCCAGGATTTTACGTGAAATAAGAGCATCCTTCCACGTCGAGACCCAAGCCAACAGTCTACTGCATGGTGGCTTTCTGTGCAGAATATGAGTTTTGTTTGTGCTGAATTATTTTTGCAGCTGATACCTATGTCGATCTCGAAAATGAATTCCAGAAGTGCACGGAAAACAGCAAGAGTGTTGATTTCTAGGTTGTCTAAGTTGAGGGACGCTCTTCAGGGCTGGACCTAGCGGATGAAGTGGATTTTGGGTCCCCCCCAAAAAAGAAAAAAGAAAAAAAAAAGAGGTACATTTGCCTGGGAAGGGAGGAGAGGTAGGGCTGTCGGAACATGGGACAACCCCCCCCCCCCCCCTAATATCCAGCCCTGTTCTATACCAAAAACTTGTCCAGGTTAGTGTCACTTGTGACTTCCAACACGGTTTACATGGTAAGGGGTATCAATCAATCAATGACGCTTATATCGCGCATATTCCGTGGGTACAGTTCTAGGCGCTCTGCAGTGATGCCGTGTGAGATGAAATTTTATACGGCCAGTAGATTGCAGCCATTTCGGCGCATATTTACCTTTCACGGCCTGTTATTCCAAGTCACACGGGTATAGGTAGACAATTATTAACTGTGCCTAAGCAATTTTGCCAGGAAAGACCCTTTTGTCAATCGTGGGATCTTTAACGTGCACACCCAATGTAGAGTACACGGGGGGAGGGTTCGGACACCGAAGAGAGTCTGCACACAAAGTTGACTCTGAAATAAATTTCCGCCGAACCTGGGATCGAACTCACGCTGACAGCGGCCAACTGAATACAAATCCAGCGCGCTACCAACTTAGCTATATGCGGCCGATGTGTGTCTGAAAAGGATACATTGTATAATTATTACGTCCAGAATCCCTAATATCAGTGTGACCTGAAAA
>NC_090251.1:50022068-50034568 GCF_037325665.1 Littorina saxatilis
TTGAATGCTGAAAATGAATGTTTAATTTGAAGGTCAAAATTGAGTGTTTTAAATTGACGGGCGCAGTGGCGTAGTGGATAAGACATTGGCCTCCTAATCGGAAGGTCGTGAGTTCAAATCCCGGTCGCGGCCGCCTGGTGACTTATGTGCAGACCTGCTAGTGCCTTATCCCCCTTCGTGTGTACACGCAAGCACAAGACCAAGTGCGCACGGAAAAGATCCTGTAATCCATGTCAGAGTTCGGTGGGTTATGGAAACACGAAAATATCCAGCATGCTTCCCACGAAATTGGCTTATTTTTATGCTGCCGGAATTGCGGGGTTAAAACGGTCATACACGTAAAAATCCACTCACGTGCAAAAGACATGATGAACGCGGGAGTTTTAGCCCATGAACGAAGAAGAAAAAAAAGAAAACGAGTGTTTAAATTGAATGTCGAAATTGAATGTTGAAAGTGGATGTTCTTTCTTTCTTTCTCTATTTGGTGTTTAACGTCGTTTTCAACCACGAAGGTTATATCGCGACGGGGAAAGGGAGATGGGATAGAGCCACTTGTTAATTGTTTCTTGTTCACAAAAGCACTAATCAAAAAATTGCTCCAGGGGCTTGCAACGTAGTACAATATATTACCGTACTGGGAGAATGCAAGTTTCCAGTACAAAGGAAAGTGAATGTTGAAATTGAATGTTTAAATTGAATGTTGAAAGTGGATGTCGAATTTAAATGTCGAAATTGAATGTCAAAATTGAATGTTGACAGTGAATGTCAAACTTGAATGTTGAAAGTGAATGTCAAAAGTGGATGTCGAATTTAAATGTCGAAATTGAATGTCAAAATTGAATGTTGACAGTGAATGTCGAAATTGAATGTTTAAAGTGAATGTCAAACTTGAATGTTGAAAGTGAATGTCAAAAGTGAATGTCAAAAGTGAATGTTGAAAGTGAATGTCGAATTTAAATGTTTAAAGTGAATGTCAAAATTGAATGTTGAAAGTGAATGTCAAAATTGAATGTTGACAGTGAATGTCAAAATTGAATGTTGAAAGTGAATGTCAAAATTGAATGTTGAAAGTGAATGTCAAAAGTGAATGTCAAATGTGAATGTCAAAAGTGAATGTCAAAAGTGAATGTTGAAAGTGAATGTCAAAATTGAATGTCAAAATTAAATGTCGAAATAGAAAGTCCAGATTGAATGTTGTCGGCATGCGTTTAGCGTAATCTGGTGAACTGAACTCTTAACACAATCAATTATTGTTGTTGTTGTTTGTTAGTTTGTCATATTGTTTGTTATTCTTTTCCGTTTTCTTGCTTGCTTGTTTGATTATTTCTATGTTCAGTTTTATTTTAAGCGCTGCGTGGTTTTTTTTCTCTCGTATTTTTGCTTTTTTGTTCTACGAGTGATGCTCTATTTCATCCTTCCCCAGTAATCTTGCTCAGCCGCAGGTGTATAGTTCATCTTATCTTCTTCTTTGCTCGTTTTGATGACATTACAACAACCAACTCTAACCATCTCTCCTCTTCTTTATTGTCTCCAGCTCCTATGATCCTGAGGCAGAAGACAATGCTGCACCTCAACATGAGTCAGCCCTACAGGGTGGGAGGGACCCCCACCCCCCTCCGCGCTCTTCCCACCCTCCCCCCTCACCCCCACAGGAGGAGGCGGCAGGTGACTCAGGATGTGTATATCGACGTCGTCGCGCTGGCAGATTACGGAGTTTACAAAACGTGAGTGTCTACCTATTGTCCTCCGGGGGTCAGTTTTAGGATGGTAGGGGTGGGTTTGAGAGTGGTTGTGGCAAGGGTAGGAGGCGGTAGGCGATTACAGATTTGTTTGTTGTTGCTAGTTGTCAAGACCACCTGAGGGTTCTACTAATGAGGTCGTTAGAGACAGGTGATCGCTGCAGACATGCAGGTGCATTATGTATTATAACAAAAAAGCCAAAAAGGGTCGGGATTCTTACTGGTGGTTGCATTAGGCAGGTGGTCGTTACTGAGGGGAGATCACCGGGGCATGTTCGACTGTGTCATTGTTGTTGTTGGTTTTATTATTTTTTTATATGTTTCGGACCGTTTGGGATTTTTTTAATTTTTATTCCATTTTACCTAAAAATGCCCCTGCTCTCTTTCTGTTCTTCCTTCTCGTCCTTCTCTTCTGTCTTCGTCTTGTGCTGTATTATGTCTTTGTGTTGGTATTGTTGATAGTCGAAGCCACCTTATGTTTGGCCTGTTTACATTTAGTTAAGTTTTGACTAAATACTTCATGCGACTTGTTTTTTTTATTGGGTTGCAGTTGTTTACTTGGTATACAGCACGTGTTTGGTTGTTTTCATAACAGTTGTTTATTTGGTATATAGCACGTGTTTGGTTGTTTTCATAACAGTTGTTTATTTGGTATATATAGCACGTGTTTGGTTGTTTTCATAACAGTTGTTTATTTGGTATATAGCACGTGTTTGGTTGTTTTCATAACAGTTGTTTACTTGGTATACAGCACGTGTTTGGTTGTTTTCATAACCGTTGAGGAAGTCTTTTGACCGTACAATTAAGTGGCAAATCCTCGTACAGCGAGCTTTGAGAAGTCAACTTCGCCCAATTAATGTCACGCTTCACTGTTGTTTCTCTTGGCCTTGATCCCTTGGCATCAACACTCAAAATGGCTTGATCAGATAAGGTGCTCACGTGCCCCATTATTTATTAGTATGGAGGAGTCATAAGATATAAATCGACTTTTCATACCTTTATTGGCTCCAAAGATAGTTTATTTATTCAGTTACCCCCCCCCCACCCCACCCCCCTCCTCACCGCCGCCATCCGCGCTCTCACTGTCTCTCTCTGTCTTCTTCGCTTTCATATTAAAGTTCTCGCTTTGCCCCTTCCAATGTCTCTGCATTTTCTTTACTGCGTTTATGTTCGAATAACTGTTTTACGTCTCACGTCTTTGTTTTTGTTTTAATAATAATAATAATACGAATATTTATAACGCGCACATATCTCACCAACAGGCGACTCAAGGCGCACATACACTCGTTCACACACACGGAGACTTAAAGTCACTAGCACACACACACACCATCAAACATTAAAATATGTACAGTTATTCAGGGTGGGATGGGGTGGGCAGTGTATAATGCATGGATTATTTGGAAAAAAGGAATGTCTTGAGTGCAGATTTGAATGATTCGAGGGACTGTTGTTGGCGGAGGGGGAGAGGTAGTGTGTTCCATTGGCTAGGTGCTTGGAAAGAAAATGAGCGTTGACCTGCTGTTTTGAGTTTGGTGTGGGGGATGTTGAGCTTGAGGGAGTCGGCAGATGATCTGAGTGTTCGTGAAGGGACATAGAGAGAAAGAGAGTCGGAGAGATAGGCAGGGGCGAGACCATGGAGGCATTTGTAGGTGAGAGTGTTGATTTTGTAGGTGATGCGGGCAGGAACGGGCAACCAGTGGAGCTGATGTAGGAGGGGGGTGATATGATCTCTCTTTTTCTTTCGTAGGACAAGACGGGCAGAGCTATTTTGAATGCGTTGGAGACGAGAGATAGAAGAAGAGGGAAGACCCGCCAAGAGAGAGTTACAATAGTCAAGACGTGAGAGAATGGTGGAAGTGACCAGTTTTATCCTTTTTCCGCAACAATGAAAACATCCATCAATATCAGCCAGTCTGTCTTTGCATTTCCTTATCTCATGCACGGAAAAATAAAATTCCTGAGCAGAATAGGAACTGCAGACGCTAACCCCAACACCCTTCCCCCCCCCCCCCCCCAAAAAAAAAAGTTACAGGGACAAAGAGAAAGGAAGAGCCAAACAGAAAAGAACGTCGTTAATCCTACACAAATCTTGGCGCGGGTTGCTTCTGTTTGTCAGGGCTGGCCGCGACTGCCAGGTTTACCCAGTGACATTCTAGCGATAAAATGTTCTCAGCGTCAACACTCAAAAAGGAAGACACGAATGCCAGCGTTTGTATATATGAAAATATTAAAAGTCAGATATGACCTGCACTCAGATATAAGCGTATAAACTCAAACAGGAAAGAACGTAAATACCTGCGCGCGCCAGCTTGAAAAGAGGCGTTTTTTTTTCTCTTTTTGTCCCCGCCTTTCTCTATCCCTATGTTCCGCGCTCTTTCGTTAAGCAAAGCTGTCATTACCATCATTAGCCCCCGATCATTAGCCCCCGATCATTAGCCCCCGATCATTAGCCCCCGATCTTTAGCCCCCGATCATTAGCCCCCGATCATTAGCCCCCGTGCATTCTCGTGTAGGCCTAAACGTGCACACACTCCAACAAACAGGCACGCGAAAACACATACACACTCGCAAGCACACATACACACCCGACAGACACACGTAAACAGACACACACACACACACACACAGGTAGATACACACATACAAACACACACGCACAGACAGACAAATAGACAGACACACACATACACACATACAAACACACACATGCACAGACAGACAGACAGACAGACAGACTGACCGCGCCCCCCCCCCCCCACACACACACACGCACATACACACGCACACACGTATAGTCACAGGCAATCCTCTCTCTCCCTCCCCCTCTCTCCCTCTATCTGCTCCCCCTTTCACACACACTCTCTCTCTCTCCCTACCCTCCCCCCCCCCCACACACACACACATTCTCTCTCTCTTTTTTTTTCTCTCTCTCTCTCTCTCCCTCTTTCCATCTCTCTCTCTCCCTCTCTTTCTATATCTCTCTCTCCCTCTCTCTCTCTCTCTCTCTCTCTCTCTCCCTCTCTTTCTCTCTCTCTCTCCCTCTTTCTCTCTCTCTTTCTCTCTCTCCCTCTCTCTCTTTCTCTCTCCCTCTTTTTCTCTCTCTCTCTCTCTCTCTCTCTCTCTCTCTCCCTCTCTCTCTTTCTCTCTCTCAAAGAAAAGCACGGACACTCTACGAACCCACAAGTTGGCGAGGTCTGTCAGCGACACGCCTCTCCGCAGTTTGTTCGTCACTTTTCCGATACCACTGATCCTCAGCTAATCTGGCCAAATCCTCCCAAAATCTGACCGTGCGATGCGACTTCTGCTGCCCGCTGCCAACATGCACATAGCCACGCCTGTGTCCCCTTCTTTGCGGTGGGTTCGCTGTTTGTTTGTTTGTTTGTCCAGCGAAATAAGACAGACGGGGAAGCAGAATGTGGTGTTTTGTGTTTGGCTGGGGATATTTTTGCGAGGAATAGATAGTTCATGAGGTATGGGTTGTTTTTAGCTGAAGGCAGTGAACGGGAATGAGTGGTGGGGGGGAGGAGAAAGTAATAGGGTGTGTGGGGGGGAAAGAGAGAGGTGAGAGAGAGAGAGAGAAAGAAAGAGAGAGAGAGAGAGAGAGAGAGAGAGAGAGAGAGAGAGAGAGAGAGAGAGAGAGAGAGAGAGAGAGAGAGAGAGAGAGAGAGAGAGAGAGAAGGCGAAGGCGAATTTTTATTGCATCAAACACAATGTGTATGTACAAGGGGGAGAAACTAATTTGCAGGTGAACAAAGTGGACTTGACCGTCCGGAAGCAAGGCAACTTAAAATCAACACATACAACAAGCAGTAAAAACAGAAACAAATACAGTAAGATGAAGACAAGTATTTTGGTTTGTACGATCGCACCAGTCTATTTCACAATTGATTTTCTCTTTGTCTAAACGCGTAGAACACATAATTTGACAATGCAATCAGTCGTAATTTGTTGTCAGTCTGTAAAATGCACAACGATGAGTTGGAGAACTGGTCAAGGTCAAAACAAGCACCAATGTACTTTTGACGAATTGCATTGTAAGCTGGGCATTTAAACAGAAAGTGGTTTTCATTTTCTTCCGTTGATTTACAAAATGTACAGTTTTTGGATTCAGCGCACTCGGGATTATAGCGCAGTTTATTTACCTTCAATGGTGTAATGCCAAGTCTGAACTTTGTGTACATTTTGCGTATGTACTGGTTTTCAATGACACCCAGATACTTTTCTTTTTCAAGTTCTCCTTTAAACATCCTGTATACATCAAATCTCACACTTGTCTCAAGTTTACAGTGCCAGTTTTGCTCAAAGCAGTCTTGAAGACGTTGCTGTAATGTTCTAATAAACACACATTCCCTACCTACAGACCCGTTCAACCACACATCTCCAAATCCATTCATGCAAAGGAGGCATTTAACTTGTGAGACCCAATTCTGCTTTCCCCTTTCAACTGCGTTTTTTAACATGATGTATGACATCTTTGCATATCTCGAGTCCGGCATACAGTTCAGTCTCAACCAGTACTTTACGCTTCGGATATTTGCTAGGATTGACAAAGTGCATCTTCCAAGTTCCCCATAAACCATCTGGTTTGGACTGTTTGACGAGATCCCGAGTAGTCTTTTACAGGACACATGTGAACCTTTTCAATCTATGAACAGTCAAAACATCCCCATAGTTCTGAGCCATAGAGCAAGATGGGAACAATTTGCGCATCAAATAATTTGAAAAATATGTCCATGTCGTGGCGTCCTATATTCCATAAGACTTTAAAAATTTCCATAACACCTTGTTTGGCTCTGGTGATTGCGTCATTGAAAGAGAGATGCAAACGGGCTTGGGTTGTGAATGTCAGACCGAAATACTCGTAGGAGCTAGCACATGATACTTGCGTGTTTCCGTAGAACCATTTCTCACTTTTGGCTAAATGACCACCGTTTCGAAAAACAACGACTTTGGTTTTATTCATGTTTAGCTTTTAACCCGAGACGCCTTGAAACGTTATATAAGATGTTCAGTTGGTTTTGCAAACCCACTATGGACGATAATAGCAGTGCAATGTCATCAGCGAACATCAAAAGAAACAGTTCGATCTCACCGGGAAGCATTTTAATTGCGTGTCTGCCCTCACATATTATTTCCGAGGCAAGCTCGTTTATAAGAAACGAAAAAAGCGTTGGGCTCGCTAAACAGCACTGCTTCAGGCCTTGTAGGCATTCAAAATAGAGAGAGAGAGAGAGAGAGAGAGAGAGAGAGAGAGAGAGAGAGAGAGAGAGGGAGAGAGAGAGAGAGAAAGAGAGAGAGAGGAAAAGAGAGAGAGAGGAACAGAGAGAGAGAGAGAGAGAGAGAGACAGACAGACAGACAGACAGACACAGAGAGAGAGAGAGAGAGAGGGACAGAGACAGAGAAAAAACAGAGACAGAGAGAGAGAGGTTGAAAAGTAAACCAGAACGTTTTCGTTCGAGACAAGAGGAACAAACAGGAAAAAACGTTTATTTTATTTTATTTTAGTAAAATAAGGAAGCAATAGCGGAGAAAGGGGTGGGGATGAGTGATGGAGAGGGCTAGGGGAGGGGTGGGGATGAGTGGTGGAGAGGGCTAGGGGAGGGGTGGGGATGAGTGATGGAGAGGGCTAGGGGAGGGGTGGGGAGGGACGGAGGGAAGGTGTTGGCAGGGAGGCAGAGAGAAGAAGAGGAAAAAGGGGTTCGAGTGTAAAAGTGAAGCTGGGTGGAGTTTTATGTTGCTCCTGTGAAGATGTCTGCCTTTTGCGGTTGTTGTTGCTCGCGTTTGCGTGTCAGAGAGTGTGCTTGTTCTCTCCGTCTCCCTTCCTCTATCCATGTATCTCTGTCTCTCTGTCCCTCCACGCCTCAGTGTATCTCCGTCTCTCTCCCACCATCCATATCTCTCTGTCTCTCTCCATCTATCTCTTACTACCAATATCTCTCTCCCTCTTCCTTATTCCTCATTTAAACTTCAGTGTGCGAGGACTTCCAATGTTGAAATACATGGCTTTGCACAATGAACATTTGTTGTACAGTAGAGTCGCCCTTTTCATACCCTCCCCCCCCCCCCCCCCAGTCATTTTGATCAAGACCTTGCTTTTGTAATTGTTTTGTTCATAACCTCTGTACATGTTCCTCCATTGTAAGACTTTTTACGTTTTGAGATTTAGTTTTCTCGTATAATTATTATTTTGAAATATTAAAAGAAGTATTTCACTGTTCATTTTCATCACACAAAGTCGTAAACTGGCCAGATGTTCAATAGGAGAAAGTCATTCGTTTTTCTGTTTGTTTTTCTGTTTGTTTTGTATGTTTGTTAACGACTGTAAGTTACGACATTGGCCTGGTTTTTTAACAAATGTATTGACTATTCTACAAGGAAGTCTTTTATTGACTACTTAACGCAGTTGACTCTGCAAACCTGCACTGACATTTGTCCATGCGTACTTAGGCACTGCTATACAACTTGAGCGATAATCAACTGAATACATATAAACATGTTTTGATAAACTGATGACAGGAAGAACCAAAGTAAAGTAATACTATTTCGACCAGGAAGTCTCCCTTTCCTGGATCAAGCACACGCAATTCTTGGCTGAGAAAGCCTACACCCATAATAATTACGTATTATATTCTCAACAACAACCAGTGTACACTCACACAACATCAATACAACGTTCAGCGTATAGATGACAAAAGGTCGCGACAATGACCCTTTTTTCACACCAGTAGGCTTACTAAATCGATCAGGAAGTCTCGCTTTTTCGACCAAGGTCACGTGACTATTGACTGACTAGGTGAGTGCAGAATAGGGCATTGAATAGACCTTTAATTCAACAGTGAATCATGCAACAAAACCATGACTATGACTGACTATTAGGATTTAACGTCCTCTTAGACCAACTGGTCTATATTGGGACAGGTATTGGTAATACGCTGAAGATATGGTGTGATACTTTGATTCGAACAAGCCCGCTGTGGTTGTCTTCTTCGACACACCAGCATTGGGTTTGTCTCGTCAAAGTATCGAAATACGATCATGATAATCAGAGACGAGAGATGATGCATGCGTGTCTTCGTGTTTTCCAAGCCCTGAGACTTTCGCTGTGAACGTGGGATCTTTTTCGTGCGCATGTGTGCACACGGGGGTGTTCGGACACCGAAGAGAGTCTGCACAAAGTTGACTCCGAGAAATAAATCTCTCGCCGAACGTGGGGATCGAACCCACGCTGATAGCGACCAACTGGCTACAAAGCCAGCGCGCTACCAACTGAGCTACGTCCCCGCCCTCCATGACTATGCAGGTTGTAAACAAACACTCAGGGGTTTGGCGTAAAAAAAAAATTCTGGTCAATTGCCAACATTTGTCTCGCATCTAACTGGCGGGGGGTTTCCCTCGGTTTTCCCATTCATCTTGTTTTTGGTGTCTGAATTGAGTATTGATCCCAGATTGATCCCTCCAGGGTTGACATCATACTGCAGTAAGCGTTATGCTACAGGGTCTACAGTACAAGTTTAGCTCTTCTGTACTGCTTCATTTATTTTCGTATTTTCATGTTCGTCTACACGCACGCGAGCTTTCTTTGTAAAAACACTCATTCAACGTTGACGTCATGTCTTTCTGAGAATTGTTGTGACACGTTGTGTGTGTGCTCTGAAACATGATTGTCCTAGTTTGCAGACAACCTTTTATCCGTGAGTCTTCAATAGTAAGGTCTATGCTATTAGTAACTTCATAGTTGCCCCGCGTGTCTTCTCGTAGTTCTGAACGAACCAGGAAGCAAAGTGATCACAAGTGCTGTTCGTGTTTTGGTCATGGGAAAAAAACATGGACAAAATATCGAACAAACCAGGATTACCAGGTCACTCTGTCTACATGTACTTAGAGTTTGTACATACGTTTTTGTAGTAAAAAAAAAAGGTTTGTCTATGAAACGCTTATTTAAATACAAAACGAGGCGTTCACAATCAATTACGTTGTGGTGGACGGACATACATATTCTAATGAGACATTGACAACTAAGAAATTAGAGTAGGCGTTAACAGTCGTTTTTAGTAGGTACAAAGTTAACAACGGCGCTGGAACCAAGTTAATCGGCTCTCGCCTTTCCATTGGACCATTTCAGGGATGTGGATGACGAAAGGGGGGGGGGGGGCTTGTTTGTTTTGTGGGTAACAGACTGTCCTCCGTGGATATCTAACGATAAAGGTTTTGAGCTCCAGAATATTACAGTTTACATTTAATCGTGATTAACTTCCAGCGTAAGGGTTACAACTTTCATATTAGTGATAATGACAGCTCCCTACTCGCCCCCCCCCCCCCCCCCGCTCCTCTTTACTTTACCGTCTGTATTCACCGTCTACTCTCCCCCTCCACCTCCCCCTCAACTTTCCTCCTTTCAGATGCGACCCCTCCTCCATTTTGCCACGTGCAGTTTGCTATGTAATTGTTCGCCTCGCCTTGCTCTTAATCATGTTATCACTAGGTATCTTTGATACTATTAATACAACAACACTGAAAACAAATCCGCCTGCGTTTCTTTTGTGAGTCAGTATACGCTCCATGTGTCTCATCCGTGACAAGTAATCGGCAGCCCTTCAAACAACAAAGTCTTCCTCGTGGGTCCGCCTCATTTACCTGTTCGGCGTATAAATTATGTTAGATCAGGAAGAGGAATTCGATAACTTTGTTTTGTTGTTGTTGTTGTTGTTGTTGTTGTTGTTGTTGTTGTTGTTGTTGTTGTTGTTGTTGTTGTTGTTGTTGTTGTTGTTGTTGTTTCCTTTGGAATTTTCTTTTTATTACTGTGATTTAGGTGGGAAACGGACGCGTTGGCACTATCCGCTAATCATATCTAGTTGGGAAAAATACACACTAAAATGCCTCTGCATTGTTTGACTGAATGAGACAACTCAACTCAACTCAACTCAACTCAAATTTATTAATCCATATGGAAATTATGTTGTAACAATACTCATTTCCAATCAAAAAAATAAGAATTCATAATAAAAAATTAAAAAAATAAAAAAATAAAATAAAAAAATAAAAAATAAAAACATCATAAGAAAATAAGTGAGTATGATTATTATGAGTATGATCACAGACTTTGGTAATTGTATAGCTAGGGAACCTGCGACGTCATTTCGACTCTTGTTTTCTGTCAACAAGGGTTTACGGGTGCAATATGGGTGGGTACCGGGTGTGAAATTGAAGTAATTTGTTATAGTCATAATGACGGGCTGCTCTGTAGGTCTCCATGTGTGTGAAGACTGAAGGGGAGCATTGTGGTTAAAATAGGGTTGATAACAAGATGCCATTGGACAAGGGAAAATGTAGACTTAACTTACACTGTTGAGTTTAATGTTGGTAGCTTTTAAAATCATAATGACGGGGTGGTAGGCTGCACTGTATGTACCGAGGTGCTTGGGGTGGAAGGGGGGAGGATTAGTAGGTTAAAATGGGGAGATATCTCATGATAATTAAGGTGCCTTTGGAAGCGGAAAAAGTTGACTAAACTGACGTCATTGGACTTAATCACTGGTCGTGTTTGGTAATCAAAATGACGGGGTGGGATCTTTTATATAGTTGTTCAGGTGCGTGAGAACGAAAGAAGTGGATGGTGAGGTAAAAATGGGGTAATACCTTGTAGTTATGAGTCCCAGGACAGTGAAAAAAGAAGACTAAACGTGCGCTCTTGAGTACGAAGACTGGTGCTACACCAGCGAGAGTGCATTGCATAGCTCATGAATAAGCAAAGCGCTGCTATACGTTTGGAGAGGAGCGATACATTACAAATACATGCGTGAGAGCCGTGACAAAGGCAGGTAGAATGTGGGTACCAACACTTGTGAGGCGCCATTACGCAGCTAATATAATTATATGACCTTCCACCACGGAATGAGTCGGATGTCACCTTGCGCGGTTCTGCGCTAGGCCTTATATACGTCCGGGGGGGGGGGGGGGGGGGGTGTTAGGTGTCATTGTGAGGGTCAACTTAGTGACGGGATTATAACTCGAACAGTTTTTGCTCTTTTCTAAAACGATTTTCACCACTGGATAGAGCATAACAAACCCTTTAATAAAACGTAAAAATATTTTTTAAAAACATGCAAAGGTGACATGCGACTCATTCCGTGGTGGAGGGTCACATATATACACATTACTGCCATTTGTTTGGTCATCGCTTTGAATTAGTGTTAGTGATCGAGGAAGTAGATGTTTTAAGTGCTCTGGCACATGCACACATTAGTCATGTGTGTGTTTGAGCTTAGCCGTGTTATCATTTAAATATCTTCTCCCTGAGGCCAATTTTATAACAGTATCGATTTACGGCCGATCTTCAATGACAACTAAAGAAGGAAAAGCTTCCTTTCTGTTTTTATAGATCTCTCAGGACTACTCAACATGCACCAAGTTTCGCTGTTTTTCTTTTTCCTTTTTGATATGCTTTGTCCTCCGCCATCTTGTCATTTGGTACTGGTGACCTGTACCTGCAATACTGGCTGAGATACCTCCAAGTGCAGAGATGCCTCATCAGCATATGTCTCTGTTTGTGTCCTTTCTCCACGCCCTCCGCCATCTTGTCATTTGGTACTGGTGACCTGTACCTGCAAT
This sequence comes from Littorina saxatilis, assembly GCF_037325665.1. Lineage (NCBI taxonomy): Eukaryota > Metazoa > Mollusca > Gastropoda > Littorinimorpha > Littorinidae > Littorina > Littorina saxatilis. The sequence continues at coordinate 50,034,420 of NC_090251.1, forward strand.
ACTGGCTGAGATACCTCCAAGTGCAGAGATGCCTCATCAGCATATGTCTCTGTTTGTGTCCTTTCTCCACGCCCCCCGCAACACCTTCTATTTTCAAAGGTTTGTTAGTTCACAACGGTTCTTCTTTTGTCCCTTTTCTCCCCCTTGTT
>NC_090251.1:50042068-50079568 GCF_037325665.1 Littorina saxatilis
GCTGAATACCATAGCAAACACTATCATCCTAGAAACCTGAGAGATTATAATCAACAATTCAGTCAATGCTTCGCAGAAAGCTTTGTGTGCGTGGGTTTTTCCAACAATGTTTATCCGGTATTTTCGAACATGATCGGGTCGATTCGTTGGCAGCAGTTCGGGTTGTGCTGTGCTTTTGGAAATAATAGTCAGATGCCAACGATCTTTGCTTTGCTTTCGAAAAGAAAAACAAATGAAAAAAAGAAACACTAGAAAGGGGCAGATGCGACATTAAATGTCAATCAACATATGCATTTCAATGACATGCACATGCATGTCCGTGTTTCTGGCTGCGCGGTGTTTGGTTTCCAAAGCAAGAGCAATCATTTGAGGGCATACAGTAAGTTTATCTGGTGTTGCCAGTGCGTTCCCATTCATTAGCATTGCATAACATAGCATAGCATAGCATAGCATAGTAGAGCTGAGTAGATCAGACTGAGCAGAGAAGAGCAGAGAAACGTAACATCACAGGACATCAATCACACACTACATCAAACTACACCACATCATAACACACCACAACACACTACAACACAACACAATATGATACAGCACAGCACAGCACAGCACAACACAACACAACACAACACAACACAACACAACGCAACGCAACGCAACGCAACGCAACGCAACGACGCAACGCAACGCAACGCAGCGCAGCGCAGCGCAGCACAGCACAGCACAACACAACACAACACAGCACAACACAACACAACACAACACAGCACAGCACAGCACAGCAACGCACAACACAACACAACACAATACAACACAATACAACATAACAAAAAAATATATTACAAAACAACACAGCACAGCACAGCACAGCACAGCACAGCACAACACAATACAACATAACAAAACATATTACAAAGCAGCACAACACAGCACAACATAGCACAGCTCAGCACACCACAGCACAGCACAGCACACCACTACACAGCACAACACAGCACAGCACAGCACAACACAACACAACACAACACAACACAACACAACACAACACAACACAACACAACACAACACAACACAACACAACACAACACAACCACAAACACAAGTTTTTGTACTCATACCCCCATAGAAAGAACAACATTTTGCGATTTGACATACTACTGATCACTTTGCTTGTAAAGCAGGATGTTTAAATTTAATCAGTGTAAATGTTGATTAATGCTTTAAGTTTAAAATATTGTTTGTCACAGCTGTAAAAATTAAAAATAAACAAGAAAGGTAGGTTGTTTTTTGGATTTGTCACAGCTGTAGTCTAGCAGCCTTTACCCGCTGAGACAGCAAGCCAGATACCTAAACATCCGGGTTGAAGACTAATTAACCATCGACTCAAATTACATCTGTAGCCCCCAGTTAAACCGCATTAATGCAGCTTCAAAAGTCAGCCTCCAGTCAATCTCATGGCTCCATGACTCCAAATCGTGACTGGAATACATTCTGGAGCCTTTGCGACTACTTTTGAAGACGGTTTAGTTTCCGTTCCCCAGGTTATATGGCCGCAGTATGAAGCCATACCTCCCATCCGATGTAAGGTAAAGGAAGTCTCGTAACCATATTTGGTCGAAGAGGAGCGAGATGCTAGAATCTATCTCAACTTCTCTAGGTCCAGCTTTATGAAGGCGGCGCCCATCTCCTGAATATAGTCATAGACCGTTCAGGCTTTACATGGGCTACTAGGGGCATCCTTTGAATCGCATGCGTGGCGTGCTAAAAGCAACCGTCTGTCTTTTCTGGAGGGAGAGAGAGAGAGAGAGAGAGAGAGAGAGAGAGAGAGAGAGAGAGAGAGAGAGCAGGGGCGGAGCAGTTAAGCCAGGGGGGGGGGGGGGGGGGTTACAACCTGGGGTCCAGGGGTAGACCCCATGTGGGGTACATGGGCAAGCCCTGTTGGGGGGTCTGGGGGGCTTTGCCCCCCCGCAAGCTGAAGGGTTGTAGCTATTTTATGAACAATTTATGGCTTATCCATGATTTTAAACATGATCAACTGGTGTCAGCAGCCACTCATTATTTCTTTTAAAGTTAGTATTAATTTTGTAATTTTTTTTGACAGACCCTCCCCCCCCCCCCCTAATCCGCCCCTGGAGAGAGAGAGCTTGAGAGAGAGAGAGAGAGAGAGAGAGAGAGAGAGAGAGAGAGAGAGAGAGAGAGAGAGAGAGAGAGAGAGAGAGCGCGAGAGAGAGAGAGAGAATGTGTGTGTGTGAGACTATACTGTAAAAGGGAAGCAGCCGCTGCCTACGCATTGAAGCAAACCTTGTGATTGCTCTTCTGAGATTACCTCCCTTGCAATGGAGATATCTCAGGCACCATCGTACTTCCACAGTCAGCAACAAAAATAAGTGTAATTAGACAAAAGTAAAATAAAACAAATAGAATTAAAAAAAAACACACAAAAAGACAAAACAAAATGATACAGTAAGAGCTCATAGAATGTCAAGTGTACTGAAGAAGTTTCACTGAACGTACCATGTCTTGTGTGTTTCAGATGGTATGATCGGAGCAACGCTACCACGACGGCAGCAAAACAACAAGACACACTGGAAAAAATCAGACGTTACTACGCCTTCGTTATGAATGGGGTAAGGCAACAGGTTATTTATTGTGTCATTGTCAAATAGACATTAAAACAGAGCAAGGAGACATACAATCATGCAGACAGGCAAACAAACGCGCGCGCGTACGCACGTACGTATAAACGCACGCATACACGCACACACGTACGCATACACGCAAGCCCACACGCACATACACACTCACTTTTAAAGCAACAACAAAAAAACACCCACACATTAAATTTTGTTTTAGTTGTTGTTGTTGTAGTTTTTTGTTGTTCTTGTTCTTGTTGTTGATAGTTGTGTATTACTGTACAGATGTATTGCAACTCCGTTAGTCTTGTTTATTATTTTACAATCTTTTTTAAAATTGTTAATCAAACTCCTGCATGGATGAAACACTACTTGCATGTGCCAGATGTTGTGCTACAACGAGAGTTAAGGTTATTCTAATGGTTGTCTAGTAGTACAATGGGAGGTTGATAACACGTGTGTGTGTCTTTGCAGGTGAACATGCTGTACAGCACAATCACGTCACTGCCTTACAAGATCCACGTGCGCCTGTCGAGTGTCGTCATTGCCGCTGTATGTATTTTCGTTTTTGCTTTTAATATCTATACTGTAGATGTAAAGGTGGTTTTTCCCGCCTACACAGTAATATTCACCCCCACAGATCTGCCCTGGCTTTCACGCGGAATAAGAACATCCTAAACACCCTACCTACGATGTGTCTGAAAACACCTCCTCGCGGAGGGGTTTTGCGCCCAGTGCAGCAGAGATAAAGACTCAGAGGGAACATTTTCTCGGCTCGCGCGGCAGTAAGCACTATGTCTCTAGACTGTAAAGGCCTGCCTTAATTGACCCCAAAGTTGACTTTGCTAAGACAAAATCCAAAAACAAAGAGACTGCCAGCGTTCCAAAATTCAGAATAAAAAAAACAAGAAAGGTAAACGTTCCAACAAGTTACCTTTATTGTTTTTTTTATTCTGCCTTTGCTAAGACTTCGTTAAGTCTTTTACCGACAATTCAGGGCCAACGCTTGGTGCAGCGCGCTTCGTGAAGTATAGCCCAATGAATATCAGATTCGACACTTTGTCACATATCACAAATCAACAGCCTCCATGCTCTCTGTACAAAGCGGGCATTGATTTTACGAATACATTTCTTAAAAGCCAGTTGTGTCAATCTGCGTTACTAATTCATCAAACATATCCAACTCTGCACAGTAAACAGTCAGGATGTTGATTTTCTGTACGGTCTTATGGTCTTCATGGTGGTCTTATGGTCTTCATGATGGTCTTATGGTCTTCATGATGGTCTTATGGTTTTCATGATGGTCTTATGGTTTTCATGATGGTCTTATGATCTTCATGATGGTCTTATGGTTTTCATGATGGTCTTATGGTTTTCAGGATGGTCTTATGGTCTTCATGATGGTCGTATGGTTTTCATGATGGTCTTATGGTTTTCAGGATGGTCTTATGGTCTTCGTGATGGTCTTATGGTCTGCATGATGGTCTTATGGTCTTCGTGATGGTCTTATGGTCTTCATGATGGTCTTATAGTCTTCATGATGGTCTTATGGTCTTCATGATGGTCTTATGGTCTTCATGATGGTCTTATGGTCTTCATGATGGTCTTATGGTCTTCGTGATGGTCTTATGGTCTTCATGATGGTCTTATAGTCTTCATGATGGTCTTATGGTCTCTATGATGGTCTTATGGTCTTCATGGTGGTCTTATGGTCTTTATGATGGTCTTATGGTCTTCATGATGGTCTTATGGTCTTTATGATGGTCTTATGGTCTTCATGATGGTCTTATGGTTTTCATGATGGTCTTATGGTCTTCATGATGGTCTTATGGTTTTCATGATGGTCTTCATGATGGTCTTATGTTCTTCATGATGGTCTTATGGTCTTCGTGATGGTCTTATGGTCTTCATGGTGGTCTTATGGTCTTCATGATGGTCTTATGGTCTTCATGATGGTCTTATGGTTTTCATGATGGTCTTATGGTTTTCATGATGGTCTTATGATCTTCATGATGGTCTTATAAAAAAAAACCATCCAACTCTGCACAGGAAACAGTCAGGATGTTAACTTTCTGAATGGTCTTATAGTCTTCAGGATGGTCTTATGGTCTCCATGATGGTCTTATGGTTGTCATGATGGTCTTATGGTTTTCATGATGGTCTTATGATTTTCATGATGGTCGTATGGTTTTCAGGATGGTCTTATGGTCTTCATGATGGTCGTATGGTTTTCATGATGGTCGTATGGTTTTCATGATGGTCTTATGGTTTTCAGGATGGTCTTATGGTCTTCGTGATGGTCTCCATGATGGTCGTATGGTCTTCATGCTGGTCTTATGGTTTTCATGATGGTATTATGGTCTTCATGATGGTCTTATGTTCTTCATGATGGTCTTATGGTCTTCGTGATGGTCTTATGGTCTTCATGATGGTCTTATAGTCTTCATGATGGTCTTATGGTCTTTATGATGGTCTTATGGTCTTCATGATGGTCTTATGGTTTTCATGATGGTCTTATGGTCTTCATGATGGTCTTATGGTCTCTATGATGGTCTTATCTCACGTAAAAGCCTGGTCAGACCGAACACGGGGAGCACAGCTGTTTTCACGGGAAGAGATGCACGTTTAATAGGTCAAATGATCATGCGTACTGCTAGGCGTTTGAGTTATATGCGTCTCATTTTGTGAATGACGCAAAGAGCAGACGCGTGTTAAGAGAATTTTACACGGAACATGCGCTCACTTAGGATTCACTCTCGCCACCCGTGTTGTGTTGACACCTAAATGAATTCTTGCTTCCCGTTTTAAATATATTATCATAAGACGCAACGACACGTGCGATTTGTGCTGCCCTTACCATTTTGAATAAATTATTCTAATGCGATATACTTCTGGCGTAAATTTCTGCGGTCCATTTTGATGAAGTCACCATAACTAAGATGCTGCACCAAAAGTGAATTCACTAATTCGTGCTGCAATTGTTGAAGTCCCAGCTCCATACCTCGCATACATTATTATAACTCTCTGACGTCACAGGTCCCGGGCAGCTCTGATTGGACGGAGCAGTACCGCGTGAAAGCCTCGCAGTGGGACGAGGTGGACGCCAACCTTGCGCTAAAAGCCGTGTCAAACTGGGCGGCCACCACGGACATGTTGCCCGCGTACGATCATCTAATGGTGTTCTCTGGGTGAGTGTTTTGAGACAATTATTTCCTTTGATTCTGATTTTGAATCTGCTGAGACTGTTTGCTGTTTTCAGGCCTATGTTTCACAATTATTTATAACAGAGGATAGCAGAATGAACTGGTTTCCGCTTTGTACATCTCTGACTCAGCTGCCATGGCTAAAGAATAAACATAGACTTGTTATATGTATGGTTACAGAGAGAGAGAGAGAGAGAGAGAGAGAGAGAGAGAGAGAGAGAGACACACACACACAGAGACACACAGAGATAGAGAGAGACAAAGAGAGAGAGACAGAGACAGAGAGAGATGGAGAGAGAGAGAGAGAGAAAGAGAGAGAGAGAGAGAGATTCAGACATATAAGCAGACAGAGAAGTAAAGAGAGAGAGAGAGAGAGAGAGAGAAAGAGAGAGAGAGAGAGAGACACACACAGACAGACAGACAGACAGACAGACAGACACAGACACAGACACAGAGAAAAGGCGGAGAGAGAGACAAAGAGATTACTGAGCGAATTGAAATGGGCGTCTGTGTGTTGGGTGCATGGAACACAAAACAAACCAACACTCGTTGCATGCGATACAGAGGAACGCATCTTGCTCCAGGAAAACTACAAGTGCATGTACACAACTTCAAAACGAAAATCACTTGCACAATTGAAAAGATAATAATGTTTGTGCACCTTTGTTGCAGATATGATCTCTCCAAGACGGTGGATGAGGTGACGTCTGATAAAATAACAGGTAAGGACGCGTTCTTCTTCTTCTTTCACGAGGGGCGGGGACGTGGCTCAGTTGCTAGCGCGCTGGCTTTGTAGCCAGTTGGTCGCTGTCAGCGTGGGTCCGAGAGATTTTATTCTCGGAGTCAATTTTGTGCAGACTCTCTTCGGTGTCTGAACACCCTCGTGTGCACACATGCACAAGTTCACAGCGAAAGTCTCAGGGCTTGGAAAACACGAAGACACGCATACATCATCTCTCGTCTCGGATTATCATGATCGTATTTCGATACTTTGACGAGACAAACCCACAGCGGGCTTGTTCGAGTCAAAGTATCACACCATATCTTCAGCGTATTACCAATACCTGTCCCAATATAGGCCAGCTGGTCTAAGAGGACGTTAAACCCAATATTAGTCAGTCAGTTCTTTCATGGGCTGAAACTCCAACGTGTAATAGTACTTTTGCACGAACGAGTGGGGTTATACGTGTATGATCATTTTTACCCCTTACCCCGCCATGTAGGCAGCCATACGCCGCTTTCGGAGATGCATGCTTGGTATGTTTGTGTTTCTATAACCAACCAAACTCTGACATGACTCACAGGATCGTTTTCGTGCGTACGTGGTATTGTGCTTGAGAGTTCACACGAATGGGGACAAGGCACTAGCATGTTAGCACATAAGTTGACCTGGGAGATCGGACACATCTTCACCCTTAACCCAGCAGACGCGGTCGGGATTTAAACCCACGACCTTCCGCCTGGCAGGCCGGCCTTTTATCCACTAGGCCATTGCGACCGCCAGACAAACTCCACCAGAAAACAGCAATATGAAAATCGTGTTTATTTATTCATGTTGCTGTTTTCTTGTGAGTACATTTTGATTGTTGAGGGCCCCAAAGGGTTTAAAATCGTGATCGTGATTGGCGTTTTTTGACCTTTCTGTGACCGTGATTGCCGAAATTTCCATTTCTGTGATCGTGATGGGACTTTGCCCGTGATCCGTGATGACCAAAAAAAATCAAGTCTCGTGATCGTGATCGTCATTTGTTTTCGTGATCGTGATGGGCATTATTGCAAAGCATGTTATTTTCAACGTACATTTTTCACAGCTGTATCACTCTATGATCCTCTATTCGTCAAGGTGTTTGTGATCGTGAAAACAAAAATCAAGGTAACTGTGATCGTGAAAGCTAAAATTTCCCTTCCCGTGATCGTGATGATACCCCCCCTTTGGGGCCCTCATTGTTATTATTTTGTTCTAGGTCCTCTCACATTCAGTCCCTTGCCCCAGTTCTGATCTTTTCACAGCGTTCTTGGGCGGGGAGATAGCTCAGTCGGTAGCGGCGCTGGCTTCAAAACCAGCTGTCGCTATCGGCGTGGGTTCGATCATCATGTTCTGCGAGGGATTTATTTCCCAAAGTCAACTTTGTGCAGACTCTTCTCGGTGTCCGAACATCCCCGTGTGCACGCATGAGCACGATAAAGAACCCAAATTCACAGCGAAAGTCTCAGGGCTTGGAAACATGAACACACGCATGCAGGAAAAATCAAAAAAATGGGTAGCGCCGTATAATGTACGGCAGCTCGCTTTCCCTCGTGAGAAAGCAGCCCGCATTTCCATGAGTGTAACCTCACAGGACTATATACAACATTATCCTTATCGTTGTCCTTATCCTTTCTCCCTAGGGACGGGGGTGTCCCCCTCACGGTCAGCACTTGTTACACCCCCGGTATAGGGGTGTGTATAGGATTCGGTCGATGTGTTTGTTTGTTTGTTTGTGTGTTTGTGTTCGCATATAGATCTCAAGAATGAACGGACCGATCGTCACCAAACTTGGTGAACAGGTTCTATACATTCCTGAGACGGTCCTTACAAAAATTGGGACCAGTCAAACACACGGTTAGGGAGTTATTGGTGGATTAAGATTCTACAAGGACTTATAGAGGGACATATTAATGGTCAAAGGGAAATAACCTTCTCAGTTGGTGGCAGTGAGAATGGTAAGGACGGGGGTGTTTTTCCTACCTCGGAGGAATTTCTTGTTTTATTTGTTTCTGATGTTGAATATGGGGATTGTGTGTTGTTTCAGGCCTGGCCTACACGGGGACAGTGTGCGACACGAACGGCAAGGCCACGTCCATTGTGGAGGACCTGGGAGGCTTCCAGTGTATCGGCACTGCTGCTCATGAACTGGGACACGGGTAAGTGTCGTAGTCTTTTAAGTGTGTGTGTGTGTGTGTGTGTAGGAAGGGGGTTGCGTGTGTGTGTGTGTGTGACGTGTGTGTGTGTGTGTGTGTGTGTGTGTTTGTTTGTGTATGTGTGTGTGCGTGTGTGTGTGTGTGTATCTATGTGTGTGCGTGTGTGTGTGTGTGTGTGTGTGTGTGTGTGTGTGTGTGTGTGTGTGTGTGTGTGTGTGTGTGTGTGTGTGTGTGTGTGCGTGTGTGATCGTATGTGACTATTTTGTCAGAAAAAGCTTAGCATGCCTCTTTACATGGAGGAAAACGTAGTGTGCTCTCTGTCTGAGGCACCGATTGTTACAGATACCACGCAGTCTACATACCTTTTGGACCAATTTGAGGATCCGATAATTTATAAACCACTTATACTAATCTGCAAAACTAATTCGTTCAACATCCGACTTTGCACCGGAAGCTGCTACTTTGTTGATGTTTGTGTCCACTTTGAGGGGTGGACTTATCCCATGTAAATACCTGAGCTGATCTGAGATCACGAAAAGGACTGCGCCTTTAGAATGTAGAAAAAGAGTAGAGCAAATTAGAACTGCAAAGCCCTTATGGCTCACATTCAAAACACTTTAGGGAAAACTGCGCCTGTAAAATTGGTATTTCATAGATTGTCAGCAGAATGCATTGAATAACCTCCGTGATTTGCAGATTGTCAGCAGAATGCATTGAATGTATAACCTCCGTGATTTGCATATTGTCAGCAGAATGCATTGGTATGTATAACCTCCGTGGTTTGCAGATTGTCAGCAGAGCATGACGGGACGGAGAATGTGTGTCGCTCTGAGGATCGTTACGTCATGGCGGCTGGAACTTATGACGTCACTACAACCAACAAACTCAACCCGTGGAGGTTTTCCTCATGCAGCGTCAGTTACTTCAACAGTTTCTTCAAGAATGAGCTGAGATTCGCGTAAGTATTAGTTAATTGTCAGTGTCAACTCACAGTAAGAAAAACTCAAAATGGCTAGAAATGTCATATTTGGTTTTGTGAAGTGTGTGTTGAATCGAGACAATGAGCGACCCAGAAAATCAATTGAAAAAGAAAAGGAAGAGAAAATAAGACAAAAACTGCAGGAGGCTACTAACTAAACATTGCTATGAATGAGATGCTTATCAGTACTAAGAGACCCTTTTGTACTGAAAGTAATGTTTATGTGACATTTGTCCAGCATCATTTTTGAGGATCTATTCGACAGACATTTTGTGCTTCATGTGAATGGAAAGTCTTTGAGTTCTGCATTACTTGATAATATATTCTTGTGTGTGTTTAGTTGTTCATTTTTGTCGATCATTTATCAATTTATTATCTTGATTTAATTCTTATAGACGAGGACAGCAGTGCATATACAACAGTCTTGGAGCCAGCAGCAGCGTGCCGAACGTGACGTCACTGGTGGAAGGACAACTGTACGACCCGGATGAGCAGTGTCGTCAGGTGTACGGACCGGAGTCCCGGCTGTGCAGGGTAGGTGGTGTCCCTTCTTGTCTTGTCTTGTCTTGACTTGTCTTGTCTTATTTATTTTATTTATTTATTTATTTATTTTATTTACGAGGATTTATATCGCGCACGTATCTCACCACACAAGGCGACTCAAGGCGCATGTTACCTATTAATGCCGTGTGAGATGGAATTTTTTACACAATATATCACGCATTCACATCGGCCAGTAGATCGACTGCCTTTAGGCGCTGCATCCACCTTTCACGGCCTATTTATTCCAGGTCACACGGGTATTTTGGTGGACATTTTTATCTACGCCTATACAATTTTGCCAGGAAAGACCCTTTTGTCAATCGTGGGATCTTTAACGTGCACACCCCAATGTAGTGTACACGAAGGGACCTCGGTTTTTCGTCTCATCCGAAAGACTAGCACTTGAACCCACCACCTAGGTTAGGAAAGGGGGGAGAAAATAGCGGCCTGACCCAGGGTCGAACACGCAACCTCTCGATTCCGAGCGCAAGTGCGTTACCACTCGGCCACCCAGTCTTGTCTTGTCTTGTCTTGTCTTGTCTTTATCGTTTTTCTTCGTCTCACGTCCTTTTGATGTCTTGTTATGTGTTGCCTGGCCTTGTGTTCTGTCGCGTCTTGTCTGGTCTGCTTTGATATGGTCTTGTCTGTTTCGGTCTTGTCTCGTATCGTCGTGTCTTGTCTTGTCTTGCTTGGTATGACCCAGTGTGCCGAATTTGATGCCATTAGTAGAAGGACTACTATATGACACAATTGGCCACTAAGTCTAGGGTTTTCAGGTTGGGTTGTCTTGTCTGGTCTGATCTTCGCTCGTCTCGTCTTGTCTTGACTTTTCTTGGCTTATCTGGTCATGTCTTGTCTTGTCTTGTATTGTCTGATCTACTTGTATCTTGTTGTTTCTTTTGGTCCGGTCTGGCCTGGTCTGTCCTCGTCTGGTCCTGTTTTTACGCCTGTATGCCTGTCTATCTCCTCTCGTCTTCTACCCTTAACTTGATTTGTGCTTTCGTCCTGTATAATTATGTAACGTCTCGTCTTTGTGTCCGTTTGGCTTGTGGACTACGCTCATGAAGGAAATGTGTACTCCATATAAAAGCATTACATCTATTGTTGCATCACTCTGTCGCTCACTGCCAGGACACCGCTCAATGTACCAAAGGTTAAGTCGCATGATGGTATTAACGTTTGGTGGTAAATTTAGTCTTGAAACAGAAAGGTGGGACGCATTTCACCTGTACAAATGTCGTAGTAACAGCAGTTTCTCTTCGCGTGCAGGGTCCTGAGTTCGGCAAGGCGGAGGACGTGTGCACAGACATGTTTTGTTACGACCCCACCACATCCGCCACGTGTTACCAGCTGGTGGCCGCCAGGGGCACAACGTGTGGGAACAAAAAGGTCAGTACCGGTTTTATTACGCCTTTTTAAAGGGGTTTTGTCAAGAACAGGGGCAGAACGTGTGGGAACAAAAAGTTCAGCACCGGTTTTATTACGTTTGGTTTAGTTGTGTGTTTTATTTCAAGAGCAGGGGCACAATTTGTGGAGAACAAAAAAAGGTCTGCACCGGTTTTTATACGCTTTTTAGAGGGCTTTTGTCAAGGAATGGGGCACAACTTGTGCGAATAAAAAGATCAGTACCGGTTTTATTACGCTTTTTATAATTTTTTGTTTCAACTTGTGTCTTTTCTCAAGAACAGGGACACAACGTGTGGGAACAGAAAGATCAGTACCGGTTTTATTACCCGTTGGTAAAGTGCTTTTTGGCAAGAACAGGGGCATATGCAGCTCGTTGAAAAAAATGTCGACATAGGTTTCATTACCCGGCCCTTTATTTGATGCTGTTCTCAAGCTCATGTGTTTTGCAGAATGGTTTACTCGGAAACGAAGGTACAGTCGAACCTGTCTATAACGTCCACTCGATGTGGTCGTCACGGACATGTGGTCGCTTTTGAGAGGGGAATTATAAAGAAGAAAAAACTCTTGTCTGTGATCCTTTGCGTCGGACGTAATGGAACAGTGGTCGTCACCACGAGGCGGTCGCGAGGGCAGGTTGGTGAGGTACCGACTCGCCCCCGCCCACCAACTGCAACGCATTTGTGTGTGTGTGTGTGTGTGTGTGTGTGTGTGTGTGTGTGTGTGTGTGTGTGTGTGTGTGTGCGTGTGTATGTGTATGTGTGTATGTGTGTGTGTGGGTGTGTGTGTGTGTGTTGGCGGCGAGATGGAAGGGGGCGAATCGCCTCTCTCGCAAAACTCAAGATAATTGGCGGCGAGATGGGAAGCGGCGAGTTCGGAAGCGGCGAGTTAGGCCGGGGCGAATGAGGACGTCACCGTTGGTGATTAGACTGTCACAGAATGTAAAACTCCTCCACACGCTGTGAGAATGGCAAGCTTTGCACCTAACACCGGTGTAACACGACATTTTTACTCCACGAAAAATGTACTCCGGAGTAAAAATTTCGTACGAAATTCTTACTCCGAGTACACATTTCGTACGAGAAAAGAACTCCCCAAGGCACGAACAAATTACTCCCTCCACGAAATTTTTACTCCCCATTTTTTTCACTTCCAGTAAAAATCTCGTACGCGAAAATGGGATGCGGGCGAAGGGATAAGGCCAATATGTGATCTCGCGCAAACGAATGTCGCGCTAGCCTCCCTCCACTCATTCCACCACCAAGACTAACAGGGGACAAGGGAGTCAAAATTTCGTACACCTGGCATGGGAAGTTAAATTGCTCGTGTTAGGGTGAAGTAATTTATTCGTTTTTTTATTCGTCAGGGGAGTAACATTTGTGCACGAAATGTTAACTCGGAACTCACCTGTCGTGGGGAGTAATTTTCTCGTGTAATGGGGGAGTGCTTTTTTCGTAAAGGGAGTAAAATTTTCGTACGAAATGTTTACTCCGGAGTAAAAATCTCGTGGGAGTAATTTTCTCGTGTTACACCGGGGTTTGAGTGGGTCTGGCAATGGCATACACAGTTAGGAGTCTGTTGGTTGTATGTGATGATGACGCTGCTGACACTTAGTGCTTTTGGTGTGTTTGCAGTGGTGTGAGAGCGGACAGTGCCTCTCCAACAATGCAGCTCCGGCAGTCGACGGTGAGTTTGTTAGTCTGCGTGTTGCGTGTGTGTGTGTGTGTATGTGTGTGTGTGTGTGTGTGTGTGTGTGTGTGTGTGTGTGTGTGTGTGTGTGTGTGTGTGTGTGTGTGTGTGTGTGCGTGTGTGTGTGTGTGTGTGTGTGTGTGTGTGTGTGTTTATTTTTTTAATTATTTTTTTGTTTCTTAAAAACAACTCACATACGACTTTTTGTTGGTATGTATTTTCTTATTCCATATTCTTTCAACGGTATTGGAAAACTCCATTTGACGAAGTCTTTTTTCATGTTTTTTTCAGAGAGCTGTGTGTTTGGGGACCAGCCAGGCATAGCGTTTGACAACACCGACTGTGAGACGTTTGTGGCCAACTTCCCTGGCTACTGTTACCAGGACGTGGTGAGAGTCAGGTGCTGTTCGTCCTGCGCCAAACACCATCTCCTGCTGCAGAGTGAGTGTGATTCGTTGTTTGAGACGAGTGGAGGGTTTGGGTGGGAGAGTATGGGATGGGATTTTGCGTTGAGGTTGAGGGGAATGATGGATGGGGGAGGGGGGGAGAGACCGTTTGCGTGTGTGTGTGTAGGAGGGGGGGATGTAGTTGTGTGTAAGTGTGTGTGTGTGTGTGTTGTTCCCTCCGAGCGTCAAACACGACAGTATTACCAATGTATCCTCACACTTTAGAAAGACTCTGCCCGTTCAAAAATCGTGCCTTTCCAAAAAAAAAGTTTGGTGTTGTAGTTTTTCTCCTTAAAGTCATACCTCTGTGCATTTTTCTTTTTTCCAGGAAACAGGTGGACGCGTCGAAAGGTGCTTTCACAATAATAATAAAATTCTCATTTCAGTGAGGTGCTTCGTTTGAACAAAATGCTGTGTTGCCTTGTTTAACAAATTTCTTTAAAGCATACATACACGTCCAGGGTTTCATTGGATTACGGGAATGTTGTCTACAAAGTAATACTGTGTTCACGTGACAAGTGTTGGTGATAATGCAGATTTTATTGTGTCCACAAACATGTATAGCCTTTAACGGCTGTGTCTGTCACTTTAACATGACGATGAAATGTGTGGTTAGATAGTAGGAAAGATCGACGCTCTTATAGAAATGCGTGATCCTTTTTTTATGAAATGAATGTTGTATTCTTTCTACAAAGGCCAAACAAAAGTATATGTTGGTTTAGGGTAACATGACCTCCCAAAAATAGGGTCGGTAGGTCGGTTTTTTTTTTCATTTTCTTTTTAGTCTCGGTATGTTTCGCAAAACGTGCCAGAGGTTGTTTTTTTGGGGATATTTTTTGAGAAATGAAAAAACAGGTTTAGGGTGGGCGGGAAAAAAATAGGGTCGGTCGGGTTACCCTAAACCAACATATATTTTTGTTTGGCCTAATTGTATTGTTTATCTTTCCCATGGAGGTAATTCTAGTTATGAAATATGTTCTGTACCCTTTCGACGATATGTATCCTTTGTACTCTCCATGAAATGTATTTTTAATTCTGTTCGTTAAATATCTTATTTATGCTTTTCATTAACTACTTTTTCTCACCATTTCCATGAAAACAATTCTCTTTTCTTGCCTTAGAATATTCTCTTTTCCATGTCAATGATATACAGTCTATATCCTTAACAGCAGGTTTTTTTTCTCTCTTCACTTTCTATGAAATGCATTCTTTATCTTTTCTATCTGAATGATATTGTTTATCCTGCCCAAAAAATCTATTCTTTCAATCAATATGAGGCTTATATTGCGCGTATTCCGTGGGTACAGTTCTAAGCGCAGGGATTTATTTTTTTATTTTTTATTTTTGTTGTTGCAATTTATATCGCGCACATATTCGAGGCGCAGGGATTTATTTATGCCGTGTGAGATGGAATTTGTTTTACACAATACATCACGCATTCACATCGGCCAGTAGATCGCAGCCATTTCGGCGCATATCCTACTTTTCACGGCATATTATTCCAAGTCACACGGGTATTTTGGTGGACATTTTTATCTATGCCTATACAATTTTGCCAGGAAAGACCCTTTTGTCAATCGTGGTATCTTTAACGTGCACACCCCAATGTAGTGTACACGAAGGGACCTCGGTTTTTCGTCTCATCCGAAAGACTAGCACTTGAACCCACCACCTAGGTTAGGAAAGGGGGGAGAAAATTGCTAACTCCCTGACCCAGGGTCGAACTCGCAACCTCTCGCTTCCGAGCGCAAGTGCGTTACCACTCGGCCACCCAGTCACTGATGATACTTTGTAACCTTTCTATGAAAGATATTCTTTGTCCTTTCCATGAAATATATTCTATATAATTTCCATGAAATATATCCTTTATTGTATTCTACAATACATATTCTTCATCCTTACCATGAAATACATTCTTTAACCATCTGTGAAAGATATTCTTTAACCTTTCAATAAAAGTTATTCTTCATCTTACCATGAATTACATTCTTTAACCTTTTCATGAAACACATTCTTTAACTTGTCTATGAAAGATCTTTAACCTTTCCATGAAACATATTCTTTAACCTTTCCATGAAACACATTCTTTAACTTATCAATGGAAAATATTCTTTAACCATTTCCATGAAATATATTCTTTAATGTTTCCATGAAAAATATTCCATATTTTTTCCATGAATCTAATATTCTAAATCTTATCCAGATAAATACCTTTTAACCTTTATAATAATCGGTGTTTGCAGACTGTGAATACGGAGACAAAGCAACGGGCTGCAATACCGGGATCTGTCCGTCTGCGGAAACCGAGTACCTCCAGAGCTGCTGCGGCACCTGTAACTACGGCACTCCCCTCACCACCACCGCCACCACCACCACAAGCACCAGAACAACCACCACGCGTGCTCCTGCTGTCGTCACTACTATGAAACCCACCACCACCATGCGGGGCACTTCTGGCCCCGTCACATCGGCTCCAGGTACCACTAATACTTTCACTGATCCCCCTTCTAGCATGGGTACTACCACTATCACCCCCATTATCACCAGCACTACCATTGCCCCCACCACCACCACTACCATCATCATTCCAACTACCACCACTGTCGTCCCTGCTACCACGACTACCACTGTTTCCACCTCTCTCACCCCCACTGCTCTTTCTACCACGACTACCACTGTTTCCACCTCTCTCACCCCCACTGCTCTTTCTACCACGACTACCACTGTTTCCACCTCTCTCACCCCCACTGCTCTTTCTACCACGACTACCACTGTTTCCACCTCTCTCACCCCCACTGCTCTTTCTACCACTCCTACCATTGTTCCAACCACCACCACCACCACTACTACTAACACCACTCTTCCAACAACAGCTAATCCAACTAACCCTTCCACCACTTCCACTCGCACCCCTTCCTCTTCCATCACCACCCCCACCATCAGCAAACCCACCATCACCACCACCACCTACGCACCGGCGCTAACACATATAACAACCACAACCGCTATGCGTTCCAGCACTTCTTCTGCTTCTACGACTAGACCTGTCAGTAGTTCTAATGCTTCTACCGTTACTCCACTCAGTAATTCTACTGCTTCTACCGCTAGTCGATTCAGTACTTCCACTGCTTCTTCTGTCAGTCATTTGCAAAGTTCCACTGTTTCTACTGATAGTCTTTCAAGTAGTTCTGCTGCTGCTATCAGTTCTGCTAGACCGCCTGTAGTCACTGCCACTAAATCGCATGTCGTCACTGCAGGCGTTGGTAGTACCACAGCCTCCACTACTACCACGGCTACTGCTACATCAACTACAGTCAACACTGCTACCCCTTCTGTAGCCACAAGTAGTACTACCGCACGCACTGCACCTGCCACTACTGCTGACATCTTCATCACCGTCCCTGCGACCACTTCTGCTCCCACGACTCCGCCTGTCGGTGAGTTTAAGTGTCGCACACCAGTCAGATCGACTGTGGTTGACTAAGAGTGGATTCTCCGTACTTTTGTTTGAAAGGAACAGTTATTCGAATCCTTAAACTCGGTCATCGTTTAGACTGCGCTGGTAAATAGAGAATACTACATGGCTTGCTGTGTCGTACCAGATTTACACGAGTTGTTTTTTTAAATATTGAACTGCGAGCGAAAGCGAGCTGTTCACTATTTGAAAAAGCAACGAGTGTAAATCTGGTACGGAACAGCAAGCCATGTAGTATTCTGTTTATCCTACATACTGTACTTACGTGTATTTTACTGAAAATGTCCTGCATTCGAGGCAGCTAAATTAAAGACGATTGTTTTAGAACCTCGATCTCTTCTAAAGCCTCGTGCAATCTATTACGTCAAAGCAAAGAAACGTCACTCTGAAAGTGTGGCGTGACGTGTTAGTTCTAAAGATTCATCGAGGGTAATTAGCGAGCGCAATTTGTGTTTCTATAATGACGTTTGTCTCGGTGACTTTGGCATCATAAGCAGTGGAAAAACAGGTCCCTGCCAGACTTGCTTGACATGACCTCATTTACATGATATACACACGTGTGATTTGAACGATTATTATCTCACGGGTGTCTCTCTCACGTATGTAGGATAAATCACAATCTGTCATGTTTTCTGGGAACATGCAGAATTGACACAACTCCCAGAGAATCAGAATAACAAGAACTACAATATCAACAACAACAACAACAACAACAACAAGAACCATCATTATCATCCTCATCATCAGCATCGTCATCAACAACAACAACAACAACAACAACCATCATTATCCTCATCATCAGCATCGTCATCAACAACAACAACAACAACAACAACAACAATTAAACAAACACACAAATAAACAAACAAATAAGCAAACAAACAAACAAACTAACAAGTTCTGATGACTACATCATCGTCTTTTCATCCATTGGCATGATTTGTGTTGTCTGTCGTGCACACATCTAGGACTGTTACTTCATATGTGAAAGCCCTGCCCTGCCTTGCCCTGCCCTGCCCTGCCCTCCGTTCATATCTATCATATCCTATCCTTTCCATTCTTTGTATCCTATCCTATCTCATCACGTCATCTCTTATAGCTTATTATATTTGACAATATCTTTTGTACTTTCATACACCATATCATATCACATAACCCTTGGCAAACATTGACTGGAAATCTCCATCTTGACTGAAACAATTTATAGTCAGCAATCCTGTGGCTTATACCTACCTGTTAGTGCGGATTTAGACGAAGAAAAACACGGCAAACCTTCAGTTTGGGCTTTGAAATGTACAACAAAATAGTAAATGTACGTAAACATCTCATGTCTGAGCTCTGCAGAAGCCTTGAAATCAACTTTACACCGATACTGAAGAAAACAAAATCCCACTCTGCAGATGTAGCAGTCAGAATGTAGATCTGTCGTGTGTAGTCAAGCGGAGGGATGATCTTATTCTATGCAAAAGCCTCGGCAGATCTGTTGTGATTCACCAGATGTTTTTGTTTTGCCCGCGAGTTTCGAAATTGAACAAGAAGTGCATCCACGATTGAATTCTTAGACGCCTAGTTTTGGTAAAATTCAAAAACAGTGTCCCAAACTCAAAGAATGTGTTGCAAGGCACAACACTTTATATGAAGAGATAACCGTGACAGTGTGTTTACAAAAATCGTGATAAAAAGCGCACAAATTGACTTTTGAAATGCAGTTATTTCAGTAAACCTGATTTTCATGTTCAAGGGACATAAATACACGGCAGACTGTTGACAGAGATAGTTAATGTGGGACACTGTTCTTGAAGTTTCCCAAGTTCCCCTCAATGAACTTTCCCCGTCGAATTCAAAATATAATACATTTTCACACCTCAGAAAACCGAAACATGATTGTCATGATTAAAAAAAAAGAGAGGTTTAACTTCTGTATCAAACGTGTAAATGTAGATAAAAACGAAACATTCATAAAGACGCCGACAGAATAGTCATTTGAGTGGACTGGCATACCAACAGAATTGAGTCATTCGAAACAACAAGAACTTAGCTCAGTAAGGCGGATTCTCAATATCCATATGGCCAGAGTCCAGGAAGAAAGAAATGCGACAGAAAGAAAATAACGTCAGCATCGAAGGCTTGTGAGGTTTTATTGTTTGTTTAAAGACATTCCATGTGTTAATTTCTTGTTGTTTTTCTATTGCCAGGTACTTGTTTTGACAACGCAACTATCACAATCAACCAGATGGATTGCAGGACATTGGCCACATCCAGCCCCAACTTCTGCTACGACTCCAGAGTTATCAGCCTTTGCTGCGAATCGTGCCGCCAAGTGGTTACAGGAATCAAAGGTCAGTTTCACTTATCTGAAGAATGTGCGATCTTTTGGGATTGTGTATTTAACATTTATAATTTTGATTTTTTTTTTATATTGAGCACACAAGCTCATTTTCCTGATACATGTAGAGGCCTGCGATTAAGTAAAAGATCATTAGTTACTCTCCTATATTGGACGATGCTAACTTAGTATCTTTGATTGTTTTACTGAGTGAATTAGCGTTGCCATGATTTTGTTCAGTTTGATTGCTGTATTGATTTGTCTTTGAAATACCATAGAATAGAACAATGTTAAAACAATAATAATCTTAAACATCTTCAGAATAATAAGTTCCAATTTTCACCATGGTTCTCATTAAAAAAATGAACGAACAGCGTCTCCAAATTAAGTTAAAAGATCAAAAAGGAGAGAGTTATATCCCTTTCTTATAATTCGTACGAAAAACAAGATTACAAACAAATATATCTATTTTACTATCAAAGTGTCATTCTTCCCAGAAAAATGCTATCAATTTATATTAGAACAATGATTATTCATGGGTTTGTTTCTCAAACTTTTACAGGTTGTGAATTTGGTGACCGTCGGCCCTCTGAGTGTGGTATCGTTAGCTTTGAGCGTGACGCATGCAGCACGCTGCAACCCGTCTGCTGCAAGAGCTGTGCCGGATACCAGTCTCCTACAGGAGGACAGGCTGCAAGTACCAGCATCACCACCAGTGTTCTCATCTTTTTCCTCGGTGTGGCGTTGCTTTTGACGCAAGGTGTAGTTTGATGAAAAGTTTATTTTAATTTGAAAAGATGTGCGCCTGCGTTCATTGGAAATAGTATGTGTCACTGATTTGCGCCTGTGCACTTTAAACAAATAGTTTTGATTTTATTTTTATTTTGTTTTTATGGTTGAGATTACCTTTGATACCAGGTGAAGTGTGATGAAGTGGAAGATGTAATATGGAAGAGATATTTGTCTGAGCTTTTGGAACAATTATTTTTCATTTAATTGTTCACTTTTTTATTTCCTTCTGTTCCTTGACATTCTCCAATCACAGGGTACAATATAACAGTGGTGTATATATTTCATAATAAGTACGTTTCTTTCATCCGCGATATGAGATGTACATTGCTGAGATTTATATTAATGAGGACAAAAAAAGATAGGGAGAGCGAGAGAAAGAGACAGCGAGAGATAGAGAGATAGAAAGACAGGGAGACACAAAGCAAGAGAGAGAGAGAGAGAGAGAAGAGAGAGAGTATGCATGCGTGTGAGTGTGTGTGTGTGTGTGTGTGTGTGTGTGTGTGTGTGAGTGTGTGTGTGTAATTATGTGTGTGTGTGTGTGTGTGATTGTGTGTGTGTGTGTGTGTGTGTGTGTGATTGTGTGTGTGTGTGTGTGATTGTGTGTGTGTGTGTGTGTGTGTATGTGTGTGTGTGTGTGTGTGTGTGTCTGTGTGTGTGAGTGTGTGTGTGCGTGTGTGCAATGCAGGCTGTTGTACAAGGGAGGGAGAACATTTGCATTAGTCAGGAAAGTATGTAGCTAATAACAGAGATACAAATACTGTTGATACTGGCCGTATAAAATTTCATCTCACACGGCATCACTGCAGAGCGCCTAGAACTGTACCCACGTATGAATGCTTATTATAATGAATGTGCATTGCTAAGTGGTAATTTACCTTAGTAGACAATGATAATATTACTTGTGCCTTATTTTTTTAAGTACGTTATATTGCACCATCGTGCAAAATTGCGAATGTGTTTGTCTTTGCTTGCTGTTTCTGGTGTATCATTATTTACAGAACTTGTCAAGGAATTTTAGGACTGTAAAATCCAAAGTAGTATTCTCATGAGGTATTATTAATGTTTTACCCTAGAAATATGTATATAAACATTTTTTTTTAAAGAATATGTACAAGTGTTTGACGTTACCTTATGGAGAAAGTATATTCCCCATATAATCAGTTGGAAAATTACAATGGTATTATTTTCTATTTTGATAGTTATAAATGATTTGAAACAGTGTTAGTGCTGCATAGAAACTTTTAGTGCTATTCGAAATTTTAAAAAAGAAGCTTAAAGCAGAATTAGTCAGACAAAACAACTTCAACTTTTGTTGGTGTAAATGTTATTTAAACAACAATGTCTTTCATAGAGTGAAAAGAGAGAGAGAGAGAGAGAGAGAGAGAGAGAGAGAGAGAGAGAGAGAGAGAGAGAGAGAGAGAGAGAGAACTTGAACTTGAACTTGAACTTGAACTTGAGAGAGAGAGAGAGAGAAAAGAGTGAGAGATACAGAGAAACTTCTGAAAATGCTTGCATGTGGGGTTTTGTGTGGCATTATGTATACATTTCTGCGTTGTGTACACACATTCAAAAAAAGTTTATATCACTGTAATGGTTTCATGAAAATACGTTTACCATAATAATCATGCATCTTTAAATCACAAAACAATCATCCTGCATCACATTCTGACAAGAAGTAGAGTTATTATTTTTGCATTATTATTTCGTTTAAAGATATCTATTTCTGTAATTTCTTTTGTTTTGCTGTAATGGTTACTCAAAAGATGCATATATATTAACATATTTATAAACAAAACATACCTTTATCTTGTATCTTTCCTTCACAAAAATACACAATCTTTTTTTCTACAATAAATTGTTAATTTCAGATATGAATGGCTGTAACATCTTTTATAACACTATAATTGTTTTACAAATAAATTCACATATGGTAACAATTATGTACATTTTCTGTCAGAGAAAAAGGCATCCCGCATCACAATCTAAACAAAATGATCAACTTCTTTTTTTGCAATAATGTCCAATTTGTGATATCTATGGCTGTAACTTCTTTTTCATCTGTGTCAAATACCGACAATCAAAGTGACGATCTAGGCACTAGTAATGGAGAAAAGCAATCAAAAACAGATGGACAAAATATTTGTGTATCAATATTACTGGTAACAACGACAATTTGATTAAAATGAGAGATTTCTGCGTGATTGTAATTTTAGTTGTTTTTGATTTGTTTATGTTTTTGTTGTTTTGATTGTTCATGATTGATGTTGGAGTGCTACGCATACATATTTTTGTAACTGTTCAATATGCGTGCATCAAAATATGCAAAAATGTGAATCTGTTCGCAAATGCATAATTTCACATAGGAGACTGTGTTCTTCGTAATTCCTATATTGTGTTAAGTAGCTAATTGCATTCGTTTTTATGTTTTGTTTTTGAAGATTTGTACATTGTGATGACAAAAATGTGCCTTAAATATGAAGGGCGAAATTTGAAATACGAAAAGTTATTCCTTGGTCATCAAAAGCCACTGTCGTTGCCCTAAGAATCTCAACAGGCAATCAGAACATCAGAAAGTATATCAATATGTTGTAATCATTGGACACTTTGCCCAAACTATTTGAAAAGAAATACTCATGATTCTCCCGTGAACTGTTTAGAATGAGTCACAATTTCGTATCAAATGTTGTGTTTCTCGAGGGTGGGGAAGGGAAGGTGGGTGTTTTGGGGGGGGGGGGGAGTGGTACACTTCTCCACGCGTTGAGCAGGAGAGAAAAATAGTTGAAATGTGATACACAAAGTAATGCTGAAAGTAAAAGTATTTGTCAGTAACATCATTCTGCTGAAGTAGTGAACTGGGCAGATAAACAATTGGATAAATGGAGTAAAGCAGAAATTGCTCGTCAGCAATATATTCCATGTATTTCAGGTATTGGCAATTCGTTGAGCAAAACGTTTCGAAGATAAATATGTTGTGGCTGATTACAGGTAATATTCTTTGAGCGATACCGACTTAAAGTTGAACAAAGAAATTAAAAAAATACAACGAGGCATAATTTCATGTGTACATATTTTGACAATGATTGTATTTGTTCACTGAAAATGCACCCTCTGTTGACGTGAACGCAAAATGCTCACAGCCCTGTGAGGTTGCAATGTGTCTTTGAAGTGATTATTATGTACGAGGTCTATGCAAGCCTACCACTGGGGTCCATTGTCTGTTCTTAAATCTATCTTTCAAACTTGAGTGCAGGCATTTAGTTTATCTTTTTTAATTTAGATATATTAAAATCCTTTCCAGAATGTGTTTCTTTTAATGAAAACTATTGTCATGCTCCAAAATGCAAACATGACCAATATTTCCAAAATAGCTACCGACATTCTGATTATATCTACCAGATCAAACAGTTCAGTTTTTTCTATCAACATGTACTGTTTTGCCAGTCAAACATAAGAGACATACTCATCGCTAGAGATGCGTATATCTAATTGAAATTGACAATCTATGCTCAAATATTGTCATCTATCTTTTTCTGCTGTCAGCGTGAACGATTTGAGTTTTTAGATTTGTTTTCTTTTCGCAGGTTTATTTGTTTTTGTTTTGTTTTGATTTGTTCAGTCACTGGAGAAAAATACATACAAGTTGACTACGCAGATTAAAGATACTTGTACTATTCTCGTTTGATGCAACTCATCTGAATCGCTCATCTTGAAAGGCATTTCATATTTCTGTGTCTGAACAATCTCAGATGTCAGTGTAATGGTCGACATATACAACACAGTGCAAGTTGAAAGTAACTGGTTGGACGCAATGCTTGGCATTCAGTTAAACAGACCATGTCGATCATCAATGTGTTTAGGGGTTGGTACTCAAAATCGCATTTGCGCAGTGTACGAAGAGTTGTCGCAAGCATGAGCCTCATATCTGGACCATGTAGCTTCCGAACACATTTTATCACGACTGCGCAGTCGCAAAATTGACTTCTCTTGTTGCAAAAAATGCTTCATTGCGACAAATGGGTATACATCGTGTGCTGCGCATCGGTAGTTACATTTGGTCTCGTAACGAAAAACAAGACATTTTATTTTCGGAAAATCGATGAATGAATACTAAATGTGGAATACAACTGTGTAAACATAGAGTTTTAGGGTCACATTTAGTTGTTTGTGAAACGGTTGTGTGCAACCGTTTACTTTCAATATTGTTGTGTTGTTTATGTCGTCCCTTTCATTTAATGAAATGCTCTGTACATATTCAAATTTTGATATTATACTCAGTGCCTGATGTTCATTTGCTCAAAATCCATGTCTTATATTTGGCAACAAAAAACCCCAATTGTACATTGATAACATTAGGAGTTTTGTACAACCTTGTCTCGAAAATGACAGGAAATAAATTATGATAAAAATAACTATGGTTTTGTGTGTGTGTGTGTGTGTGTGTGTGTGTGTGTGTGTGTGTGTACGTGTACACGCATGTGTGTGTGTGTGTGTGTGTGTGTTAGTGTGTGTGTGTTTGTATGTACGCGCACACGCATGTGTGTTTGTGTGTGTGTGTTAGTGTGTGTGTATGTGTGTGTGTGTGTGTGTGTGTGTGTGTGTGTGTGTGTGTATGTGTGTGTGTACGTGTACACGCAAGAGTGTATGTGTGTGTGTGTGTGTGTGTTTCATATTGTGCCTTTCGTGGTTGTGTGTTGTTTTGGGGTTCAAATCAATTGCAACACACACAAATACAAGAAAATGAATTGTTCATACACATATTTTGCGATATATTCGCTCAGTCAACTTCAGGATCAATTTAGAAAGGCCTAACGTATTGAAAAACAACAGGTAACTTAACTTGTACTGATTTACACAGGCAACACAAAATCTCACGAAGTTGCAAAATAGTTGAGCCGTAAACAAATAAACAACAACAAATCTGATATTTATTTGTATCTTTATCATCGTGGCAAACAATGTTAATGCTGCAGCACAAGTAAACAAAGAAAGAAATGTCAACAAAGATTACATATAGTGATTATGCTATGAGACGTTGACATACCTGTTGATTTCACTTTGATTTTTAAACATTTTACTTCACGCATGCACATGTGGATGTTCATATGTTAACAATTATTGATTGGCCGAAATCCCAAATGCAGTCCAAGTGACTATATGATGGCTTCTAATTGGCTAGATGCAGTCCAAGTGACTATATGATGGCTTCTGATTGGCTAGATGCCGACGGTTGTGATAGTCAGATGACAGACTCAACACCAATGGCGGAATCAGAGACGTTTCTCATCGAAATCAGTTCATGCTTCAGCTGCACAATTTGGCTGTCCCTCTGAAAATACACGCGCAAGTGGAGAGATGTTAACAGCCGCAGACACATCAGTAGAACAAATAGTTCAATGGCATTTTGTAATCAGAGGCACAGTCCTTTTCGTATACATGTTTGAATGTTTTGCCTGTGTTAGTATGCTTGCAGCTTGTATTGATGCACAGTGTTTCGTTGTTCACTTGTGTGCTGAATGCTGCTGCACATGCTTTTTCGCTTCGCGTTGTATGTACATGTATGTTTTTCATTGTAAAGCGCTTAGAGAACGTCAAGCGCCCTATAAATATCCCATATTATTATTATTATTATACATTGGCTCACCATCTTAGTTCTGATCAGGTTTTTGCACGAGACAAGGTCATCTCTCCTCTTGGGCACATACCAGCAATCAAAAGCCACACTTGTATTCTGTTGATATTTGTTTGTTTTGTTTGCTTGCTTAACGCCCAGCCGACCACGAAGGGCCATATCAGGGCGGTGCTGCTTTGACATATAACGTGCGCCACACACAAGACAGAAGTCGCAGCACAGGCTTCATGTCTCACCCAGTCACATTATTCTGACACCGGACCAACCAGTCCTAGCACTAACCCCATAATGCCAGACGCCAGGCGGAGCAGCCACTAGATTGCCAATTTTAAAGTCTTAGGTATGACCCGGCCTGGGTTCGAACCCACGACCTCCCGATTACGGGGCGGACGCCTTACCACTAGGCTATTCTGTTGATATTTGTTTGATGAATTGATTTATTGAAAAGCCACTACATACAGGAAGGTCACCCATCTCAGCTATGATGTGGTGGCAAAAAAGATGATTTACATAGGAAGAGAACTGTGCCTTTAAAGATGTGTGACACCAATCTCAGCTTAAATGTGGTGGCTAAAATTATGATTTACATAGAAAGGAAGGTATTATAAAGATGTGTGATAGCGAGGACACCCACCTCAACTATAAAGTGGTAGCTAACGTTATAGTTTATTTAGGAAGAGAACTTTGTCTTTAAATATCTGTGATAGCAAGGACACCCACCTCAGCTTCAATGCGGTGGCTAAAAAGATGGTTCATATAGAAAGGAAGGAATTGAAATGTGTGTGATAGCGAGGACACCCACCTCAGTTATAATGCGGTGGCTAAAAAGATGGTTCATATAGACAGGAAGGTACTTGAAATGTGTCTGATAGCGAGGACACCCACCTCAGCTACAATGTGCTGGCTAAAAAGATGATTTTAATGCGAAGGACAGTGCCTTTAAAGATGTGTAATACGAAGAACACCCACCTCAGCCAGCATCTTCTCCAGGCGGTGTTGCTGTGCAATCTGCAGGGCAGCCTGCGTCACAGGGGCCACTCGGCCTGACGTGGCAGTGGCCGTCAACAGGTCGTCGTGTGGTCGCCCTCCCCCTCCCCCTCCCCTGCGATCCACCCTATTCCCTGACATCGAGAAGGGGTTTGTCGTGGTCGGGTTGGTGCCAAACCGAAGGTCTACTTCGCCGCTAGGGTTGTGGTAAACGGTGTGTAGCTGTAACAAAGCAGTAGAGTGTTTCACGTCAAGATTGGGGGACGCTTTAGAAAATACATGTATCCCTAAAGGAGTTTCAGCTCCCGCAGTTATCAGTTATTTGCACCCACATGATACACGCATTGTGCATCACGACTCACACCTAGGTGAACCTCCTTGGGAAAGACAATGGTCCCCTCGGTGGATCCTGGTTGGATAATTTCAAGTGAAAACAAAGCGCTCTGTGTGTATCGCGTGAAATTTTGGACGGTACAAAAAACAACAACAGCAGATTAACAACAACAAAACAAGACAAGTCCGTCTCGGTGTAAGATTTTCGTAATGAGGCCGTTAACGTTAGATTAATTACATTATTAAAACGACGATTCAATTGCCCGCATGCAGAAAACGGCTTGAATTTTCACTAGATAGTGTGTACACATAGCACAAATCCCAAATTCAAAAATGAAATGAATTCCTCACCTTTAAACTGATAACACAATCAGAACAGTTAAAACTGTAAAACTTTTGTATGTTAATGCAAAGAACAAGGACTTCCCTGTGTAAAAGTCTTTGTTTTTTATGAGCTTTCTAGCAAAGCAATGATGCTGTGGTATGCCGACTTCTGGTTTTCCCTTTTTTTCTCAGAAACCAAATAAGTCATTTTGGAAGCCACATTTTTGTAACTGCTCTTTGCATTGCTCTCAAACTTCAAGGGTACTTTGAACATCTATAAGGAGAAATATAAAGCATTCCCCTTTTGAAGAGATTTAGTAAAATAAGAGGTACAGACCTGACTGCGGATTTTTTTCTTAAGTCTGTTTCAATGTTGCCTAAAAAGAATCGGAACTTTTTTAATCATTTAATAGCATAGCAAAGAAAACTCAGGCAACAGTCCGTATCCATAGCCATATCGTATCAATAACCCTATCGTATCCATAGCCCTCTCGTATCCATAGCCCTATCGTATCCATAGCCCTATCGTATCCATAGCCCTATTGTATCCATAGCCCTATCGTATCCATAGCCCTATCGTATCCATAGCCCTATCGTATCCATAGCCCTATCGTATCCATAGCCCCATCGGGCGGGGATGTAGCTCAGTCGGTAGCGCGCTGGATTTGTATCCAGTTGGCCGCTGTCAGCGTGAGTTCGTCCCCACGTTCGGCGAGAGATTTATTTCTCAGAGTCAACTTTGTGTGCAGACTCTCCTCGGTGTCCGAACACCCCCGTGTGTACACGCAAGCACAAGACCAAGTGCGCACGAAAAAGATCCTGTAATCCATGTCAGAGTTCGGTGGATTATAGAAACACGAAAATACCCAGCATGCTTCCTCCGAAAGCGGCGTATGGCTCCCTAAATGGCGAGGTAAAAACGGTCATACACGTAAAAGCCGTGGGAGTTTCACCCCATGAACGAACAAACAAACATAGCTCTATCGTATGCATACTGAAACACACCAGTGTGGGGTAGAACGGCCCGGTTTATACACACCTTGGGGACAAAGACAAAACACAGTGTTATAGTGACGGCGACGATGATGAAGACCGACGAAATAATGTAGTTGCCCACGAAATATTCATCGTTGATGAGAAAGCCAACAGGAACGCCGACGACACAGATTACAGCGAGATTGTACACCGACATCCCGATGTATCTGCAACGACGTTTGGTGATATTAACATGCGACAGAAAGACAGACCGACAGTCTGGCACAGGCAGGTAGACAAATATATACAGAGAGAGGGAGACAAGAAGACCGACAGGATGACATACAGACAGACGCACAGGCAGAAAGATAGACACAAAAAACAGAGAGAGAGCGAAACAGAGAGAGACAGACAGACAGACAGAGAGACAGACAGACAGACCCACACACACACACACACACACACACACACACACAAACGCGGACGTATATACACACACACGCACGGATGCACATACACACACACACATGCGCACGCACGCACGCACGCACATACACACGCGCACGCACAGACACACACTCACACACAAACACACTAACGCACACACACACACACACACACACACACACACATAGTCAAACACACACACACACACACACACACACACACACACACACACACACACTAATGCATACACACGCACGACCGCACGCACGCATAGAGTCACTCACTTGCTATCGTTGAGTGCTGGAACCTGTATGCTCCGTGTTCCCCAGGCCAGGAACAAACCGAACAACAGTAGCAGCCCTTTGTACACCAACATCGCCCCCAACCAGTATACTGCCATGGCAAACAAGGTAAATCAATATGTGGACATCTACAAAGCATCTACAAACAAACAGTAGAAAATGATTCCCATCCGAGACGTAGGCCTACCCCCTGAACAGATTAGAAAAACACACACGTTTTTTGCAATTGACTATTGTTTTTAACAAGATTTAAAATACAGACTGAAGAAAGCTTCTACCTCTTGCTGTTATACGCCCTAAATGTGATTAGTTTTTGAAGAGTTAGTCGAGAACAAAACTGCAGTCTAGCGATCTGCTGCTACTTTCTCAAAGGCCTGGCGCTCACCTATGTAACTTCAGCAGGACAGACGAGGCACTGCATATTATCCTAGCCCGCTACACGTTGAGTGAAAGGAAAACAGGCCAAGTACTCGTCATAATCCCTATCGCAGCATAAATAATATGCAGTGCGTCGTCTGTGCCGCTGAGACTGCGCAGGTATATTCTGCCCTTAAGGAGAAGGCTATTCATGCTGCACATGATTTGCTGTTGTGATCCTGCCAACTATATGGGGATGAGTGCAATGTATCGTCGGCAGACCTACCTTCGTGTTCACAGGTGCATTTTTCTATGAAAGGCACCAGGATAACATCAGAATCTGCGGAGTCAACCTGCAAAACACAGACACACAGACACACAGACAGACACACACATGCACACATACACAGACACAGACACAGACACAGAGACACAGACAGACAGACATACACACACACACACACACACACACACACACACACGTACACACACACACACACATACACACACGTACACACACGTACACACACCCACACGTACACACACGTACACACACACACACACACACACAAACAATCACACACAAACACACACACACACACACTTACTACTTAATCTTCAAACACATCTAAAAGCAAACTTTGTTCTAAATTCATTGCGATCAATCTTTGCCATTGTCATCTGTATCATCGCTATCATCACAATCCTCAGTTTAATTAACGTGGGGGAACATCTTCAGATTCAAAACTAACGTATTGCTATACTAGATGATTACCCGCTTCGCCGGGTACCGGCTTCGCCGGGTACCGGCTTCGCCGGGAAGAAGAACGCCGGCTTCGCCGGCGCACGAAGGAAAGGGGATAAACGCGCAAAACACTCGAGACCTTCTAAAAATAGTAACGTGCAGTGACCTTCTAAAAATAGTAACGTAGTAACGGATTGACGCCACACGGAGGAAGGGAGATAATCGCGGCTGAAAACACTGGAGAAGATAAGCAAGAGTTACTGGTAGTGGATCCCGACACAAAAAAACAAAATCGGTTCAGCGCGCACAGCGCTGCGCGCTGAGAGCACGTGTTGAAATATCTCATCGATGAGGTTGTGTCCGGGGTGTAGCTGAATACGCTGTCCAAATTTGAAAAAGATCCACCGAGAACTTTGGCCGTGCATCGCGAACAGACAGACAGACACTAGTCGTATATATATATATAGATGTACCGAAGACTAAAGCCAGCTAGAATTGCAAGGAATCAATAGAGACCAACATCGTTCACCAAAGTCCCGCCAAAGATTGTTCACTGTCGTGTTCTCGTCGTCTGGGACGGTCACAAATACAAACATACTGGTAGAAAAAAAGCAGACACAGGCAGCATGGAGGGATGGCGTGGTTTATTCCACCATGATTCTTACCCAGAATCCCCAGCAACGTAATACGTCACGGCTCTTGCACATTGACAATAGAATACACATTTCAGTGACGTCATAACAT
Source organism: Littorina saxatilis (assembly GCF_037325665.1). Lineage (NCBI taxonomy): Eukaryota > Metazoa > Mollusca > Gastropoda > Littorinimorpha > Littorinidae > Littorina > Littorina saxatilis. The sequence continues at coordinate 50,073,300 of NC_090251.1, forward strand.
AACATTCATCACCACCACCAACACTACAGACTCAACTTCACCGCCATAGACTGACCTCTAGCGGCAAAAAAAGCCAGCTGACGATGCAGATACCCGGGAACACGACGTCAAGTGATAACAGACCAAAGAGTCGTTGTCACCAACACAACTATCACCGCCACCCACATCTCTATTCTACTTCCATAGACTAACCTCTAGCGGCAGGAAAGCCAGCTGACGTTGAAGGGGGTCGACAGAGGCCCAGATAGCCAGAAACACGACGTCCAGTCCCACAAGGCCGAAGATCCAGGCAAGTAGGTGGCGGTCCTTCAGCGTCTGAAACCATGGCAACAACCGTCACTGTGGACTACAGGGGTCTGTATCAATCATCACTCAGCAAAGTTAATAGCGCTTGTAGTAAAATGGTTAGTTATTACATTATCAGTTAATTTAAGGAGTTTTTTGCTTGTTTTTCTTTATTTCGTGTATTTTTTTAGTAAGTTAGCTTGAACAAAGAAAATATATTTCAGTTTTTGTTTTACCACGATCAAGCGTAACCTTCAAGTATTCAACGTTAAGCACGAAAAAAAGCACAAACAAACAAACAAACAAACAAACCAAACAAACAAACAAACAAACAAACACATAGAAACACACAAAAAAACACGCAGAAATTATGGCTCACGATCTTCTCCAGTCTCTTGTTCGCCATGATACGGTGAACTCTCCAGGTCTTGAAGAACAGTGCTCCAAACGCCAGGGAATAAGCCACGCACAGGACGAACAGCCGTGCCTGCAACATAATTTCATTACCACGAAATACAAAAAGTCAAACATTACAAGTTTCAACTGAAAGTTTTATCAACTTCTATCCTTATGTTTATGCAAAAAAGGAGTAAAGCAGACGCAGCAGTCACATAACCTACATAAATGCAGGGACGATGAATTCATTTCTATACATTTTCTTGTGCTGACAAAGATTTCTCTTCCCGTATAAATCATCTTGAAAAAAACCCACTAAAGATCCACGCAGGCTTTTGACAAAGAACATCTCACCACCTATTGACATGCCAAAAATCTACAGCATCATGTGCAGAGTGAGAATGTTCTGCTAAATAGACGTTTTTCGGAAATTTGTTTGTTTGTTTGTCTGTTTGTTTGTTTGCTTAACGCCCAGCCGACCACGAAGGGCCATATCAGGGCGGTGCTGCTTTGACATATAACGTGCGCCACACACAAGACAGAAGTCGCATCACAGGCTTCGTGTCTCACCCAGTCACATTATTCTGACACCGGACCAACCAGTCCTAGCACTAACCCCATAATGCCAGACGCCAGGCGGAGCAGCCACTAGATTGCCAATTTTAAAGTCTTAGGTATGACCCGGCCTGGGTTCGAACCCACGACCTCCCGATCACGGGGCGGACGCCTTACCACTAGGCCAACCGTGCCGGTTTTTTCGGAAATAACTCCGTCGGGTTTGAATGGGTTGTGAAAGAGTGAGTACGTACGTACCCTTGCTTTACTCAGACAAACATCACGTGGTTCCTGTACACGTGTTTGAGACACACCCTCTCGCTAGTGACTGGTGGCGTGTGATGTCACGTTTCACAAATGGGAAGAAACTGACGTTACGTACGCGCGCGGGGTATCGACTATCAGAATCGCACTTTTCCCAAAAGCAACGCATAATGTTTGAACCGATTTCTCTCCTCTCTCTGCTTGCTTGTTTCCTTCGAGCACGTGTTGGCCGCAAGCGGAAGTCGAAATGTGTGTCCGAGCATCAAGCGGCATAACTCTTCTCAACGATCATGTAGCAGTGACAGAGTTAATTCCAAAAATCGTCTATTAAGCCAGACGAAGATCACACACAGGGATGTCCAAACCGTCCGCCCGATCGCCAGAGGCGAGTAAAACATCCGCCGGGTTGGTAGAAACCGCCTGGCAACTCGCCCGGCTGGCCAGTAACAATTCTGGTCCAATGCAAGACTTTTGGTTGTTGGTTTTTTTACACCCCCGGTATAGGGGTGTGTATAGGTTTCACTCGATGTGTTTGTTTGTGTGTTTGTTTGTGTGTTTGTTTGTGTGTTTGTTTGTGTGTTTGTTTGTGTGTTTGTGTTCGCAAGTAGATCTCAAGAATGAACGGACCGATCGTCACCAAACTTGGTGAACAGGTTCTATACATTCCTGAGACGGTCCTTACAGTCAAACACACGGTTAGGGAGTTATTGGTGGATTAAGATTCTACAAGGACTTATAGAGGCACACCCCCGTTGGTCAAAGGGAAATAACCATTCTCACTGCCACCAACTGAGAAGGTTATTTCCCTTTGTCGCTTTGACGGGGGTGTTTTTCCTATCGGAGGAATTTCTTGTTGTTTTTGTTTTCCCCCTTTCCCCATGAACAAACATTCTTGTTGTGTCAAAATAGTAAACTTTCCATGAACAAACATTCTTGTTGTGTCAAAATAGTAAACTTTCCATGAACAAACATTCTTGTTGTGTCAAAATAGTAAACTTTCCATGAACAAACATTCTTGTTGTGTCAAAATAGTAAACGTTCCATGAACAAACATTCTGGTTGTGTCAAAATAGTAAAGTTTCCATGAACAAACATTCTTGTTGTGTCAAAATATCAAACTTTCCATGAACTTTTGGTTGTAATATCGAGTTTCAAAGCTACATAAACACGGCAGATGCAGCAACTGTGGTATGTGCCGGGCCAGCGAAATTTCTGGCGGGTTAGTAACTTTCTTGAAGTACATCGCCCGGCTGGCGAGTAAACATTTGGAGATTTGGCCATCCCTCACACATGCACCTACATGACACATGATTCCCACAGCCTCAGAGGCCAGCTGTCTGCCGTCAATGCCGAACATGATGACAGAGATGTAGCCTATACCGCACCCGACGGACACGACGTTGTTCATGTTGGGAGATGATAGTTTGATACACCTGTAACACAAATGAAAAAAGTTTCAATAACAACAAAACATAATTAGGAAATAAAACGAGAGGTGAAGAACGAATGTATTCGAGCAAAGAAAGAAAGAAAGAAAGAAAGAAAGAATGAAAGAATGAAAGAAGGAAAGAAGGAAAGAAAGAAAGAAAGAGAAAAAGAAAGAAAGAAAGAAAGAAAGAAAGAAAGAAGGAAAGAAAGAAAGAAGGAAAGAAAGAAAGAGAAAAAGAAAGAACAAAAGAACAAAGGAAGAAAGAACGAAAAAAAAGAAAGAGAAAAAAAACACGCATGCAAACGAGCACACAAGAAAGAAAACAAAAACACAGTTTCACATCAAAATCCCGGTATTGTTATGTTATGTTATGTTGTGTTGTGTTGTGTTGTGTTGTGTTGTGGTGTGGTGTGGTGTGGTGTGGAGGTGTGGTGTGTGGTGTGGTGTGGGCGATGTGGTGTTGTGTTGTGTGGTGTGGTGTGGTGTGGTGTGGTGTGGAGGTGTGGTGTGTGGTGTGGTGTGGAGGTGTTGTGGTGTGGTGTGGTGTGGTGTGGTGTGGTGTGGTGTGGTGTCGTGTGGTGTGGTGTGGAGGTGTCGTGTGGTGTGGTGTGGTGTGGTGTGGTGTGGTGTGGTGTGGTGTGGAGGTGTGGTGTGGTGTGGAGTGGAGGTGTGGTGTGTGGTATGGTGTGATGTGGTGTGGTTCTGTTCTGTTATGTTATCTAATGTTATGTAAAGGGAGGTTAGGTTGTGCTGACTACATGTCTGTCCCTCTAAATCGACGTATGTCCGTGCAGACAATGTCGTTCGGGACAGACGGACGTACGGTCGAACATACAAACATATAGACAGAGTGAACAAAGAAACGACAGAAAGAAAGAAACATTCCACCAACTGAAGATTAGCAAAGCGGATGTTGAAGCCGATGAAGCCACACGTGACCAAGAAGCCAATGGCCGACAGCACTGAGATCAGCACCATTGACGTCAGTGGCAGGAAGCGAATAGTGTGCATGCGCTGATACCCGTCACGTGGCTTCCGCTTTCCTGTTCAAAACACGACGGAGGGAAACTGAACTGCAGCTAAAGAAACACTTCAACATGTCAGAAACAAGACACAGGGTCACCTCAGTGAGAGAGAGAGAGAGAGAGAGAGAGAGAGAGAGAGAGAGAGAGAGAGAGAGAGAGAGAGAGAGAGAGAGCGATGATGATAATGATGATGATGACAGTTATGGTACTTTATTTTACGAGGATATAGGCTTCAGGCTAAGCCTTAGTATTCCAACCTGTCCTTACATTGAAAACCAATTTCGAGAGAGAAAGAGACAGAGTGAGGCAGAGCGAGAAACATAGTCAAACAGACTGACACACAGACACAGACACAAACACGCACACACACACACACACACACACACACACACACACACATACGCACACATGTACACACATACACACACACACACACACACACACACACACACACACACACACACACAAATGCACCCACATGTAAACACACACATACACACGAACCTTTCCATTTAACTTGAGTGGTTGTTTCCAACTTTAAGACTGTGGTGTTGGGTTCCATTCTCCCGATGGGTCTTCTCCCACCATCTGTTGAACACACAGACATAGTGATGGAGTGAGGGACCAATGTGAGAAACATTGCTGGCGCTAGTGGTTATACCTGCAATAGATGATAATGACGACGAAGACGACGACGACGACGATGACGATGATGATGGTGATGATTGATGGTGATTGATGATTGATGATGATGATGCTAATGCTGATGCTGATGATGATGATGATGACAACGACGACGATGATGATGATGAAAACGACGTCGACGACAACGTTGACGACGATGACGATGATGACGACGATGATGATGATTTAAAAAAAACCAGGATAGTCCGATCAGGTTTTTGTATCCATACTACTCCTTTCATAGCTTTTCATTGGGCATGCAGTTTGATGGATATTAGACACAAGGCCGGATGTTGTGTTGCTTCAAATCGTGACAAAAGGGATTGAAACCCGATGGACCATCTTTGTTGAAGGATCCAAAAAGCAATCAGCATCGTCGTCATAAGCTTGTTTCATCTTTTCCTATACAATGACATCAGCCTTGTTCCATAACGGCGGTTTTCTTGTTGACGTAATTGCCACGTAGGAGAGTTGAGAGCGAGAAAATGAACACAACGAGAGATTGAGACGGACAGATGCAAACAGAGTGCATACAGGCAGACACATGTAAGCACACGCACACTCACGCACGCAAGCACACAGACAGACATAGAGACGAGAGAGACAGACAAACAGACAGACAGACAGACAATCATGCACACACACACAATCATACACGCACGCACTCACACACACACACACACACACACACACACACACTCACACACACACACACACACACACACACACACACACACACACACACACACACACACACACACACACACACACACACAATGCAAAAAACACACGAATGAATGTTATTCCAAACAAAGTACAATGATAAGTCTCCCGTCTTTGAAATCAGGATCAGTTCTATTAATAGAGCTTTGACTGCGGGAAGCAAATCTTTCAAAAGGCACAGCCCTTTTCGTGTATACGATAACTATGACAAAGAGCACAGTTTGAGTAGCTGATCTTTATACAAGGTACGCAACATTTGGCAAATCAGAATTTTTTTTATTGGAACTTTTCTGTAAGTAATGAATTAAAAGACCTGCCCAGGTTTTTACACGAGATATGACCATTCTTCATCAGGTTTTTTCATCAGACGTCCATTCTTTTTTGGATGGGAAACAGTATCTAAAGTTTGAATAAGGGGAACTTCGAGTTGTCTAAGATTGAAAATTGCAATTAGCGGTATTGTTTAAGCTTTCTAACACGCGCATTACAAAAACAAGTCAAAAATATACCCGCTTTTGTCACTCATGTCACGTTTTTGTGTCTCCTGCCTCCGCCTTGAAAGGTCATGAAAGAAACGTAGAAGCCAGATCGATACACTCTAGGATCAACAAAAGCTTGAGATTGACTTCGTTGCCTTACTTTGGCTGCTTATCAATCAATCAATCAATGTGAAGCTTATATAGCGCGTATTCCGTGGGTACAGTTCTAAGCGATTGTCAAAGAGTTGTCAACACAGGACTAACAAAGAAACTAACATCTACAGACGGACACGAACCCTATCACACACTAGCAAACCCTGATAAACATACAACAAACAACTGTTTAACAACAATGTACACATCAATAGCTAGGTCCAAACAAAATAATATTAAACACAAAGAAAACACCTCTCACAGAGCACAGCACAA